>NW_009650173.1:1940681-1960323 GCF_000708025.1 Charadrius vociferus | reverse complement strand
GTAAAAAATAGATTACTTGGAAGCCAAAGTATCTGAGGGAAGAGGTACAGAAAGGCATCATTCTTTCATGGCAATTGAGCTATTTTTCTGAGAGCAGAGCTAAAGAAACAATGGCAAAACTAAGGGCCCTATAACCTGACTAAAAGCTTTTTTGTGAAGATTTATTAGTCCCAAGTTTACTACCTTTATAGCCGAGATCTTCATTTTAACTCACTATTTTATTTATTTTCTCCTCACGCATATACATTTCTCTAAACATTCAGAAAGATATATGTGTATCAGGAACAACATATAAAGTAGAGTGTTTCCTGAAAAAATGCAACAGGCCACTGTGACATCACTTTTTGCTTGCCTGGGTAGGATTAAATGACAAACACATGCAAACCTCTGAATTCTGCATTGGTCCTCACAAACACTGAAAGGCAATTTGCAATGTACACTCAAATTCTAGGATTACAGATATAACATCTGTAGTTAGTCCCACTGAAGTCATTGGAAGCATTCACATGGGTAAATGAAGCATCCAGTCATTTGCTGTGTCTGAGCCTTCCTATGGTTCCCCAGCAGAGAATTAGGAGGAGTATTTTCACACCATGTACTTTGGTGAAGTGAGAGGCTCAAATGACAAGACTTCATTAGCAACATCTGTGGTATCATGATATTTGAGACTTGTATAGGTACATGTTTCTGGCACTTCGTTTCTTGATTAAACATCTTGCTGTCTTTACTCCAGAAAACAATAGTCACAAGCTAGAGCTTACCTTAGTGAGTGCTTAATCATTCACTACTCCTTTCATCAGACAAACTCAAAATTAAAGCTACATACTCCATCTGGAAAAAGATTTCCGACTAGTGATGGCATCTTGCTTGTGATGGGCAGGGAAGCAGAAAACAACTGAGAGCTGGAGGTTTTCACAGTTGATGATATGAACTACTGGGATGAAATTACCCACTAAGATTCCTGGGCCAAATCTGGCATCTTAAAAATAGCAGTTTATCGCAACATCAGAAAACATAACCTTACTTATCAGGCAACCACTTACTAACAGCCACAGTATGAGTGGCTGAAATCTACCAGTCCTCCTACCTAACATTTCCTCTTCCATGTCCTGCAGTAAAATTATTTTTAGAACAGTGACTAGGAGATTAGCAATATCATGCAATATCTAATATTTTCTTTTCATATAGAAAATGCTACCCAAACACTATGGAAGTTAACGCAGAAGAGCAAAAGAACAATTCCCATACTGTATTTTGTGTATTTGATTCAGAATTCATAGAACTCTTTATGTGTTTTCTTTTTAAAAACATGCTGGGGTTTTATAAATATTTTTAAAAACTAGCTGTGGTTTAATCAACCATCTGATCTACATTACGATAACTCTTCTGAACAACCCCAACAATAAAATAAATATGTATGCGGTAAAGGGAAACAAAAGTGTGTACAAAAAAGGTAGGAAGAAAACAGCAGACTTTGGTTTTGAGCCCCCTAGAGAGTTATTTATGAACATCAGGAAGAAAGGAATCACTTTAAAATAATGAAAACCTTTCAATTCTGTACTCCACTGAGCAGAGTCTTACAGTAAATGCTAATCTAACAATAAACTTCACTCTACTGGGACCGCACCATTTTATCCTGGTAGAGATGAGTAGTACTTAGGATGAGATCTTGACTCTACTGTAAAGTCAGGGAAAGAATTCCCACTGAAGCTCAGATTTCATGCATATCCTTTTGCTATACTTTGGCAATAGTGTCTTGTAAACAGTACAAAAAGCCACATGAAATAACGTAAACAAATCACTTGAGATGTACATCAGAAAAACAGCAGAACAAGCAAATTGCCATCCTTTTATTCGTCTCTGCAAAATAAATACATGACAATGACCTGCTCAACAAAGATCTGAATCTTCTCCTTCCCCTCCCCCAAAATTCGATGGCTAAAATAGGAGTGAGCTATCAAATTTGGTCCTGGAGAAAGCAGATTGAAATCTCTCCATCAGAAATGACCTGAGTTCTACATCCACATCTTCAACTTCTGACTGGCTGTAGCAGTCCTAATAAAATAAAACCAGAATAGATTCTTTTTCCATCAAGGTTTCTGCAGTGAGCGCTTCTGACCCATTCCTTTCAGCAGCTCTGCAGTGTTACTCATTTGCCAGCTCCTTTTCCAGACTCTTCACTTAGTATATAGAGTGTCAGCATTCTTGGAAAAGCCGTGAGAAACACTTCATTCAACACAAAGCTTTTATTATAAAATGACATATAAAAAGCTTTTCATCCTATCTATTACCATAATACTTTTTTCATCAAAATATAGACCTTTTTTAAAAACAAACCAGTAGATGTAGTAGCAAATGCTCAATCTCTTCACCCCCATCCAGCCACTCTCTTGTTCTTCTCAAAAATCATTTATTTCAGGAAACCTTTCAGTGCTAAAGCAGTACACCAAAAAAAAGGACACTATCCTTCTTTTCAGACAGTCTTGCTCCAAAAGTTATGAGTCAGGATGGTCAGAGATAACTACACTAAATTCTTTCAAAATCATACTTCCTGTCAGGCCCTTTTAAGGTGTCAAAGTCAGCATCCAAAATCATTTAGGAAAAGTCAACTCACAACTTTGTTTTCATTTCAAAACTATCAAATTATTTAAATTATAAGCAACTAAACCAAAAAGTTGAGAAGGCATCTAAGTGACTGCAAGATACTGTTTACTCAATCACTCACACACTTTCTAAAAATGCTACTTTTTTTCCTCCCCATAGGCTAGCATGTACTTATTAACACTAGTGACTCTGAATATAAACATTACCAGGTAAAAGTCTGAGCAGCTCACTGGACTCACCTCACATAATGCACATGATGCCATGAGGAAGAGAGTAAAGCCACGAAAAAAAAATCACTTTCCTCTCCAGACATATTTCACGTGTAGCGTGTGTAAAGTAACACAAGTGAGAAGACAAGTCTTCTAAGAGGAGGAAGTTCTGTTGACTCAATTTTATGGACTTAAAGCATTAAAGCAGTTCTATATTTAGTGCTGTCTTTATCTTGCATCTTACACTCTGTGCATTCTTTAAGAGAGAAAACATGCTCACTAAAGTGGTCCTAAAATTGCCTGCAGTACACATCTAAATATAATAGGGAGGCACGAGCATATCTGATAGAGAACAAGTATTACAGAAAAAGAACTGTTATCACACTCTACATAATCACATCTTCCCCTGCTCACGCTGTAGATACCTGGATGATACACTTGATTTCACATTTTCTAAAATGGATTTCTGTCTTCTTCCTTCCCCTTCCTTCAGCTCTCTCCCAGTCTTTAGCTTTATTTTAAAGCTCTTTTTTCTGTACTGCTCCTAAGTAGGTGTAGTACTGGACTGGTAAACTGCGTAGCAACTTTCAGATTAAAATATTGTATTTATTTGCAAGATAGGTGAATGATACACAGCAACAGCATAAACTCTCCTTCACCAGACCCACATAGCCTAAGTGTCCTAATGGCGATGGTGCAGAACTGTCTCCGAAGAAAAGAGGGGAGCTGGATTTGCGTGAGCTTTTGGGCAGCATCAGCAATTAAGATACTGAGAAACACTGAAATGTTCCTGACATTGCCTAAGAGAAGTCGTAAAAGTAACCCCTTGTTGCTAGATCTCCACAGATTCCACGGCATTGATTCAGGAAGTGAGTCAGGGAGGTTTGCCCTGAGAGGGTTATATACCAACAGCATATTGGCATGTAATGCAGTCGGCAAATTTTACATAGCAGTCTGTTATGAAATTGTCAGTAGCATCTCTGGGAGGAAACAGAAGAGCCTGCCTTCTCTCCCATGTTCCGCCCCCTCCCCGCCCTGAAAAAAAGAGCCACCAAAACCCCAACTTCTCTCCTGATTCAAATGTGAAGTTTTCTTTGTAACATGGTTTGAGAAATAAATGATGAAAGCAGTCTTCTTTTTCACACTTTTGGAATGATGCTGTCTTGTTATCATTAATTTTGTTGTCATTCTCATTCTTTCTTCCTCCCTCTATTATTTTAATTGCTTTTGTATTTGAAAACCAGAGAAATTCTAAGGTATAAAAATGAGACAATTTTGCAGTATTGAAGATTTAGGGGTTTTGTCTATTTTGACATATCTAATACACGTGTTTTATAGCATTAACCTTAGCATCCATGATTATATTCTTCCATTTAACTTGCAATTAAAATGGAATTGCTGTGCAAGGACAATCAAAGCGGTACAACTGCACACCTTTTCACCCAATCCATTAACAGAATATTGCTAGCAGTGAAGTAGTCTCTTTACCTTGGCTGCTTCACTTTGAAATTTGCAGTGATTTTCTTTTCTATATGACCCATTTAAATAAATTACTAAGAAGTAAATGAAACTTCTATGGGAATTGCTTTACTATTGTTAAAAGTGGGTAATTTTATAGAGAAGTGTTACTAGTAAAATGCATGTTGTGAAATTTAGTTGTGCTTTCAGTCTAATGGAAGGTTACGTGGAATGCTCTCAGACATGTTTTTAAGCCATAATGATCCCTTTTCCCCATTTCTCTTATATTGATGCTTTCTGTGGATGGTGCATTTGAGTCTGGCAGGACACCGGTATTATTGTTTACACAGGTGACAGGTCACAAGCCAATGTTTTGTATTTAGTTGCTCCACTTAGTAGTAACCAAGTCATTTTCAAAGGTAATGGGATTTCAACATCAGGGAGCTCTAGAAAAAAAAAAAAAAGCTACTTTTAACCAGAAAAAAAACATGACGTATTCGCAGTGGTTTCTGACCTGAAGGGGTGCATGACAGGACATGGCAAAACTGTCTCTAGAGAAACAAAACACATGGAGAAACTTCAACAGAAAGGTACTTGATCCTTGGCTTTAAAATCACAAGGAAACCCAAAAAAGGTACCTATCTGAAAGAAAAAATAACTTTAAAAAAAATCACAATGAAGAAAATCTCTGTGTAACTCATAGGAAAAAAAAAATAGGAGAACTAGATTCATAAAACCATGCTTCTTTCCCCACCTTCTAAATGGACACTGAACTTAAAGGGAGCTACATATAGAAAATATCACTTTTGAAAAGTCTGCCTTGGGTATACCTTATTAACAGAGGTAATAATTCTTTTATTACTTTTTAGTGGGATGAGAAGCCAAAAAGAATCAGAAAGAGAGAGAGAGAGAGAAAGGGCACACCAGGGATTTCATTGAACTTGGATTTGATTTCCAGATATCACAACAATTTTTAAATGATCAGACAGAGTTTGGATTAATGGCAATACACTGTTCACTAACAGTTATTTTAGTGGTCTGTGAAAGGAGTCCATTATATTCAAGTGGTCAAAATCTAGGGGCAAAGTGCTTCTTTGCTGTCTGTTTCCAGTGAACAATGCCCATGTGCTTCTCCGGCTTCTGCATTCATTACAGTCGAGCCCTGAGCAGAACGATGCCCTCCTGGCCTTCCCAGGGCATGTACATTGATATGTATACAGCAGTCCACCATATCGTCTCTACTGAAATTTGACCTGGGATAGATTTATGCAGCAGATGGCTAAAATCCAACAAGAGACATCTGATTTAAAAAAAAATAATAATAAAAATTAAACATATCTCAGAGAAAAGCTCTGGAACGGCAAGAAAAACATGCTACTGCAACACAGAGTTTGACATTAGCTTTCTGTTTTTCAAGCACACTGTATTATTTGGACTGTTCTCTTTTTCATATCAACTTCTTCAAAAACAAAATTGTAGAGCCAACTTTTACTTAGACTAAAAGTAGATTCAGATTTAGAAAAATGGCCTTTACTTATTACCCACTTTGCATACAACCTGTGCTAAGGCTGAGTAGCAAGGAAGTCAGTGGAGAAGACCAGATGTAAGCATAATGAATACGTCCACAAAACACTATAGGTGCTTACGCAGACTGAAAAGCACTTTTTTTTTCCCTGATACTGTGACTCTTTCCATCTTTTTTCAGCAGTACCCAGATACTTAGTTTCTCTCCTTTTCAGAATGTGCTCAGAATGCATGATATAAAAGACCGCTGCTTTACCCAACACAAAATGCCTGCACTGAGAAAGACATTCAGTGCTAAGGAAAGGTGAGGAACTGTTAGTAGGGCCCAAAGCTTTAATTTTATCTCATTTCAGCAGCATGTCTATATTAGCTTTTTTATATATACATAGAATGGCCACTCTGCAAGACTTTTTCCTTAATTAAGACTGTGTCAGCAGGGCAGAAGGGCTGGCTGCTCCGTGGGGGCTGGAACGCCAGGAGCAGTGGGGGACCCTGGTGCTGCTGGGCAGGACCTTGTCGGCAGGTCCCATCCCACCACCCCAGCCGGGCAGCAGGGCAGGCTGGGCAACTGGGGGGCAGCCCCTGGCATCAGCCAGCTCCCTGGGATAGGCCAAGCCAGGCTGGGACGTGGGCCCAGCTCAGCGCGGCCCATGGCTGATCAGGGCAGGTCTATGGGGAGAGGGAAACCAGCATCCTGCGGTGTCACTGGGGCAGGGACCAACAGCGAAATGGGGTCCTGGGCCATGGGCAGGGTGGGGGGAGGCCCTGGGGGTGGTCAGGGCCAGTAAGGCCCGTTAGTGTCCTCGGAGCCCTGACATACTGATTGCTTTCAATTCCTGTACACAAAGAGATAATTGAGAGGGGTTAGAAGTTAGAGCATCTTTTGATATTTTAGTGGAGCTGTAAGGTCACACGCAGCCATTGTAACTCACGGTAGAGTGAAAGGCCAATCCATTAATTTGCATACAGATTTAGTTTAAATTGACATTTTCATTTTAACACACTAGGAAAAAAATATTAACAGGCAAGACATTTGGGATTAAAATATTTTGATTAGTTAACTTATTTTTAAAACCAGTTTCCTCCCTTGCAATTTTTCTTGGATGTATTTGAGATTTTCATTATTAGTGGGATATTGAGATAATTAAACATTACTTTCAACTTATGTCAGAATGGAAGCAAGAGGTAACTAGAAAATCATGGTACAAATAATTTTATGTGTTAGAATGGATTTCCTGCTTCATTTTCTTCAGGCTCACGTTTGCCTAGAGGTAGTGAACACTGAACATGTAATTTAGCCTCCTCTTTTTACAACACGCCAGCATTTATTTTGAAACGATAAGGGCTTATTTTCTCATCTATTTCCATTTGCGTGATGTTCATCAAGAATTTTCTTCTAGGTCAGCAAGGCTGACCTTTAAAGGTCCCTCCTAACCCAAACCATGCTATGATTCTATGAAAGCTGGCACACCCAGAGTAGCTTCTATTGTAAGATGACACTACAATGTCATTAACCTCTGGTTTTCTTTTTTTTTTTTTTTTTAATCTCAGTATTTCACAAAAAATTGAGGTCTAATCGAAATCAATTGCAGCCCATTGAAAAATTATTGGGTTTGACATGACAGACACCGATGGACATTCATTAAAAGCTTTGGCCCTCACTTTGGGAAACTACGGCATATTTTCCAGATTTCACTGTTAGATTGTTTTGTGAAACTTCCCTCTGTGAGGCATCCCCTGTCTGTCTGACCTACTTGTGCTTCCATTTTTACCATCTTCAACTAACATCATTACTCTTAATGTTTCCCAGCTGAAGTTCTCCCTTACATTTCCTTTTGAGAAAACAGTTGCCCTCCAAGTATCTATTCCTATATAGAACAATTGACATCTCATTGCTGTTCCCAAGCTTGCCAACATTTCTAAAGCACCACTGCCTCCTCTGCACAGAGAAAGGTTTGAGCCAGCTCTGTGCTACAAGTATTCTCCTTTAAAGCTCTAGCGTTGTGAAATCACACCCACCCTCAAGAGGCTTCCCTTTTAAAAGTCTTTTGAAACACAATACCAAAGGTGGCAACCTGTAAACACTGACAAGGTGGGATAAAGTGTCATATACTAGAAGAAAAGAAGAAGCAAATCTGTCCACAGCACCTCACTTGTAAACTCACATCTTACAGATTATGACATTTTCATTTTTAATCGTTAGATCAGGAAGATACAAGGATCTTCTCTAGCTCTTAAGCACTCCCTCCGCTCACACACACATGCACCCCCTGCCTCTCAATAACAATCAGCATAATAAAAGGCAGCCTGCAATGCCTGGAAAAGAAGAGTTGGGGCAGACTTTTTTGTATTATTAAATCTATACTGAACTTTGTATTTTGTAGAAAGCAACAAGTCATACAAGAGTTGCATAAAGCAGTAAGAATTCAAGAAAACATAATTTTTCAGCCAAACAGTTTAACTTGCAAGGAGAAACTTACACTTCAGTTAACTTCTTTCTCTGACCAACAATGCCATCTAGCAAGCCTTCAGAAAGAACTCTGTGTACACACTTTCCTCCTCTTAAAATGGATGTTTATAAACTTGTAATAACTTATAAGTTTATAAAACTTAAAAGTTAAAAATTACTACAGAATTAACTTTCTACAGAAGTTTCATTTTCAGAATTCCTCATTTCTGTTTTTCCTGTGAAATCAATTTCTGACACGGCCACACACACATAAGTAGGACAAGTACTCCAGCTTTTCCAATCATGTCTCTACTAATTTTCATTATCTCAATTCAGACTATCTCCCCAGTTCATCAATTAAGTTTGGAACAAATGAAGACATTATCTCAATAGCTACAGGATAATTCATTAGATTTACTCTGAGGCCCAGATTCAGCAAAGCACTTTGTTTTTAGGAATTGAAAATTTATGTAAAGGATTCAAAGCCAAGAAAATCTACAGGGTTTAAGCATACATTTAAAAATAAGCACGTGTATGAAGTTTATCTTTACTGAATGGAAGCTTTTTTAAAGTAAGGATATTATTACAGAATAATTTATCAATAAAGTCTTAAATGACTCAGTAAGAACAAATATGTTCTGTAAATGCATTTGGATAACTGAGTACAATATGCAGCTAACCAATTGGAAAGGCAGTTTCAGTTAATCACTGCCATCCTATTTATAGGATATAAATTATAACAATGGAGATGTTGGATCTTTAGAGAGATAAGTACATTGCCTACAGGAAAAGGCCTCTGTCCTTGACTTACTAAAGACATTGTGGCAAGAGCAAGTTATGTGTATGTTCTTCTCAAAGACATTAACTGGATTTGTTCTGAAATATATGAAGGCGAAAGGCTTATCCTTTGACTCCAGCTACCAACTTTATCAGATACCATGACTGACTAGCACAATACAAAATTGTGTCTGGAGGATCCTCTTTATGTGGACTGCAGTGATCTGCCTTAAAGAAAAGTAGTCATGACCCAAGGATGATGGAACAGGAGAGAAAAAAAACCCCAAATATATATCAAAAGATCTCCAGGCTCTGAAGCAGAGATGGAGGATATGCTACCTGCTGGATGCTTTACTTTTGATACTGTTTTTATCTAGAAGTTGCCAAGATGCTAGGGAAAACTATGAGTAAGTTAAAATAAGAACATACGCTCCCTGAGCTGATAATTGTAGTGGCTTTCTATGACCCAGTCTGCAGGAAGGATTCCTACTTCTTTCATTCCCTATGAAGTACAGCACAAAGTTGTGGTAGTCAAAATTGGTCTGTCTCACTAAAAGGTGCTCCAGAATACCTCAGAGAAAAGGTAATAGGAACTGTTGTGGTATCATCTTGGCATTACTAATACAAATTTCAAGGGAGAAAAATCAAGCTACATACTCAGTTAAGGAGCAAAGTTGAAGTTGAATTTATTTGTGAGAGGATATTTCTTTTTTTGTAAATTGGAACAAGAAACATCTTCTGTTGGCTGGCTGGCCTAAGTGCTTTCTCTCCCCATTGTAAGGCTTTTTGCTTAAATTCTTTAGCTGGTGATACTTTTCACTGTATTAGTTATGCAAGAATCTCTCAGGTCCAGCATTTTTATCAATGTGTGATAAGTGGCAAATGATAGTAAGACCATGGAGAGAGTACTAGGGATTCAAAGGTGCCCTTTCTTATCCTGCCTTTTTGGGCATCCCATCAGACTAGCTTCTATATATACACTTCGTCCAGTTGTACAGGCATACAAGCTGGCATACAAGCTGATAGCCAGTCTGGGACTTGACATGAAAGTTACATTGTGTACCCAAAGCAGTATAGAATCCAGAGTGAATTACATTCAAACACTTCAGCTTCCTTATATTCTTTCACTGTACAGAAACCAATTTTCAGAATTGTTTTTAATGTTCTTTCCCAGTGAGTGTAATCAGACTTATTTTCACACACCTAGCTCTAAAAGTTTCTTTACATATTTGCTTTAATTTTTGAAGAAAACCATGAAGAAAAGAAATAAAGACAATGAAATGCAAAAAATGGAATCACACTGAGAAAATAATACAATTTTCAAATTGACTTAAAACGTGAAATATAGCCTGACATTGATGTATTGAAAGAATAATTGTAAAAGATAGGCCATTCCCATTTTCCACAAACTTTACTCAATCATATCTCTGTAGATATAGTTTGATTGAGGCATTAATAAATGCCTACTTTACTAGAGTTCATTTCTTTGATTTAAGATGTCATGAAAATAGAATTTTCCAGTCGTAGCTTCTCTATTCATCTTAAAATGTGTAATGAGAAAGCAGCTGGCACTCTTCTAGTCACGTGTGGATTCAATTAAAATCAAACATTTCTAAAGAGTTTTCCTCGCTATATATTTCTCATACATATAATTCAAAATAAAGCTATGATGAAAAAATCAAAAATGTAGAGCTAACTTCATGAGTTCACCATGTTAGATCCTTTAGATTTACACTCATTCTCAAACAGATTAACTAATTTGTTATGTATTTGCATAATATTTGTGTCCTGGACATGTACCTGAACTGAATTAATATCTTAGCTCACTCAAATCTGAATCCAGACTTCTCAACACAGATGGACAATTTAATAAATGTACATCCTAAAAAGCAGATAGCACTTCTTAAAGTGTTTTTAATTCGCTTAGACTTAACACATATACCTACTATACTTAAATTATCCTCATCTTAGCAGAGTGAACCTCCTCTAAAATTCACGTTATCAAATATTAGAATGATGTATGGTAAAATTTGTCTTGCATTACAGAAATATAATTCCATTAATTCCAGTAAAGATTATGAAATAACTAGGAAGATTTTTTTTTGGTTTAAAATACAACTAATGCTCCTTAGCTAGGAGGAACAAAAAAAAAAAAAAAAAAAGAGAATTTAATTAAATACTGATAATCAGTCATTTCTGTGCTTCAGAAGCTCAAATGATAGCATCTCATTTCATGAAACCTCTGGTATTTTTCTCTTTTCCAATGACCTTTGCAGAGATATGCTAAAGAAGGCAGTATGCAAAGTTAGCATTGCCTGAGCTGTACAGCTCTGACATAGCAATAAGTATTTGCAAAATCTCTAAAATCACTAGTGCCTTGGAAATCGCTTTCAGCTGTTAGCAACTTTAAAAGAAATAAGCAAGGGCATCACTGCCTGTAAGTGCTCCCATTAATGGTAAGTTGATGAGATGCATAAAAATACATCTGTTCATCTCACAATCCAAAGATAGCATTATTTTTGAAACATACAAGAAAAGCAAAAAAGTAGCGTCTTTGTTTTTATGGATGGGGAACTGAAGAACCTGGTATAATTGAGACATATGCTTTAATTAGAGCGGCACAGGCACTGTGTGATAGCAAGCCTATCACAGCTTGTCTGCTCCAGAAATACAAAAAGCAAGTTTCTAAAGAAATGGGCTTAAAACTTATGATTGCTTAACTCAAGGAGCATATCTTCTTCTGGACCAGAGGCAAAAGCAGAAGTTGTAATCTACAATTTGTCTTGTTTTCTTTTGTCCCTTGCTGCCTGTTTTGCATGATTTTACATGTCCATTCTCTGCACCCAAACGTATTTATGAGGAGAGAGAGGAGAAATCTGATCCCAAATGTCATCCTCATTTGTTGCAAACTCCCTAACTGCCAGCTAACTTCCAGGTTTCACTGAGACGGTTTGAGCCAGGCTGAGCTTCTTAACGCAGCCTCCAAGGAATCAAAGGCGAAGCCATTTAAGGGTCCATCGTCACAGTCTTCTTTAAGATTACACATCTCCCTGTGTCATATGCTGAGTTATACTCACCTAAGCACAAGCGTGGAGCTGTTGACACAGCACTAGGGAGCGATTTATCCTGCAGGCTAATGTCTAATGAAATTAGTAATTTTAAGATCTATAAATACTGTGTGACAACAGGCTAACAAGTTATTAGCATTGCTATTGGAATTCAGCATTTTAAAAGATATATTATGACTGTGTTAGTTTTACAGGGGGGAAACAAGAAATGCTTTCTGGGAAAAGCAGGAACAATACACCTGTCAGCAGAAGCCACTGAAAATTATACAACTAATATGATTTTTATGATCTACCAAGTATTTCCACCAGAAATGGAACAAGGAGGAAGCACAATGTGAGGGAGGTCATATCTCCACAGTCCTAACAGCAACTAAAGGGCCTTATTTATCTTGAGGTTCCAGTAAGGGATTCATTCCCTTTGTGAATATGGCGTTTTCAGGCAAACCTTGTGATTTACACCTCTGGTTTGAACTCTCCAGCTGACTGCTTACTCAGTATTGAATACATCTAACTCCCCCAGGTAACACTGGGCAATTTTTTAAGGAAGAAACTTCATGCTCTTGACCTGTTGAATAAAGGACTGCATTAACAGAACAAGGGCTCCGAGACAAATCTAGGTGGGATTATCAGAAACCAACATCAGACAGGTTGTGTAGCTCACTTTATGGCACAGCTAACAACATCAAGTCACTAAGACGTCACCCCAAGCCTGAAACTGAAGCCAGGGGCACTGGCAAAGCAAAGCAGACACCAATCCTGTTCTACCTTTTTTAGAATACCAGCATGAGCAGGTTATAGTTTAAAAAAGGGGGGAATGCTTTCTTCCTCTGATTGTGGACATTTTTTGAGGACAACAGGAGAGGAGCTTGGACATTAGGTATGTTTATCACAGCATATTTATTCAGTTCTTACAATATGCCGCCTGGTGAACAGGACCAAAATAAAAATAATATAGGACATACTCATATAAATAAACTATCATTGTAATTTAATTATCTTTTGAATGTTTTCTTGGCAGTTATTAATACTATTAACCAGCCTTTTGGTCTGGTTGTACTAGGACTGTCCTGATTGCACTGTAACATGCACAGTATGGCATTACTACCAGACTAAATAAAGTTAGACACAAATTTGGAATGTACAAAATGCATGACTGATAACCTACAATATTATGAAATCTTTTCCTAAGCAGGAATTTTTAAATATCTCTGGCAGTGTAATATTTATATCATCACATTTTGTCAAGCAAACATAGTAACACATAAGTACTCAATTCAAACAGAAGCGTAATCATCGCATAAAATCTGACCCTCTCTGCTTGTTAATTCTGTTCCTTAAAGCTACTTCTTGATAATACAGTCCACCTTTAGTGACAATCCATGGCTTAAGCCATGTGGCTCAGTGATTTTAAACTAGTGAAGATGTGCAATAATACTCTCTGTTCTCTGTTACACGGACCTTGGTTCTGTTAAAAAACTGAGTTTATAGTAAGGACCTGTGTTTGCTGGATGTAACGGCCATACATGTGACACCACTGATCTCCAGTCAGAGCATGTTGCCTGTTCCACTGCAGTTACCCAGAGAGATGAACATGCACGTGCAAATTCTGTGGTGCAGTCACAGGCTTTGGTACTCTTTGAAGAACGTTCCCTAATTAAGTTGAACCTTTAAGCCCCAATGGCAAAATTTAGAATGTTTGGAACAGTTAAAAATGTTGTCCTTCAATTACAGAAAATAGGGGTAAGCAGGGTAGAATAACCAGGGCACTGGGAAAGGCTCGCTTTGTTAGAAAATCTGTATTTCCAAAATTAAGAAAACATTTACAAGTAGTCAGTGTTATAGAGTAGTAGTTAATTCCCTAGAATTCAAAATCAAAGTGTGAGAAGACAAGGCTTCTTTTTCAGACCCAGAGAAGGATTTGCATGCCAAAAAGTATGTCTCTCCTGCTGCTGCCTGCAAGCTTTCCTTCAATTACATTCTCAGACTGCCGTGGTTAAATTACTACTAACATTGGCTTACAAACAGACTGAATCTCACAATCATCTGTGATCTATTGCTATAACACCTACAACTTCTAGAACTAGAAAAGGCTGAAAAAATTACAGGCTTTGTTTCCAGTTTAACAATGTTTTTCCTGTATAATGCCCAGTGCAATGACTGAAAAAGCATTTACGAAGTATTATTGTCATTGCAGCATTTGCTAAAAAATACATCACAGTGTAGGTGACGGTTATTTTTCAAACGTAAGACAAAGCTTGTGAATAAGTATTATTACAGCATAATTCCAAACACTGCATTCAACACATGTGATCCGCTCTTTCCTAGCCAGTTCATTTATGCAGAGGGCTAACATTTTTCTTGGAATTTGTATCTAAAACAATTGTTTAGTAATTCATTTACCTATTAACTTCTTGATTAGAAGCGATAAAAGCTTTTAAAATGTTCATTCAGGATGATCAAGTCTGGAATGGAAACTCTTGTATTTGGTAGTAACAGTAAAGCATTTACAGTACTCACATAATGAATTAGCTAGTCACCATGGGGAGCACTGGAGTTGAATACCGAATGTCTTTGCCATGGTTGACAATATCTAAGAATACCAAGTTACGCAGTTAAAACAACAGATGCCTGATGGGCTTCCTTATGATCAAGGACAACCTGAGTGATTCAACAATGCTATCTTCTCCTAAAAGTTTATCACCAATTCATGAAAAATAACCTCTCAATCAAAATTTGCCAGAGTGACAAATTCCCCAAATTGCCAAAAGGTGGCTTCGCTCTAAATGGCTTATGAACTTTTGCTCCCCTCAGAGTTGCAGCACGAGAGAGAATTCCACAGCTACGAATCTCAGCACCTTGGAGCTGGGGAAGTACACTTAAATTCTGGCAGTTTTTCTTCCTCACAATGGGAAGGATAAGTGAAATCTTTGCTTCCTGTTGCCCACGTTACAGGTATCGAGCTCCAGCTGACCACTGGGAAAATTTCAGAGATCAATTATTCCTCCTATAATGTTAAGTGCAGGTGTTAGCCAAGAGAAATTTCTCCTGGATGTGCTGACATCACTTTAGCCTGTAGTACTTCTTACAGCATCACCTTCTCAAACATCACTTTGATCCACAGTCAAAGTGAGTCAGTGACACAGTTTGTTGCAGCAGATCTACTTCCAAGTATGAGCCATCACTAAACAGAGTGAGTCATATCACTATCTTGATATTGTCACAATCTTTATTATTTTTACAGCTGCCATGAAACACTAATCTTTAGAATGGAAGAGATGATAGTTCATGAAGTCAAGTCAGGGCTAAAAGCTAGTTGTTACTGACAAAGGGCCTATAATGTCATCTGTTTCCTTCTTTGACAGCATCTCTCTCCAATAACAGCATAAGGAAAGGACCTATTCCTGAATGAATGTACATGATTTTCTTTTTTCCTTGCATGATCTGACCCCTAAAGTGAAAATGCCTCTCTTGAGCAAGGGGTTCAATCAAGTGACCTCTAGAAATCCCTTCTAACGTAACATTTTTCTACAGCTCTATGACAGCAATTCTTTCTATCCTGCATGTCTCCCCTGCTAATTCATGAAGCTCCGTAAAGTGACTGCATAGGCTCTGGGCATCAGTCTATACGGCAACTATTTCAGAGACAAACACTAACCTGTTCGGTGCTGTTTCGAGGTATTTTCACTCATCTTATTTGTCATTAACCACCCTTCATTTTTTGTTGACTGACAGAGAAGTAGCCAACCTGGGAAAGCAGAGAAGGTATTGCACAAAGCTAAGTGGGCAAGATACACATATTCCACAAGAGCTGTATTTCCCTTCCCTGTAAAACCTAGAATGTAGCTTTGAATTTGCTGTACAGGATAACTTTTATCAGTCAAGAATGAAATGTTAGGTTACAGTAGATGGGTCTATGAAAGTCTAAGTTCACTGCTCAGTCAAAAAAATGCAAATCATACCCCAGAAATCATTTAACACAATCCTTTAGTCACTATATTTTTATAAGAGAGTTTCCCTTTTTCCTTTAAAACCGGAAACAAACATGATGGATGCTTTATAACTGCCAAGAGGGTTTGCCCATTTTCTACTACCTTTCTGAAGCCCTGATGACATTGACACAAGAAAGGGTTGCAAATCATTCTATCAACGAAACAGGTGGATAAGGTTACTTGAGGGAGCTTGTCTGTGCAAAGCGCAGGAAGTCATGTCCTTACTCTAATCCTGGTGGAGACTGCCCCATTACCATAGTGACTTCACACCCATCCTACCTGAGTTTATGCAAGCTTAAGAGTTGCATAAAACTTTGCCCTGCACAACCAATGTTTTTTTCTGTGAAGCTCTCTATGGGTATCCTTTTGCAGACCAGAAAGAAAGGCACAGTGATCTGTTGCAGCTTGTCAACGATACATGCAAATCACTACAAACCATAAAAGAGAACAAAGGTATTCCAGTGCCTCACGCTGTACCTCACCACTTAAATGCGTTTCATCTCCAAGGACTCCGTGCTGGGGGGAACAATAACCACATTTACACTTGAGAAATTTGGTGGTCTGGCAACAAATGTAGCAACTTGAACCTTGTATGCAGATGATGTCTGTTTTTTCAGATGTGTTTCAGAATGAGAATTCAGCTTTTGCTTGCATAATTGTAGATCCCCAAAGGTATATTTTATCTTTAGCTCCTGTTACGGCTAGGGAAAATTGTTACTAATGCTTCACATCATCTCTCTTTCCTTGGAACAGGATAATGTGGACCTCGGTGACCTGATGTTTTCACTCTGCTACCTTCCAACAGCTGGTAGACTAACTATTACAATAATAAAGGCAAGAAATTTAAAGGCAATGGATATCACAGGAGCATCAGGTAGGAATGAACTTAATGCTCAATGTAGATTTCTGTCCCGTTTCCCTCCTGAGACACAGAATTCAGCACTGTCAAATCCCAGAATGATTTTTGAGAAGAGGGTTCTTATACTGCAAGCTCTTAAGTCACTTGAGTACAGGAGTTTCTAAGAAATAAATAACAGATATTTTAGTTTGTTCAGTTGCAACCAAGAGTTTAAAAAAATCCGCTCTTAAAAAGACTGCGAGATTATTATTTCTAAAGTAACTGTGATCCAGAATAGCACGAGTTGGTCAAACTGCATTCGTAACACTAGGAATTTGTTTGAACAGCAGAGTATTTGTTACAGTTGCGGCACAGAGGCAGACTGACCCTCTCTGACAGTCTCCAAGAACCACTGAGCCAATTCTGCTGTTGTTGGCATACGGACAAAACAGTGATCATCCCAGACTCCTTTCAGCAACCCTTTCAAAATTTGATATTGAAACCAAGAAACTAATTTAAATAAGAATTCATAGATGATTTTTAAACACTAGCAGGGAGTTGTGAGTTGTAGAGCTCCCAGAAAGGAGCTAAAAAGAAATAGTTTTTTTACTACATTCAGGAGTTTAAAAATAATTATAATACTCTTGAGAAATACAAGCCACTAATTGTTACACTTCGAATTATATTTAACCATACATCAGTAAGTCCCACTCTGTAAAATATTGTCAACTTCTGTCTGTCCTACAAATCTGTACAAGTAATTAGGCTGTTATAAATAGGCTGATACACAGGCTGTTGTATAAAACAGTCATGTATAACATGGTTCAGTGGATATCTTAATACCCTTTGAGAAGTCGGTACACAACCAGGAGCTTCTTGAACTTAAATTCTTCATTATAAGCAGTCAACCAGGTAAAGCTGTCAAAGCTCCACTGTCTCCCAGGCATGCCATGGTAATAAAGAAGCTCAAATTCCAGTCAGGTGCAGGTGACTAATTCTGCAAGCAGGTATGGGCATACAAGAAGGCTGCTCCTTTCACTTTCCATTTATGTTTGCTTAGAAACAACAAAAGAAAACCAACGTTGTTCTTATGATTCACACAGATCCCTACGTGAAGGTTTCTTTAATGTGTGAAGGAAGGCGACTAAAGAAAAGAAAAACTTCCACCAAGAGGAATACCCTTAATCCCGTTTACAATGAAGCCATAGTCTTTGACGTCCCTCCAGAAAACATTGACCAAATTAACTTGTCGATAGCTGTTATGGATTATGACCGGTGAGATACCTGTAGCTGTAAAATAACATCATCTATTGGCCTATAAAATCTTGCACAGTAGATTTGCATCCAGAAACAAAATTATAATTTTTTTCCCAATAAATGGGAAATTAATGTCATGTTGACTTCAGTAGAAGACTAAACTTTCTTGTATTGCCAGGCAGGATTTCCTTTCTAAATTTTAAAATATAGATTTGCCTCCATAACTGACATAACTAAGATGCATATATGTTTACCAGAACTGAAATAACTGAAAATATAATCACACAGTCCACACGCTGATGTTCTGTTTGTGCACAATTACGCTAACCTCTTAGACACACACCTCCATTTCTAAAATTATGGCCTAGAGTTTACTTGCATTTGCAACTAATTACAGAACACAGGCGAAGAATATCTACATTCTTCATGCAAAAATAAGAAACAAATGCACACAGACACACAGTGTATGCTATAACGGGGAAAATATTAAATTATTCTGATTAGTGGGAAACGCAAAGAGTAAACCTACATATTTCATAGTTCATTACATTTTCCAGGCAAGAATTAATTCTAAAAATCTGTGATTAATGTTTTTAATGAAATATGTAAATGGTATGGTTCTAAAGGTAATATTTTAAGAAAAAAATATTATGGAACATTTTCACAGTGTAGGTCACAATGAGGTCATTGGAGTATGTCAAGTAGGCAACGATGCAGAAAGTCTAGGTCGTGACCACTGGAACGAAATGCTCTCGTACCCTCGGAAACCCATTGCTCACTGGCATCCTCTTGCAGAGGTAAGACTTTTATTTCTTGCTTCCCCATTACTATTAATTGTGAATATTCTTCCACATGGCATTAGAGTTTGGATAAAATTTTATGAGCAAAACCAAGATCCACATGCATGCACTAAATCCTAGAAAAGGGCTCAGAAACACTGATACTAGAAGTCAAACATAACGCACAAGTTAAGTCTGCTCCTTTCAATTTTACAGGGACAGAAAGTAATTAATGTCTTTAATCTATACATGAAAAAAAAATTATACACTGGATTAAGGGTTTGGTTTTGTTTTTTAAGTAAGATCTTGGGTAACTTTCACTGATAATTGATATAAAGAAATGGACCTTGTTTACAGAACAACCAAGACCTATTTTTTTAATATCTATAACAACTTAATTTGACTTTTTCTCTTGTAAGAATATATCATCCGTGCCACTAGTACATCTCAAGGGATGCCTAACTGCACTGAAAAAAAAATGTTTAAGTGTCTCTGGAGATCTGAGGCGTTGATAAGAAGCCACTCAATCAGAAAAGCTTTTCAAGGTTCCTATGTTTTTTTTGTTTTGTTTTGTTTTGTTTTTTGTCTTTAGGGCCCTATTCAGCAGAAATGTTATGCAGGTCTTCTGCGCTTGGATGGCTGCCGAAGAGGCTTCCTCACCCTTTTAACCTATTCAGCAGAAATTTGGCA
>NW_009650173.1:1892429-1940671 GCF_000708025.1 Charadrius vociferus | reverse complement strand
TTCCTGTTGAACTCTTTTTTAGCCATATCCTCAGGGGCTATTCCACAGAGTCCAGTGGGGTAAAGATGTCCTTTTAATCCCTCTGTCTAATCCTCTCCTCAATACAGGGAATGCTAATCCTGAGTCATAAGACACAAAAATTCATCAAAGATCTAACTAAATTGCTTCCTAAGAGTTACCATGACTTTACTTATATTGTTGCTATCGCTGGCTAAAGTCAGGCAGTAATCCCAGTCAAAAGAAACCGCTACGTTTATCAACAATCACAACATTACCTCCAGTGCTGAAGTACAGGAAAGACCATTGGATTCATACCGAGCCACAGACAATGCTGTAAGCACCTAATATATACAGAGGCATGCAGTTTGCAGCCTCGCCGCATATACTTTATGCATCAGAGTGCAGCCGTGTTACTAGAATGCAACTGAGGACTTTACCTGCTTGGTTGTAAGCACTAACCCTAGGCACTTCCATACTTAATTGTCAGGCAAAAGGAGATGCTACAAAATGGCAAAACCACCACAGTTTTGCCCTGTCCCCATAAGCAATTACATTTACTGGTGCCTGGGAAGCACAGCAGCACGGTTTCAGTGGGGAGACCTTTGAGCGCTCACAGGCTCTGTTGCAGCAGGAGTGCACCATGTCTTTTCAGAGCATGGGCGCTGCCAACATGCAAGTGTGCTGTGAAAGAAGATCGAGAAAAGTGGGGGAGATCTGCCTAGATGTTTGTGCCCTCAGTGGCAAGCTAGCAAAGTGCCATACTTGAAATGCCGATCTGGGCAGTTGGGAGCTGGGTTTAGAAAACACATCACCAAGCTCTCATCTGTAGCCAAGCATTGACAGGAATGGCCTGACACAGCACATGAGGAGTAGTGTAGTGGTTACTATTTCCCAGAATACGAGAAGTGTCTCTTAGCAGAAGTTGTCTACATCCTTATATCCAACCCGTCTTTCCTCTTTGATAAATTTTATTGCAGCCAGAGCCCACAATTAGGTTTTGACAGCTCTTCCCTTTTTACAGGCATCCTGTTCTTTTCATACATGCCTGGCTAACTTCTTTAGATTTCATTACTGTGGATTGCTTTTCATGTCACTGAGCTAAACAGAGACATATTTTTTTCCTTCCCAGGAATCAAGTGGGGGAGGGTGTCCAGCGCATCCAGGCTGTGCAGAGAAATATATACACAGCATATCATTTTGGTTCCTGAATCAGGATTAGACTCAGCGAGAGCTTCTGGAACCTCTGTGGCCACAGCCATAGGACCCTGAATATTTGCTGAATAGGACCCTCAGTCTTCTACTGTGTGAAGAGCTATTGGTTTCAAGTAGTGTAATGTTATCCACTTGTAGCATTAATTCTCCAGCTGACACTATTGCTACTGATAGATTATTTGTATGGTCGTATGCATTACCCAAATTGAAGTCATAATTTCTGTTCATTAGAATAACCCAGGTTTTACAAGAAACATGATAGCAATTAAAACCAATGAATATGGGAAGCAGCAACAAACATGGTTCTTGGATTTGCAAAAAAGGTGCAGTATTGTGAATGGATAGCTTTCTAAATAATTTTTTTTCAAGAATAATTGTCATCAGACATTTATTTTTTGATCACAAGTTGCACCCTCAGTCTCAGCTGATGCCTCCTTTCACCTCACATGAAAAAAAATTAATATGGCTCTTTGCAGAAATCCTTCAAATCTGAAAAACTGGGGAAAAAAAAAGTTCTGTTGGGTGAGAACAAGATACATATGGTATTTGTAATGACAGTATGTCCTTTTAGAAAGAAGATAACCATCTGTGTAACACGGAGGCTGTTAGTCCTCAACCTTTGTAAATCATTTTCTGGTCAATGTTTCTTAGTTGTGTCCATGACGCTGCAAAAAGTTGGAAGCATATCACAGGTGGCTATGCTCTGTCATACAAACACACACATGCGCGTGCGCGTCATTTTAAAATGCTGTTCCAAATATATAGTGCCTGTGAGGACTTTCTTTATTATTTGTAGTGGAATTAACAGGGCTATTTTACATGATGGCATATCGTAAATGCTGACAAATTCTGATCATTAAAAAAAAAAATCAAAGCCCTGAACTCTTTCACATGATAAAATCTATGCCCTGGAACAAGAGCCCCTGGGAAAAATTTTTGCCACTTATTTAGCCATGCATGGAGTTCTCTCTTCCTTCAAACTTTTCTAGAGAGAATTTCATTCAAGTTTTTACATCGGGATTTTTATTTAAAGAATGCAAATCCAAAGTATGGGTATTTTATACAATCTTGTTGCCTGCTACATACTTACAAATAGGGAGCCCTGGTCTTTATATATACTTCAGATTAGTTTATGTGCACACACATTGCTTCAACGTCTTGTATGTGTTGAATGCTCACCAAGCAATTTTGCTGACACAAATATGCATGCACAGATTGAAGAAAAAAATTTGAAAATTTGATCCAAAATCTGAAAAGTTGGTTTTATAACCTAGCAATCGAGCATCTTCCAGAAAATCGGAATTGCTAGTGGGTAAAGCACAGCTTGGCACTTGCAGGAAATCTTAGACCTGTTGTAAATCTGTGCTGCAGCTATAAAGCAGGCGTCCTGTAAGCATGGCGGTTTTCAAAAATCTCATGCCATGCTATGGAGAATATAGCTACCACATACAAGGATACCCTTGGCAAACTAAACAACTCTTCAAAACTTGCCCAAGCAAAATTTCAGATGGATAACTGGGCATTTCCAGAAGAATAAAAAATACAGATATGAAGTTGCCATGGCAAAACTATTTCACTACGCTTTCAACTGAAGCTTTACATCAGCCGACCAGTGATACGGTACAAAGTTCGTATCTGTTCATGCATGATCCTCACTTCAGGCAAAATCCTGCTCTCTTTACTCAGGCCCATCTCCTGGGAGTCAACATGGGGAGATGTGCATAAGCAAAGAAAGAGGACCTCTTCCTTTGGAGTAGAGATCTTTGATTTCCTGGACAAATCATTATCTATGCATCCCTGCCTGGAATGCAGAGCAGGCAGTTGCACCTTTTCCCTCTGCAATGTTTGCAACAGCAGCTTCTGTAAAAAGGAAAACACCTATGCAGCAAGCTCATTTTGTGTCCATGGAAGAGCGCAGAAGCCTTTCTAAGATTTGTCTCTAGCAACTCAAAGGGGCATCAACCGAAAAGTTGTATCATTATAATTGCCAGTGGTTTTTTATTTTATTACCATACTCAGTTTATTTAATGCTCAAGGGTCTGGCATCAAGAGAATGATTTTGAATAGAGTTATATTAAAAAAAAAATAATAATCTCTGTTCAGTAAGCATTTAAAGTGGAATCCAGCACACCTCAAAGGCTTAGGGATGAGGAAGAAAACCTAATTTTTTATTAAATTCTCCTAAGTCTTGCTGACTCATGACTTGCAAACTGTTACTCAGGCTGTGGCATTACTATGTGCTTTTTACAAATATCTGCCTTATCATAGTGCATATATGGAATGATAGCTATTTTCTATATTTGGATATTTCACTCTTCACCTTTATACTCGACTTCAGCAATGCTATTCCCTAAACCTGAAATATTTTCATGTTACGGTTCTGGTGGACCAGTACACTGCTGCTGTCTTTGGACTGTAGTACCATAATACAGCAGCACATCGGAAGGAACGGGGGGTCTACTGCTACAAAATCACCTGGAAACCCAGAGAAAACGATGTCCCATTACTGTTCAGTCTTTCTTTTCTGAACTATGATTCTCAAAGGTAAATTACTAGAAGGCTCACAAGAATAATTTCAAAGCTGCAACCCTGATTTGTTTTCTTATTTCCTATGAATGCATAGTTACACTGTATGACTAGTATCATAATTCTAAAATAGAAAAGGAAATCCCCTAGAAACACATCTCTCCAAGATTTTAATCCCGCCTCACTCATTAACAATGTGCTATTAAACTGTCACTTTTAGTTTTCCATAACAAGCCACCATTTCAGATGTTATTTTATGAAAAAGCAGTGAGCGTCAATAGGAAAGCCTTCCAAGCTACTGACACTGAGGCAGAGTATAATGGCCAGTTGTGTGATATTCCCATGCCAAAATACTCACAGCACAACCCTTCTGCAGTTGAGTGCTGGAATATTTCTTTATCTGTTGCCACTGAAATCACAAGGCATTACAAGCTTTTCTGTTCTCTTTTGTTTCATTTTTTCCCTGTAAAGAATCCTGGCAGCAGACAAACACACATGCATCTCAACCTGGGGAAGCACGGACTACCAGAACAGAAAGCAAACGTAGTATAAAAGACCCGGTGCTCAAATTTTTCCTACCAGTCAATGCACACTTCAGCTTTCTGTGCCAGCAGATCCATGAAACAGCAAAGCAGTACATATGAGAAACGTGTTATATAGAGATCCAATCTAGCTACCAGTAGTGGAACTGCTGGTACAATCCGAAGTGAGACAACAGAACAGGGCAACACAAAAGAATGAAAAATAAGAGGTTGTTTTAGTCCCCCCTTCTTGGCTTGAGGGATTAGTTGCTTTAGGGGCAGGGGTTGGTGGTTTTTGTTCTTTGGTTTTTTGGTTTGGTTTGGTTTCATTTGTGTGTTTTTAAACACCAAACATGACATGTAGCTATGTGAACATGAGCACCCAAAGTCAGAGTTACAAGAGACATATTTACATGTTTATCACTTGGCAACATTAGAGCACTGAGGGGGCCTATTTGCCACTGAAAAAAAAAAAAAAAAGCTGCAAACTCTTTTTTAGTTTAAAAGTAACAAACAATAAATGTGAAGGGAGGAAGAGGACTGGAAATTTGGTGGAAAAATCTGTTTGACCCCGTTAGAAATCTATCTGAAATTACTGTTAATGAATTTTGTTTGAAAGAAAGAAGTGAAAAAAACCTAACTAGGTGACTCAATCTGAAGTGTCATCAATTAAATGCTTGCTTCCCTTTAGAACAGTACATTGTCAAATGATTACATCTCAGTATCAAGTGAGAAAACAATGTCTTTCTTATCCACAAGGAAAAAAGCATGTAGAGAAAGTAATCCACAATACTGTAGAATTTAATAGAAGCCCTCTGTGCCAGGAAAAATGGCAGCAGGACAGACTTCGTAACAGCATCACCTTGAATCTTGCTGTAATTAGTGCAAGGCCTTGCTTGCAACCATAATTCTGATCTGAAGTGACAGCCTTACAATATGTGAACCAAGCTGTGCAAGGTGTGAATTATCTTGTAAGGTCTGAGCACATTCAGGTCTGAGTGGTTTTAAGAGCTGAATTTACAGTTAATTTCTAATATGGTGGGTTGGGCAAGGAACTACAGGTAGAAGTTCTCCAAGGACCTGCAGTTCTCTGAAAGGACCTCCGTCTCCTTGAAGGTCTGTAAAGTGCACTAATCCAGATGGCAGTGATGGACACTATTCAGGAAAGGTATCATCAGGACATACCTCAACTGCTGATGGAACACAGCACGCATGGCACAGAGGGGAAGATGACATGAGGACTTGTAAGCATCTGGGCTGTTTGTTCGTTTGTTTGTTTTGTCTGGGTTTTTAGTTCCTCCTTCTTTTGCTCAAACGTAGACATTGTAAAACTGGAATGTTTTACTCAGTTGCATGCTGGCCAGCTGTCATTTTTAATACCCATTGCAAAGGTGCGTGAAGAGAGGTGTGTTGTTTTGCTATACATTTGTTTTTAATAACACATGAACATTGTACTATGCTTTATTATTTCTTGTTCAATAAATAGTCCTGGTATCTCTGTTTCATGTCTAATTTTGGAGAGCAGAGCCAGCCATACTTGTATCAAGGCTCTCTCAATTAGGTGGGCATTTTGTTCGTTTAGTAGAAATAATGCATGATTCCTTTCGCAGTGATGGTTTGAGGGACAAAAAAATTTCTTAATTTTATAATATGTATTACAATCTTCTAAACACAAGTAAAAATGTACTGTGACTTATTTATATAAATCTAGTCTGAACAAATAAGTTTTGATCTTAATAAAAACTCTGTAAGAAATTGTGGAATTGTAATTTATTACTATTTTGTATTTAATATTTTAAAGTTCAATTCATTACTCAGAAAGACAGCAAACACTCTGGAAATGTTTTAAGTCATTTTTTTCTCCATAGATGTTGTGTTTTGATAAAATAAAGGAAACCAGAGAGACAAAGCTGTTAACATGACAGTTACTTTACAGCACTCAAACATAATTTGGGGGTTTGGATACTGAAACCTCCTCTTATTTCATCCTATGGCCACAATCATCACTACAGAAAGATTTTGAGAGATATCTAACATGAATCTTACGTATACTGAATATTAAGAAGAAAATCAAGACGCTACAGAAGTGCTTCTACCAAGTGACAGTGTGTTAAATTACCAAAATTAGTATTTAGCATGGCAGGCTAGCAAAATTAGCAATCCTCCTGTCAACACCTGACATGTGGCTCAGGGAAATTCCCAGGTGTCCCCTGGCAGAGCGCAGAAGCAAATGGAAAAGAGAACACAAATGTATCTGGGATGACCACACAAAGTGCACCTAAAAATGCAGTATTCTTTTGTCTTTTTTCCTTGTCTTTTTTCACACCAACTGAAATTGCATATCCATCAGCAGGAGTTCTACATGTGCATGGCATCTAATCAAGAGTTTCTCTGTCTCTTTAGGGATAAGCTCAGTCTCTTCTCATTTTGAAGATGTAGCCTCCTTGTACATACCTCATGAATACAAAATGTGGCACAAAACAATAATTTCATGCAACAAAGAAAGAATTTGATATAGTTGCGTTCTGTTCTTGGGACTATTTGATACCATAGACACATGGAAAAAAAAATGAGAACAGCTCTGTAATTTTGAAGTTGATATTATCTTTGATAATGGTAACACCTTTAGGCCCTCATAGACTCCTGTTTTTCTGCATTACATCCAGGTACCTGAAACAAAACTGTTGCTCCAGCCAGCTGGCGTGCTAGGGTAACAAGAGAGATGGAAGATTAACAAAGAACACATGTAGAGGTGTTTTGTCCCTGGCAATGAATGTAGTAATAATTATCCGTCTCTGTCCCATTGGCCACTATAAATTACACTACAGCAGAGGAGGTGTACCGACTTCAAAATTGTTTTTAATGTCTTTCAAAAATATGGTTTTGCATGTTTCTATTTCTTTGTTAAAAAACAAGCAAAAGCTTGTCTGTCAAAACAGGCCCACACATCTCTCCTTTCAAGACACTTTTTCCAGCAGAATCATCCTTTAAGCATTTCTACATAGCCTACAGACTTGAAACAAAACTCCATTAAGACTGGGACAGCTGAAAGACTGATTGTAACAGCCTGTTCACAAACTGAAAGTGAAAAGCCAAAGGTTGAGACTCCTCACTGGCCTAATAAGCCTCAATAGCAAATAACGTTTGTTATTTGCTCCCACCTAATGTTCAACCTGAGAAACCTAGTGATCCTGCACAGCTAATATCCAGTGAGATGAAAATTAAGGGAGATACCTTGTTAATAACAAGCTTTACTAGGAGCTGACTATGACTTTCCGCAGGGGGAATGCCTGGTGAGGGCAAGCAATGAAGCTTAAAAAGCGCCTAAGTGACAGGAGTGTGATTTCAGAGCAATGTCCCTGAAGAGCTGAAGACAAGGGCCGTTACAGTAAGAAATCAGTAATTCAGAAAGTAGCAGAGACACCGAACAGGGCCAAACCTCTGCATCTAAAGACATGACCAAGTTGGCAAACTTTGTGATTCCAAAAGTAACGTTTCCAGGGAAGGAAATCATGTAGTATTTTGTACCGCGCAGTAATTCCATTCACGTCTGACAAAGTTGTCACTGAAATTTGTCATGGTGGGCCCTAACAGAGGTTTCTAATATAAGCAACACACAAATTTTTGTAAGTCTTGTGGTGTAAATTCGAAGCAAAATGAAAAAACACCTATCTGCCTTGAAACAGAAATCAGTAGATTGATCGGGGTTGAATTCTTCCCCTGCGTGGCTTCTGCAGAGGGGAAGTTCCAACACTCAGAAATGAGAGCTGAAATTGTCCCTTAGTAGTGACAAGAAAGTCTATTTCAAGCCACTGTTTTAATACCCCGATCGGTATTCTACTATTGCCATTTAAACAACATCAAATAATTTTCTGGCTATACTTACGCATTTATCATTTCCAAATTAATTAACCACACACTTCAATCTGGTCCACCACACCATTCAAAAGGTCATGGCCTTAAACCACTTAATAACTTGCAAATAACATTCAGTGAATTTATGTTCCTATACAAGCAGAAGTAGGAAAATCTGTAAATGTTCCATAGCATAACACGTGCCTGAACAGACAGTCTGGTCCAAAGAGCCTAACTAAAGCAGCTTTAATATTAAAGAATCATTTAGAAGTGTGAGAAATGTCAGTAAGCCAGCTAGCGTTAGATCCTCACCCAAAGGAAAAACTGTCAATAAAAATAGCCATGTTGGGGAAACCATTCTTAATAATAACAACAAAAATCTATACTGAACCTTTATCAAGTTTTGTAATTTTTAATTTAACAGGCAGAATTCTGTTTCTAGAATATTACTATAACCATATTATTTATATCGTGGTAATTGACACACAAAAAAAATAATCTTAAAACAATAGATGTATACAGTTCAGCTACATCAGGACTCCAAAAAAATGAAATATAATTTTAAAAACATCTTTTAAAAATGCAACAGTTTTGGACTTTTTTAATTACTTTCACCTTTTTTATTAAAAAAAAAAAAGTTGATAGTTCACTACATAAAATTAAAAAATAAATCACTAAATAACATTTGATGAATAATCACATAACTTAGCTTAAAAACCAATTCCAAACTTATGAATCAGTTCTTGTACCTCAGTGAAACTCAATTCCAAATATTTACTGGGCTAGTAGAAATACCACTTTCTTCTTCCAGAAAACAATCTTTTGATCATACTACTGGTATTTCCTCACTTCAAAACCTCAGCTCTCCAAACATGATGGCATTTTACTTTGAGTTCAAAGTGTTCTAATATACACCACGTTTCAGAAAGAGAACATTAAGTATTCAAAGAGTCTTTGCTAAGTGTGGCCCTGGTCCCCTCTCCTCGGCCACCCTTGAAGAATCTCATCAGCTTCTAGCTTAGGCAGTCCATGCAACAACATCCATAATTGTGAAGTTCAAATAACTTTTTTTTTAAGATATTCTGCATCACTCTGAATTTTGTGACTAAAATCTTACAAATAAATAAATTTTCAATCTAATGGAAAGGGAATTTGGGAGCTACAGGAACTGCCAACACCTGTAAGTCTTATGGCTGCACCAATTAGAAACATGGGTACATTTTTGGTCAATAAATAAGTTTAGGCCATCATAAATGGTATAAGACTCCCTAAAGTGGTACTATGCATCAAAGGTAGCAGAAACCTACTGTACACCTGGGATGATGATTATACTCTGTTAAATACCATGCAGTTCCAGCAATGGTAACTGTGAACAAACATTTTACTACTATGGATAGTTTTCTTGCTATTGGTAGCAGGAGGTAAGATTTTCTATCATATTTTCCCAGATTGATTCATTTCTTGCATCTTTATCCAGTTATTTGTAAATGTCTGAAGACTTCTTCCTCTTCTATTTACTTGAACAGCTTGAAAAGTTAAAGTAGATTGAAATGGAAGGAGGAATTCTCAGCATGACACCGGAGCTGAATGTCCTCCTTGTGAGAAAGGACAGGAAGCTATTTCCTCCCACTCTTATTTTAAATCCACTTTAAATTAAATTTCATTGTTCCAAACACTGCCAAATAATAGATTAAGCTCACTCAAACAAGAAATTCCTTCCTTTCATCAGAAGCATCTCTAGGTTTGCATGTGGGGCTTGCTTTTTATTTCCTCCAATCTGTCTGAGAACTGGAGCGCCATTCTCTCCCACTCCCCTTTCCGCTCTCACCTTGCTAAGGCAGAACAGCACATTTCAGCAAAACCTTCAAAATGACTGGAGCTTTTCAGACAAGATCTAAGATGCTTTGTCTTGGAAATTCGATTGCAAGGGGAAAGAACATCTAAGTTGCATCTAGATATCTGCCTAATAGATTTTCATTTTAATTGTATACTGGTTTTACTTTTTTTTCACTTCTGATATCTGCCTTTTCTTCTCCTCCTATTCTTTCCTCAAAACCTTTCCCTCATCATCTTTCCCTCAGTGATTTTTACTAGACAGATGGCTGCAGTCATTCTCATTCTTCATATATAAGAAAACGTCCCTGAACACGTTGATTTCTGCTGCTGTTTTCCCTGTGAGACCAGGTCCAATCAATAGACAAGGCTGGTAATGAGCTGTGTCAACCTTTACTCACGTTTCCTCTGCTATTACCCAATAGCAATAACATTTTCATTAGAAAGGTGTGTATTTTGTCTTCAGGTAACAGACCAAAAGTGTAGGGGCATAAGGGCTGCAGAATGGCAGAATATGATAAGATAAATTGCCAGATTGAAATTTAATGAACAATAAATAGTAATACTACTGTTACTAGTAGCCAGGCCTGAAACACTTTTGATGAATGTTGCAAAATCCAAGGTGGCAGCAAATCACAAAATCAATAGCTACTCGTGTCAGTTCCTAAAGACATCAAACATTTGTCGATACACATGAAGTTTCAAAAAGTACATTAATAAAATGTTTCAGGCCATAACATAGCCTGAAATGTCAGAGCATTCTGACACTTGTCCAAAGTAATATTCACGAACACAGAGAGCAAATGGACAGGCGAGAGAACTGTGTTTAGAGAAGGTGTTACTATAGGATTCAGGTGAGCCGACATAATACTTACACTATCCAACTGCCCAAATAACAACAAATTGAGAAATACCTTCTGGAAGTTTTATTTAGACCAAAGGCACAGCAAACTTGTAGTGTTACCGACCTTAAGAGAAAGGACCTCTAAAGAAAGGAGATTTGGATTTACTGCTCTATATTAATCTCCTTTCCCCTTTGTCACATCCTGCACCTTCTATGAACTGTTTCAAAAAAGGATAATAACATGAGACAAAGCAAAAAAACTGAAATATCTAAATCATTACTTATTTGGGATGCTTGAGTAAAAAGCACATTTCAGGGGGTAAGACAAGTCAGCAGTTCTGCAATGTGTGAGGAATGCAAAACATCATGCATGTAGTACTAATGATTGCTGGCTACTCACAGAAGTAAAAGAATTAGCTCACTTTCTGTTCTGCTGTCAAGATGCCATTACACATCCTTTTAGGTACAGCCTTCTGAATGACTTCTTAAAAACATACATGGAAACAACATACATACAACATGCATGCTCATATGCCACACAAAAAGGACACCCCATATATACATAAGAGAAATATTCAGGTACATAGTAAGTCATGGAAAACATAACCAGGGAAATCCCAAGTCAGGAAGGCTGAATTTATTTTGCTCTGGACAAAACTATACCTCCTGTATAACATGAGAGACATCAAACCAGCTTCCAGCCACCCCTGCCCTTCTCTCCTAAATAGGTTTCCTGTAGGAATATAAATATAGTATCAGACCTTAGCTCACATCTGTCATTGAGTCCTTTGTTTTGCAAATAGAAATATATTACTATAAAGAAAAATGCATCTTGGTAGTTTCTTTCTACATCATTCAGAGCAGCAGATGACAATCAAGCAAGATACAGGACTGCAAGATCTTCCTATCTCCTTAGTGGCTGGCATGTTGGATTAATTTCCTCTCAATTCTTTCCCACGTAGACAAAGCCAATAGAAAGTAAGAAATTTAAAGCCAATCCCACATGAGCTGACTCTATGATCAACCTCAATAGCACAGAAACAATCTGCCTTTTAAGTTGATAACAAATTTCTAAAGGACATTCTGAAAGAATTCTCCTACATGGCTCTCCAGAACACAGATTTCACTTTACCTGTCGTGTACTCAAAGCAATAGGTATAAAATGAGCTGCTGTAATAGAAGGATGAAAGTACCTTGATATATCATCTTCATTTTATATATGGCGTGCAGGAGCACAGAGAAAATAACATTAACATATTCATTCAGGTGCCAATTCAAAAACTAAGGGTGTGGGTTTGCAATAAGAAGCATCTTGGAGCAGGCTAATTTCCTCAAAATAGAGTTCTGAACAAACGCAGATGCTATGCTAAGAGTTCAGCATCCTCCCTCTAAGGAAAGCACTCTGGACACAGACGCAATACAGGGCGTGATGAATCATGAAGACTGCAACATCAATGACTTGCTTAGCATTGTATAGAAATACTTTGCGAAAAGCAGGCACAGAGCATCCAAGTTAGTGCCTTCAGCCAGGAGACCTTCCTTTCTCTTTGGAGAATTCCCAGCCTGATATACCATAGCCTTTCTGCTGCCTCAACAAGTGAGGCAGCAGTCTAATAGACAACTGATTACCACACATCCTTCATTATTCCAGAAAATGCAGTCTGTTTCGAGTATGGCGGGAGCGTGGGGAGCAGAGGTAGAGTATGACATTATCTTGTTGCTAAACTGCATTATCCAGACTCTCTTAACATACTATTACAGGAATAGCTTTCACAGTGTGTTAAAAAGCCTCAATTTTTATCAGGAATCAATTCACCCTGACTCTTCCAAGCCCCCAAATACCAACACACAGTGATTTTTATGCAACGCAGTCTGCAAGTGAAACCTGAGGTTTTTGACCCAGAAGATTCAACACAAAACTTAAAAGAAATAATTCTACCAATACCACTGTCATGCTTCATGACAGTGAGCCCAGATAGAGATTATTATAGTAATATATAATCTTATAGCAATTCATGCATCTCTGCATGATGCCACATTACCTTAAGTGACTTTAATTCATCTTTCTCCCTTAAGTGCTCCAATGTTTGCTTTTGTGTTTGTTTTGAATTTCAAAACAAGTACCATGGGTGTGCCTAAAATAGCATCTGGTTTGTAATTACTGTCTGAGACCTAAATTACAAAAAGCTGTCGCTCCATGAAAAGATATAATTATTGAAAAGATCTTGCATGCATAGTTTGTCTGCATGTCAACCATAAATTAAATCATTACCACCTAATCCTCCTCATAAATAGACTTTCACAGATTCCCAAACTCTCGAACCTACAAAAATTTGTTTCCAAGTGAAAAATTACCACGTCTATTGAATGAGTTAAGAAAAGAATACTTCTTCTATGGAGATCATGGCTGCAAGCAGAGCCTGTTATCCCCTTCCTCAATGAAAGGACCTACAATTGCCAAGTTGGTAATTGAGGGATAAAATCAAGTATTGTTTATCCACTGCAGGTAGGTGGGCTAAAGGTCAATTCAACTCAAACCTACGTGCAATGATGAGTTTTGCAGGGTACCACACAAATCCCAGCTGCATCCGCTATCACAGTTTCAGTCTGGCAGCATAGCTATTTAACTCCAGAATTTTGCCCAGACTTCCCAGTTTCTGCCTTCACTAACGTCAACCTTTTTTTTTCCTGCAACTAGCCACACACATCTAACACTCATAAAACTTTTGAGCCCAATTCTTCATTCTGGTATGCTTACCAGAGGAATAGGACAGTAGAACATTAGCAGAAACACACATCATCTTTGGGCTGCACAGGGCTGTGTGTCAGAAAAACTCAAAGGACTCGTATATATTTGAAGACCCTAAAAAATATGCTTGGTCTCCTCTTGATCTCCTTCCACCTACTGACACAATTTCTATGCCAAATGTGACAGCTCAAAACCAGCATAATACCAGGGATGCTCGGCAGGGAGTCAGCGGAGAACTCAATGTTCCCTTTTGGGGGACTTGTGGAAAGAACCACCAGACTACAGTAGGTGGAGGAGGCATTTACTCTCCTCTGATGGGCCTTTAAAGTCTTCACACCACTCTCAGTGCCTTGAAGCTGCTGGGAAAGCTGTGCGAGACCTTTTTTTCCATTTTTTTCCCTTATGCTGCAATGTGTTAAATACAGATCATCTTTGACACAAAGACTTCTTTTTCTCCAACGTAAAGAATTCTTCATCCCTTTAGTGATGGCCAAAGGAAGGTATCTAGAAAGGCAACTATTATCCAACTTCCCTTACGGTCATTTTATTGACTCCAATTTTGCCACAATTAGATTGTGGCGGAGACCAGTCAAAAAATTTCAACTATGCATTTTATTAATTCACTTAAGATATACATAGTTACTTTGTTTACTTTCCAACAGCATGAAAAGGAGAGCTTGGGAATCAGCCAGCCAGCTGGTCTGGGTTTTCAACTACTTAACCCATGTTGTACAGCTAAGGGAGAAGAATATTTATAAAGGATAGCATTGTTGAAGTCACTAAATTTCTGTTGTCTGTCATCTGACAAAACTGTTTTATTGTCACAAAGCTACTTTAACAGAAACCAGGGACTACATAACTACCTTTGAAGAAATGTTATTCTCATCCATTTTACTACTTACATCAAATGTTCTCCAGCGATCTGCATAGATACTTGAAAAACACACCTCTCAACAACAGAAATGTGAACAGAAATCACTCATAGATTTACTTCTAAAAGCAGCAGTTTACTGTGTAAAGCCTGGCCCATGCTAAAAAGAACTGTCAATTTCATTTACAGCTGTGTCCTTGTTTAGTAAGAGATCAAAAAGCTTCAGGACTATTTCAAACTTCACATGATCATTATTATTATTCAGTGCTTACGTTCTATTAATTCTGAGAGGCTTACCATGTCAGGCATTCCAAAAAAGCCTGACTTCTTTTCAGAATGCTAGCTGAAGAAGCAATGCACCAAACATCCAGAAAGTGAGTGAGAGAGTGAGGTTTGGATAACACAAGTAGAAAGAGACACTGGCTACTCACATGCACATGGAGAAAGGACTTAGACTGTAATCTTAACTTTTATGGTATGGCCAAGAACTACCTAACACTGGATTGTTTATCAGCGGACAAGAACGTGTGGGTATTGGCCTGCACCATGAGCGGCCATTAATACCCATGAACCACGGATCTGAACCACAGAGATGCCTAGTCCTTTTAATCTGAGTCACTCTGAAGATATTCACCCAAAGCCAATAAAGTGGCCAGGGTTATTGTAGGTTTTTTTCTTTTTTTTTTTTTTTAAAAAAGTACATTCAATACTTGTACTGTGCATGGGTGCTTTGTTTTCTTTTTCTTTTATTTTTCATCTAGATCTACAAATAGAAAGTTTCAACTTGTTCCAGTTCCCTTTACTTCAGGATTTCAGGTACACTCAGACAAAGGTCACTGAATAGGAACCCACTGTGAAGTGTCCAAAGCTGGGCACTTAGAACGTCAGCAGATTTCCTCTCCACTAATTTATTTCCAAACTGATGAATCCTTCTAGGATTGGCTATTAATGATAAAAGTAATAATAGCAGTAATATTTTTGATCTTTCAAATCTGAAGCATCTGAGTGCTCCCACAACATGTATATATACGTGGCACCACTGAAGGGGACTGGCATTCTGGCAGAATACATGAGGCACAAGAACAGCAGGGACACAAAGTAATGCCCCATTTCCAGTAAGTACCAGCAATAGAGAGACCTCAGGGTTTTGCAGTATTTCCCTTGGTCCATCTTTAACTATTAGCCACAACCTTTATTTGCTAGGTAATCCTATAAACAAATTCTTTTTAATGTTATCTTTTTTAACTACATCAGTCTGTCCTGGTTTGAGCAACACAGAACTAATTTCTAAAGTAATACTTGGGAAAACTGCACTTTTAGAAGACTCCAGTGTCTGAATTTGTGAAAATATTCACTCTACAGCCAGCTATGGTGTGTGGGTCTCATGGTCTCGGTGTTTTTGAGCTAGTCAGGTGCAGGGATGAGGAGGAGCAAGACCCGGGCACTTGATCCAAGCTGGCCAACAGGATTATTTCATACCATCAACATCACATTCACTATAAATTAGAAAGTTTGCTGCGAAGTTCTCTCTCTCCCTTGATGGCTGCCATCCTGAGAACTTTGTGCCCTGGTGCTGGACTCCTGAGGCCTTCCCCTCCTCCTGAAGCTGTATCGCCCGCAGTGTCCGACATTTGCTATCCACTGCTGGGAGTGCACAGCTTCCTACTGATAAAATTGGCTGAGTATAATCTTTGCATATTCTGTATTGGTGTCAGGATCAATATTGAATCTTTACTGCTGGTAATGATAAGTAAATAATCTTATTCTATTAAATCTATTTATGCTTCAGCTCCCGGGTTTCCTTGCTTTTCCCCGATTCCCCTTCCCGGGTGGGGAGGGGTCATCGGGTGACAGAATGATTGTCTGAACGACAACAAATTGTTATGGGTCTCTCAAACCATAACACAGTCATAAATCCATTTTCAATTTCTTGGTGTCATGAGCAATGGACATCACTACTGACTATGTAGAGGATACTGAGCAGATCAAGCCAATGAAGGTGACCTTATTCCATCATGCATCCTCATGTCATTCACCATGTCTCTGAAAAAAAGCCTTGTACTACATCTCTGAAAGACAAAGGTTTGGGTTCTGCTGAACTGGCTCAATGAATTCCAGCATCACTTTAGACAAATGAATGCAATCTGATATGAGTATTATGCCTTCGGTCCCTGACATTTTCTTTTGCGCTACCTACTCTGGGCATTCCTCTTCTGTGCCATGATTTCTATTCTGGAAGTAAAAGCTAAGTTCATTTCCCTTAAGCCAACAAAACGAAAAACACAGGACATATCCTGGGAAATACTAAGAAAAGTACTGTGTAGGTCTATTTCTCATCTGCAAAATAACCTTACTTCATTCAACCTTTTACAAGTAATTTCCTGCTTCCTCTGCCTCCCTGTAAGTCCTTTGGCTGCACATACTTTGCAGGTTTTCCTGGATATGCATATTTTCTACTAGAAGAGTATTTCTCCTACAGACACATAGAATTTATTCAAAACCTATCCCACTAATCATGTCTTCCCTAGCAAAATGCGTTTCAAAGGATCAGCCATTTTTCTTCATCTTCTCAGCAAGAAGTAATGTTACCCTTGTTCCTGCCTACTGCATCAGAAAAGGTCCTCCAGATTTACTCCTTTATAGGATGAATTTTGCATGGCTCATTCATACAAATGTGAATATTCATACAAATTCATATGAATGTGTTTGAAGCTCTAAGCCTTAAACATAACCATGGAAATGAAGATCAATGAGAGATCATTTATAAAAGCCACAGCTGCAAGTCTGTTTCTAGTATTTCCTAAGACTGAAACTGGACGTTAGATATAAGCCTCTAAGCTTCGCTCCGGTTCTAAACCTGTCCATAACAGCTCTTAGGTATTTATACTGAAATCAGACCGAGCGCTGCGTCACAGGTTTAAGCTGCTGTCCACAACTTCAACTGGAATCTCATTAGATGGTTTTGCTTCTCTGAGGATGATGAAGTGGACAGGGTGCCAGTAATGGAACAAAAACACAGGCTTTTATTCCTTCATTTATGATGTTGGTTTCCCAAGCCTAAGTCATCAACCCATGTCTCAATTTCCCTCTCTGTATATCAGGAATAAATATTTTCACCTGTGAAATGTTACCAGCTGTGTTGATGGCAAGGGCTGTAATAGTCAAGTGACAGTTTATTCTATAATTAACAAAAAAAAAATGTTATTTTTGCTTTATTAATCTAAATTACTCCTGAAACTAATTCCGAGAAAATTGGGAGAGATTTTTAATAACCCACCATTATGTGTTCCCAACTGTAAATAAGCCACCATTAAATTGAAAAGGGAGTATTTACAAAATATAATAAACATTATTTAAGAAATTATAAACTGTGAAATTTTCTACAAGTGTGATCATCCAAATTAGTGGCAATGTCAAAGGACAGTAATAATAGGAATTATAAAAATACTTGTAAACTTACAAACCAAACCAAAATGTTTTATTAGAGTTTTTTTGTCATTTAGTATTATTTCCTAAATTAGCTCTTAAGATTTGAACAAGGTCTGCCAGTGTACAGTCAATTAAATATGACTTCAGTAATTAATGTGAAAATCTTCAAGCTAAGTTACGGTTAAATGAAACAGTAAAAGATACCATAGCTTGTAATTTTTCTGAAGTAACAAGAATTTCTTCTGCTTCAGATCTTTTATCATACCATTGCATAGCTATTTGCCTCTTTTCAGCATTATGTAGTTATTTGGTATCACATGACAAATATAAAATTTGACAATTTTGGAGGGTGTTGTAATGAATGATCACCTTCAATGTTTCATGAAAACAGCCTCTTTGGAGTTAGAATGAAGCACACTTCACACCGGGATGCTAATTGCAGATGAGTCAGACCAGCCAGGCATAAAGTAGGTTTTATAATAATGGTAGATATTAACTAGCTATAGTCAGATGCTATGAAGAAAAGGTGAACTTCTGATCTGTATCAATGGCCATACTCTTTTATAATTGGAGTAGACAGTTGAGAAATAAAAAACATATATAGGATCTACAAGTCCTTTGTTAGCTGGTGGTTTCAAACCTACCAGATGCCACCTCCCAAAAGAATACAAAGCCACTAACTAACGTGGTAATAGGTTAGACTATAATATAATAACATGTTATGTGAGGAGAGTGTGGTGACATCATCCATTTTTCTGAAGTTTGCAGGGAAGAAATTGAGTGAAACGGAGTGGCTGAATAGGCGAAAGACGGGGAAAAAAAATCACAGTCAAGGTTCTGTCTGTTAACTGTAAGAGTCAAACCCACGTTCTGGTCCGTGATCTGGTCCAAGGCTGTTTCATACGATCATAGAATGGTTTGGGTTGGAAGGTATGTTTAAAGTTCATCTAGTCGAACGCCACCTGCAATGAGCAGGGACATCTTCAACTAGGTCAGGTTGCTCAGACCCCCGTCCAACCTGACCTTAAATGTTTCCAGGGATGGGACTTCTACAGCCTCTCTGGGCAACCTGTTCCAGTGTTTTAGCACCCACGTCGTAAAAAATGTCTTCCTTATATCTAGTTGAAATCTACCCTCTCTCAGTTTAAAACCATTACCCCTTGTCCTATCACAACAGGCCCTGCCAAAAAGCTTGGGTTCATGTTTCTTATAAGCACCCTTTAAGTCTTGAAAGGCCACTATAAGGTTTCCCTGAAGCCGCCTCTTCTCCAGGCTGAACAACCCCAACTCTCTCAGCCTGTCTTCATAGGAGAGGTGCTTCAGCCCTCTGATCATCTTCGTGGCCCTCCTCTGGACCCTTTTCAACAGGTCCATGTCCTTCTTGTGCTGAGGACTCCAAAGCTGGACGCAGTACTCTAGGTGGGGTGTCACCAGAGTGGAATATAGGGGCAGAATCACTTCCCTTGACCTGCTGGCCACCCTTCTTTTGATGCAACACGGTTGGCCTTCTGGGCTGCGAGCACACATTCACGGCTCATGTTTCTGTATTTTGTTCATTGTCTTCTTCATATAAAATGTAACTGGATATCCAGGCCTTCTTCAGCCACTGATTATCCACATATAATTTTGGCACGTCACTTAAAATCCTGGTATCTCACGGATGTAATGCTTTTTCAAACCTCCTTTAAATATCTTAATAGAACAAAAATATTCAAAACTGTAGCTTTGGATTTAGGCACCTAAATTCTATCCAAATGCCTACTTCATGCCTTTATATCCATTCTTATCATTCGAGACACAAAACATCACAATTTTTTCATCAGTGTTGCATGTTCAGCATTTTTCCTTAAATTCAAGGTAGAACAAGTATCTCACCTTTACTTAGTTTCTGAGAAGGTATCTAAAGAAATCTGAGTGGTCAGAAAACAGAGAGTAAATTAACCCATCCATATTAGGTATTTCTAGACTTCAAGTGATTTTCATGTGATCTTCACATGATCTATGATTTTTGAATGTGTAATGGTCTAATAAACTTTGGCTTTTCTGTTTGCATAGTTTTAAATATCTGGTGGGTGTGAGCTCTCATGGTGGATTCTGTGGTGGTCTCAAGCTGTGCTGTAACCCTGTTACAGCCATGGCTTTGAAATGGCACGTCAAGCCCTTTGTACTGGCAGAATTAGAGCTCTTCTTTCATACTTAGTTTTCAGAGACCTTCTGGCATCTGCTGAGAAACTGAAAAACCACAAAGTGCTACTGACTCCATCTAGTTTCTGAAGGAAGCTTTCCATTATCTTTGCTAGAAGACCTTTAGTCTAGACTAACATGGAGTCTCTGTCTTTCAACAACTGTTACTGCTTCCTAATTGCAGAGAACAGAACCTGTTAGGGATTTACATTCTGTTTCAGAGCACTGAGCTTGATGATACAGTCCGTCATTTTGCATATAATCTAACAGATGAAGGCATTAGTACAGTCCCTCAGTGACTCATTAAAACATTTTAGTCAAGTTTTAGTGCACTTTTCATGCAAACAATGACTGCATGTTGCTCATAAAAATACCTAACGAAACAACAAAACCCAAACCAAAACAAACCACAAATGTTTTAAATAGGGTCCAAATTCTTGAAAGAATTTTCTATTGTACCCTCATTTAATTCAAGCACAAACGGCTTTCTGGTCTATTCTTGTACTCACTAATACTACCAGGAATATTGATATTGACTGCAGTGAGGAAAAAGAACACCTAGTTTAATATATGCTTCAGTTTATAAAATACTAAGTCAACAAGTTGTTTAACATGGTGCATATCTATATTTATTTTTATACATAAAATACAAGGACTTGAACACATAGGGCAGACAAAGCTAGGACATTAACAAGAGTGCAGTGCTTCTTTTTGTTCAGTATTAAAAAAACTAAAACCTTGTTTAAGTATATTATTAACTTGGTTGTGTGTAAGACATCCTTTTTGGAGGGATATGTTGCACTCACAGGTGTCAGAATAGAAGAAGAATGACTGGATGGTAGCAAAGGAAAGCATTAATAGTCTCTGTCAGATCCATCATGAACCACAGGCAATTCCTGCCACCTCACATTTCTAACCATTCAACATCTATATTCTGTTGCCTCAGTCCATCAGAGACTGGAATGACAGTGTTCAACAACAAATTAATAACTTTCCCAAGGGCTTATCATTCATGAGTTAGCAAATGTGACTTACCATGCAAGGCAATGAAAACAGTTCTGTTATTATTAAGCAGTCACTCTACAATTAACTCACTTGCATTTTCAGACGAGTTACACTGCAATCATATAAACACTATACTGCAGAACCTTCTTGTCCATTTATCCCATTGATAACATATTATTAAATGGAAACATTTTGCCCATATACTGCCAAGCCAGTGCATGGACACCACTGAAGGAGGAGGAATTAATACTGCTAACAATTCTTCTTACTACTCTCGTTCTCTCATTATAAAACCCCTTATCTTCTTGACCTTTCTGCATCAGAAGCTCTCAGGTGAAGAAGCTGAGAATTTTCTCTATCAGAATTCTTTTTAAAGCAAAATGAACAGTTTTTACTGATTCAGTGTGCTTCCATTTTTGGTGCCTAGCTGGGAATATACTGAGGTGAAGAGATAAATACAATTTGCAGCAAGGGTGTAGCACAAGTCCTTTTGCAACACGAGAACACAGACATTCAAGGTTACTCATCACTTCTGAAAATTTTGTTCCATCTAAGTGCAACAAATTCAGGGGCATTATTTTAATCAGCTCCCGTTGCTCAAGACATTTTACATCTATCTATCTATCTGTCTGCCTATACTATACATAAATGGTATTTATTTGATGTATTTCCCAGTTATTCAAGAGATCGCGAGTAAAAATATCTGTGTTGAGTGTCTGCAATACATGCCATAATAAATACACCCCCAGCTTTAAGCCTTGTTTATTTTTACAAGGCTTTGCTACTAACAGATTTTATTTTGTTCCAGCGTGCTTTCTCATCACATCAAACTCAGAAAGATCTTCCCGCTTATCTTTTCTTTTCTACGTTACTGACATTTTTTTAACAACATCAGTCTTTGAACAACATTATCAGAGTAGCAATCAATGTTCTGCTGAAACCCCAGGGATTCAGCAGATACTCCTAAACCACATTACTCAGAGGTTCCTGCCCACAATTTGGAATAAATGTCTGTATTTGAAGAAAGCAAATATCATGTATATCATGCCTATGATTCTTCATCATATGAGAAAAATTTTACTTCACATAATGAATCAGAAAGCAAAGCAGCTAGAGAAAGAAAAAAGGAAAGAAAAAAAAAGACAACAGCAAGAGAGATGGGGAGGAGAGGAGAACATGATGGAAAAAAATGAGACAGGACTAGAATTAAAGGCAATGATGTAGAAAAAATCCTGACAACTTTAATGGGTTGTCAAAGAATATCTCCAAAGGCTCCAAAACAAATGAAACAAAAAAGCAAAGCCACATAAATATATATAGCAATGAAAATGGAGAAAAGTATCTCATCTGTTATTTCAGGATGCCAAAATCAAATTACTCTACCTAATAAACTAAAAATGGTGTTTATGAAATGCTGCTTTAGTTTATCACATCTGCAGCCTGTATTGGTTCTAAAGATGAACCTGCATCAACATCTCTCCAGTCTATTTCTCCTGGAAAATTTTCTTAGCTTCCATGGTCTCTGATGCTAAGAAACCATAATAATGTTATGCTTTCCATCTTTCTTGGATACAAACAAGTTGATTAATTACTCCATTGAACTGCACTACATACAGTAAATGTGCATGCATGTGAGTGCACACGCATGTCTGGTTTCTTCCCATGCTAGTCAGCAGAAGGAATATGTTTTCTTAATATTATCAGTTGCAATCAATATATCTAAGTTGTAATCAATATATCTACAATACCAAAGAAGAACATTTCAGAAGTGAAAAGTGCAAATCATGGGTTGAGGACACTTCTGGGGTCCTTAAACCCTGACCTACCCCAGGATGATGTGGAACCATCACAGGAATGTGGGATCGACTGGGTCTTCTGATACTTCATTACCTCCTCAGGCATATCAGAAGGAATGTGCTTGTTTCTTTACCCAAGAGGAGAATGCTTATTTCTCTGATAATCACATCTGCTTTTATGTGCCTTTATGGTACAGAATAACCAACCCCAGGTAGATTTAAATTAGCAGATGATGTTTGTAACCAATGAAAAAACAATACAGGTTACTTTCCATTACCTTTCTAAAGAAATTTAGCTTTAAAAGACAAGATCAGATAAAGTTTAAATTGGAATTAATATAGGTACTAAATGATTGAATCCATGCTAAAAATCTTTCAATATTAGCCCTGTGTCTGTGTATATTTGTAGTCACGCACACACTGTTCCATACTCAATATTGGGAAAAAAAAGTATTAGAGAAGCTCTTTTTCCACAGTAATTGTAACTCATGAAAAGTGCTAAAAATACAGCCATAAAAAGCAATCTGTTTCTGTGAGTTCTGTGTTTCCTTTCCTCTCCCTTCCCTACCCATTTTTTTTAATTAAGGTCTTTTTATGGAAACTAGATTATTTTTTTTTTGTCTTATGAGTTAAGTTCATGAATTAAACTGCTCCTTCCTTATCTTTGGTTGCAATCCCTATGTTACATGGTCTTTCTGCACCAGTGAATTGTATGGGGTAGCGGCAAGAAAACTGAAGGTCCAGCAGGGGTTCTGTTTCCAAGCTAACATCCAGATGTTACCCCGTAACTACACTTCTTCCATAAACTTCCTCTTACACCTAACATGAACAAGTCTCTTTACTTTAAGGTTATTAGTCAGTTAATGTCAATCATACCAATTATCTCATCATTTCAGTACATGGATGAAAGGAATGGAAAACTAATAAAATGAGGAAGAAAAGAAATTATACCCCTTTTTTCTCTGTTTTCTGCATTTCCTCTGTTTCCATCTTTCACAACCCTCCCACAATTACTGCCCCGAAGTCTAGTGCTGTATGAATAAATGGGGTCAATATAGCACTAGTCAATAAAATGAGGTAGATACTGCATGTGAGATCTACTATTTTGATGTTTGTGCAAGCAAAACTTTCTGATTTTTGCTTGTATACAAGCTCTGTAAAAAAAAAAAAAGAGATCAGCAACCTATGTAAGACATTACTGACACCATGTTTTTGTGTTTTGGTTTTTTTTAAAACTGACTTTGAGACTTTTAACAGTCAAGGGCAACTTGGGCTGTAGGCAAGTTATACAAAGACCTCCAGACTGTGAATATTACCAAAAGAGTGCTAATTAACTGTTTGTTTGTTTCCATTTCACATAAGTTTTTGCTTAGGAAAAAAGGAGGTTATATTCTTATTTAGGATATTTTTAATTTATTGAGAATCTTTAACCCTAATTCCATCATTTTATATTTAAATTATTGGTCGATGATCATTGCTCCTTGTGCCCTGCATATTTATGTTTTAATTGGTATCTAAATTCATCCTACCTGATACAAATATTACTTAAGAGAGATTTCCACCGACTATTCAACTTCTATTAATTTCAAATTAAGCCTAGAGGGCTCAACACAATGTAAGAGCCATGCTCAAAAGGCTTACTGAAGTCAACGTTTGCATTTCTGAGACTGGACTTTGGCCAAAGGAGTTAAAATTGCTATTAGGAGAGGATTATGCATTCTTGAATGCTTTTCATTTTCATTTCTGTTTTATACAGTTCCATTTTTTCTTTCTTTTTGGAAATATCCTGCATATTATTAGGGGAAAAACCCAGCATTTCTATAGATGTAGAAGCCATTAGGATCACTAAAAATATCTAAAATGGATATTACAAATAATTCTGAAGGCAGATTGTCTATTGTTATCTTGTGCCATAGGAGCAATGAGAATGCACCAGGAAGCAGCCAGATTTTTTCTACCAGGCATTCTGTCTGCACAGATGAGTCTTTAGGAGGTGTATAGTTAGTATTATGATTTCTACAGTTACCTATCTGACAAATAGTGTGCAATGCCCCTGTTCTCTTTGGGCTTCTTTAGGAAGCCCAAAAACTCCTAAAGCAGATCACACGTTATTTTTTTGCTAAAAACAAAAGCTGAAGCCTTAGCTCTGAATGCTCCTGATCTAAAGGAAGACTTTAGAGATGGAGATTTCAAATATATGAAATGTCATTTGTAATAAATAAGGCACATGAAAAAATCATTATTAGATTAAATAGATCATCTGAGAGTCTCAAGCAGGGGCTGTTGTTTATTATATATTTATAATATTCCTAGAACATTAAAGCTCACCTCTTTGGTGATATTAAATGTAAGCATTAAGTAAATACCACTAAGGTTATTGCTACTAGGTTTTAGAAAAAGCAATGCCATTATGAATGGTATGCATTCACTCTATAGCATGTTCTTGCTCATTACTGCTATTAGAAAAACAAATCAAAAAAGACTACAATTAACATTTTTTAAGCCAATACTTTTCTCTCCTGCCAACTGTTTAACAACTAGCTTGTGTTCAGTTTCATAGAAATGTACACATTTGCAACTGCTATATGTGCAAATAAAAACCAGAAGCAAGTTGTTTAGGTGCTTTAATGGAAGTATTGTAATCAACCAGCATTCAGGCATACACAATGCATGTCTAATTCTGCTTTCCACTATACTTCTTTAGGGCTAGCACAGGAGACTGACATTTCTTATAAGTAAAGCTAGCATATTGACTGGCAGTTTGTTACTTTCAAGCTGCTCCTGATAAATGAATTACTATTATTACACAGTTGGGGGAAGGGTGTCATTTGTATATTTGCCATAAAAACACATTAAAAATTGTTTTTAGGTGTGATCATTACTGGATGATTACTCTGGGCCAACAATTTATACTCTCTAAGTTGCTCGGGAACTGCTTCCTCTATATTAGGTATCCGAAGTGCGTTATTTTTGGTCAAGGTCACACAGCAGTTCTGCTGTTCCCTGATTTATTAAAGATTAATTCAAAAAATAGGAAATGTTCTTAAAAATATTCCTCACTGATGCATCTAAACACTACCACAACAAAAGCAGCAGGATTAGTCATCACCATGCTGGTCTCATATTTCTCAGGGAGACGGTGAAAAAGGCAGAATGGGGCACTGGGAGGACAGACTTCAATTTGATAAACCATCTAAGTAAGCGCTTACATTTAAGCTTGTCATTAAATGAAGTTTCACTCACACAAACTTTAAACTCAAATCTTTGAAGGAAAAAAACCAAAACTCTCCATAAATACTAAAACAAGAATTTTTGAAAGAAAAAAGAAAAAAATTGGAAAAAAAAAAAAGTATACCTTATTGAAGAGTACCATAAAACTGTACAAATAGGTGTGGAGGGGACCCCAACAAGTCAAGGAGATCTCTCACCCATCCTCATTTATACAACAGAATCAACCATATCTAAAACATCCTTGACAGATGTTTGCCCGGAACTGCTCACAGGTCTCACTACCACTGCTGATTACTGAATTCAGTTGAGTCCTCCTATGAGCTCCAGAACCATCACAAGACTGGGAGTCACTCAGTTATCCCTCTTCATACAGTTCATACCACAGTCCCTTCCAGAAGACCGCACACAGTAGATATAGTCCTTTCCAATCACTTTAAGCTCACATGATATGAGCTGTGTTGGCACAAATTATAAGTGTGAGGCAAAAGTACAGGTAAAAAGCAGGCCAAAAGATCTCCACTCTAATCTTTGTCAAATATCAGGTAGCCCTAGCAAAAATACTGTATAGACAAAAATGAATCCAGAACTGAAATTGCTAAGTAGCTCTCTAGAATGACTGCAACTACAAAAGCTGTGCAGATGACTGAAATGGCCACAGAGTCTTGGTATCATTGGCATAAAAGAACACTAATGGGCAAGAACTGACAATAGCAAAATATTTGCAGTAAATAAGTTGGTTAGTATTTACAAAGAGTGAAAAGCTTTGAGCTATAATGCATCTTTCCAAAAGTGCAGATGTTGCAGTGCTTTGCAAAAACAAATCATTAATAGCACCTGTAGATGCAGGAACTGAGTTACAGAGGTGAAATGAGTTGTCTGTAGTCATTTAGCAAGTTCGTTTGGAAAGCAAATACACTTTGGATGTTCATCTCCTGAATATGCCAGCCTGAACATCAGAGAGAGCTTTTGCAGGTTCCTATTCACTCTCATTAACTTGGATTCCCTTTTCAGTTTCAGTATATTAGCACTAATTCTGCACCAGTTTACAGTCAGTGAAATAGCCAGGTACCAATCACATGATATGGATTGAAAAACCAAAAAGAATCTGGTTCGTCATGCTCAGATTTGGTATTGATGTCAATCGCTATAACAGTTGTGACACCTCTTAAATTAACACGAATATTGCACACAAATGAAGGGCAGTTAGAACCTGCTGAATTGCCACTACAATAATGTAAGAAAACATGACATCATTTTCTTTGTTACCAAATAATTATTTTTCAGTGCAAAAAGAAAATGTAACGATCACTTGATTATAAAAATCTAGTTAAGATCGGGAATCACAACTGTAATATCTGCGCTAAGGGAAATACTGCAAAAGGAAAGGCTGCTGACTATTAAACTTTTCCAGTATTAGGTTTTTGTTATACCAAATAATACGTGAAGTATGAAGCATAAATAGTTTTCTAAATAAAAAAAAAAAGTAAAGATGAGTTGCCATGGAGACATCATGAGTTGCCTTGGGGCTTGAGGAAACACAATTAGTCTACAGGATGGCTTTCAAACACTTTAATTTGAACCTTTTGGAGTTTTAGCCATGCAGTCATCTGCTGAAATAATTATTTCTGCTCTCCATATTTTTTTAGCCAGTATATATTACTGTGTGTTCAAAAGTAATGATTACGGAGGAATAGCTTTTCATTCTGATATTTTAAATTGAATTTATAGAAGGGAAACCTTCAGCTTTGACTTTTTAACAGTAGATTAAAAAATACAACTAGTTAGCACTGAAATCTCCTTTTTTCTCTTCAAACCTTTCTGATTTTGCAACCATGCAAATTAATTTTTCTTTTACATACACTGCTTGTAGCAAAAAAAAAAAGTGTTCCACATTGACTCAAATATTACCTGAAAAATTGCTGCTTGCTAATTTTCAGTCTGTGAATCACAATCCTTGTTCAACGGGATGCAACAAAGGGCAACAGAAAAACATGAGTTCTGTAAAAGTGCCTGTAAATTCTGTGTGCTAAAGACTTTATTCTTTGGAAACGTTTGCAACTTTCACATTTATAAAACTTTTAAACTTTGTTTTTTAAAAATAGATATTGCCCTAGATGATCTCAAGAGGTCCTTTGCAACCTCAATGACTCTGTGATTCTAAAATGTGCAATGTAAATAATCTAGTTGGGATTACCAACACCATGTCATCTGCACCCAAATTCAGTAAGCGCACAAGCACACATACATATAAGAGGAAGCAAATAATAGAAAGTAAATTTAAACCAGTACTCACTAACAAGCTGCATTGTCAGACTGACCTTGGAAGTTAGGGATGTGGTTTTCTCTTATCTTCTGACACCTGCAAATCTGTCTGTGAATACATTTACTCACATACTAAAATTCTGTGCAACTTTTAACATTCAAACATAATTTACCCATCCATCATCTTGTTTATGCCACATCTGTTAAATTCTTGTCCCATAGTCTGGCCAAGGTGTGTAAAAGGACCTATAATTCTCAAAGCTCAGAATCTGGCTGCAGAGCACTATTTCAGCACAAGAGCTGGGAATATTTCTGAGAGTATGCAAGAGGATTGTCACCTTGCAGGGCCTTCACACGTGAAGGTGTGGTAGAATAATAGCAGGATGAAGATGCTATATAGAGATAATAGTACTAGTTCTAGGAGTGCTAAAGAGAGTTACCCTAACCTGCATCACAAACTGAGCCAACGTCCTAAGCTCACCAGGCCATTGTACATGGAGACCAATGGACCAAACTGTCTCATTATTTGAAACTGAGTGAGTCAGGGAGAGATAATTTCTAGTTTGTGAGGCTTTGGAGGATATGACTGGACTCATCAAGCTTGTTTTGGTCGTAGGCTGGTAATGACCAGCTGTCCCTGGTCACATTCCCTCTCAGTTCTGCCAAGGCCTATGTCATTCATAATTTACTGCTTTAGAAGAACGAGATTTTGTAAACACAGGACCTTTAGTTTGCATAGCATTAGTATGGCTCAATAGGAGCGGCTTTGCAGAGCAAAAGTTACTGCTGAGGACCTGACACCTACACTCTTTGACAGTCATTTGAGTTTTCTTCATATCATGTTATATACACATACACGCATGGTTTAGATTCCCTTTGCACCTATATAATATCAGCATGTAAAAAATAACATATCACATTCTTGTCATAAAGTGTTATAAAGTGTAGAATTATACTCAAATGTATTCCTACCTATTTTCTGTTTTCACAGACAGAAGACACCATTAGCTGATTTAGATGGCAACCTAAAAAAAACCAAGCCAAATCAGCAATTACTTTAAAAAGTCTGATCAATAAAACTATCTGTAAGAAATGTTACATACAAGAGAAATGCACAACTGGAAAAGCATTAATAGGAATTGTGAAAGCAGCACTAAACTGAATATAAGTTTAAGTTACAGATAAAATATATTAGCAAAGGTCAAAGCAGATAAATATAAACAGCAGTAATAGTTCTATGTAGAAAGACCAATAGACTTAAAAATCCTGCTCTTTTATTTTATTACGCATTATGTTCATTTAAAGAATCTTATAAATAACCTTTTTAGGATAAATTTTCTCATTTTTACAGAAAGTCATTAGAAAAATACACATTTCAAGTGATTGAACAATGGTATTCATTTAAATATGATAATTATCTTAGACTACCTCTGTATTTTCATTATAGGAAAGCAAGCAGGGGCAGAACAAGTACTAAGATCTTAGGTGAATCTCCCATGATTTTAAATGACATTTTTAATATGGCATCTCTGCTTCCATTGTTCTCATACAGTGGCTCTCTGCATGCTGATTTCGCCTTCCACAGATGATGCCTATGAACTTAGCACTTGCTAAATGTCCAGCATCAAATAACAGATGTTCATATCCACATTGAGATCACAGCAAGATCATACTCTCCCACAAATGTCCTTGGCAGTGAAAAGTAAGGCGTCAAAAAGTACCACCATAAATGGATTCGAATTAAGATATTTACCGCTTTTATTTAATTTTTCAGTGAAGAAAACAGTATTTTTTCTTGGCTGTTATCCCAAATCAGCTCTCCTCAGAAAAAAGTAATCAAGGATTTGTGGAGAAAAGCGTATTTCCAGCAGATAAACACTCTGTTTCTGATTTTACAGTACTCCCTATTCATGATTACACAGACTGAAGCTGAATTCTGTAGCCTTCAGGTTATCTATGCATCTTTCCTTCATTAAGGCGTGCATGGAAGTAATTCTAATAACTTTTTAACTTACATCTCTGTGTTGAGGTGCGGATCTAATGACACATTATTATTAGCAAGGTCTTTTGGAAAGAATATATGCTTCCAAACAGAAACCTCAAGAGATGAATCACTCAGGCTAAAAGCTGTTATGTGCTTTTAACACTTAAGATGAAATGAGCTATTCCTCACTGTTAGATGTCCCTAAAATCTTTGTATTTCTAATAATTCACACCTTCCTTTAATCATCTGAACCTATTTCTCAAAGGAAACCAATTAGCTTCAATACATCTTCGCATATCATTTAATATAAATAAAAGAAACACATATTTCTTGGTAGGTTTTCAACATAATGGCAACTCCATCTCATTTTCCCCCTTCTTTTCTTTCAAACAAGCTGGTAGGTCATATTGGAGACTAATGCTCTGATTTGAATATGCAAAGAGCAGGTCTCCAGAAATAATTCTGATTAGGAGAAATACAGATAAACTTTCCATTTGTGCATTGGAATAATGTCATGTTACAACATGTTTTGAGATCCTATGCAGGAAAAGAGTACTAATTTTATAATTATTACTTCTCCACTACAAATATAATCTCAGAAGATCATTAGTAATGGCACTACACGATGGTCTGTTGAACAGTAAAAATTATTAAAAAATAACAAACAGTTAACCACACACATTAGAGTGTGTGTGACTTAAGGATCAAAGACTCTGCCCTTACTCTGTGCTGCTGTGACTAACCCATTCCTGGTACCCCAAATAACTTCTTATAGTTGCACTGAATTGCAGCACTCAGTGTTGACAATCACAACCACTCCAAAGTCTGAAATTTAAACATTGCTCTACTTATTAGCAGAGGCTGAAGAAAGTTTCAGTAAGTTAACAAATAGGGAATGAACAGCTCAGGAATCCAGAAGAATAGAAGTTAGTGAAAAATTCGGTAAAGAGTAAAAAAATACCTTGATTGCTACCAGCTTCTTCCCTATCCATATTACACATGTGCAGAATCATAGAATTGTTACGTCTGGAAAAGACCTTTAAGATCACCAAGTCCAACCGTTATCTAACTCTGCTGCGACCACTTCTAAACCATGTCCCTGAGCACCATATCTGGATGGCTTTTTAATACATCCAAGGATGGCAATTCAATCACTTCCCTGGGCAGCCTGTTCCAGTCTTTGATAACCCTTTCAGAGTAGAAGTTTTTACTAATGTCTAACCTAAACCTCCCCTGGTGCAACTTGACGCCATTTCCTCTTGTCGTAACTTAAGAGAAGAGACCAATGCCCACCTCTCTACAACCTCTTTTCATAGTTGTAGAGATCAATAAGGTCTCCCCTCAGCCTCCTTTTCTTCAGACTAAACAATGCCAAGTCCCTCAGCCACTCCTCATAAGACTTATTCTCAAGACCCTTCACCAGCTTCATTGCCTTTCTCTGGACACACTCCAGCACCTCAATGTCCTTCTTATACTGCGGCACCCAAAACTGAACACAGCACTCAAGGTGTGGCCTCACCAGTGCCAACTACAGTGGGACAATCACTTCTCTAGCCCTGCTGGCTACACTATTCCTCATGCAGGCCAGGATGCTGTTGGCCTTCTTGGCCACCTGGGCACGCTGACTGCTCATGTTCAGCCAGCTGTCAGTCAACAACCTCAGGTCCTTTTCTGCCGGGAAGCTTTCCAGGCACTCCTCCCCAAGCTTGTAGCAATGCATGGGGTTGTTGTGGCCCAAGTGCAGGACTTGGCACTTGACCTTGTTGAAGCTCATACTATTGGCCTCAGCCCACTGACCCAGCCTATCCAGGTCCCTCTGAAGAGCCCTCCTACCCTGAGGTGGGTATGAGGTGCTGAGATGAACGAAGGTCTTGCAACACTCTGCTGTGTCCAGCATAATATGTCTAGTGGGAAACAGCTAAGCACGGACAGAAAAGTGAATTATGTAAATGGCGTCCCTTATCAAACACCAATATCTGTACAAAGAGCTTCTTTTGCACAGAAAGATCTATAGGATACTATTTTATCATAGGATCATGACAAAGCAGGTCTCCTATGATTTTACCGTGCCAGGACTTCTTGGACAGGAACAAGCTGGCAGCATACGCTACCATAAGTATCTATCTTCCAGCACCACTGTTATCAGCTTAAGTTTCTTTTGGAAGTTGTGATTCAACACGCTTTCAAAAAAAAAAAAGCAGGAAATACTAATGGAACAAATTAAAGTTAAAGCCTCAAAATACACTTAAACCCAAGAAATTGTCTATAGATGGGCTACAAAAAAAATGCAAGTAAAAATGTGATGGAAAAATAACATAGGTGAGAAACAAAAACTGGTCCAGTTATTGAAACAAGCACATAAGATGAATCATTGTGACTCAGAGAGTCAAATAGTGTCTCCAGCTCTTTCATATTGACTGGGTTGTGCACCTGCTTATCAGAAAACTGAAAATGGCACATGAAAGCACAAACAATGGATATGTAGTGACATTTCTTCAGTTTCATTTATTTTTACATTTTCAGACAAGTGAAACCTGAGAAAAGATTTTAGAACATAACAAGCCGTGTTTTTAAGTGACAGTCTTCCAAATTAGTAATAAAATTGTATTCTCTCCCTCACAAAGGATACCAGTTGTTTAACTGCCACCACCAAAGGTTTAAAAACAGAGAAAGCTCCTGAACTAGCTATGCCACTATCCTAATTCAGCTATCAATAGCTATCAGACAAGTACAAACAAAAAATGCATCAAGCTGAATCTTTAAAATAAGATTATTAATTAGATGACAATGTACGTAATAGCTAAAAATACACAAAATTGTTATATAGGCTGATTGCTTACTAACAGGCCTGATGTTAAATCATTCAAAGCTCATCGCTAGACTTGGTGACAGTTAATCTAAAAGATGAGAGGCTTGCTCAAGAAATTTTTCCATAACACGTAGATGGGGAGCTCTGTAACTTAATTCTTCATCAGTAGCCTCCTCAAAAAATTATTCCTCTGTATTTCTGCTGAAGTCAAGTTTCCTGATGATGCATTGACAATGTTCTCTGGAAGAAACATGGGAATTTGCATGCTTTGTGGGAACTTATCACATCAGTGAGAAAATCCTGTTCTGAAAGCTTTAATCTTTCTCCTTGAATGACAGTCGTACTTCTAAGTTATCATTTGGAAAATAGCTTACTGGTATTCACACTTCTCTTTAGGTTTGTCATCACAGACTGCCAGCTGAGAAGGGCTTGCATATCCCTCTTCTGTGTGCTTCTTCACATACTTACCGTCTCTTCACATAACAAGGTATTTGTAACAGATTTAGCTGACCCCACGTTCCAACTCCATCCCAGGATATTTTCTGGAGAAAACACACGCCATTACATAGCTAGCTACCTTCAAAAGAACCATTTAGTGTTTGCCAGAAACTCTAGTGCTTTGCCATGCACAAATGATTTACTTCTGTGAAAACTAAACAGCTGTTCAATGAATAAATTTTCAGAAAGGTTTGGAAACAATTGTCACTCTACATTCAAAAAAATTGATAGGTCTCCTATAAAACAACTGTGACCATCTCCAGTCTCTCATTTCTTTTTCTTCTATTACTTTTTTCTTTCTGTCCTGGCTTGTTTGTTTGTTTGTTTGGGGTTTTGTTAAATATGACAGCAGGACAGCTGCTTCCTGGGAAACTACATTAAAAATATTTGTACCAGAGAGGACCAAGAACAGTAGAGAGAGGGCTTTGTGCTTTTCCAGTGTGTATGTTGACTTTATACTAATAGTAATTGTAGTTATATACAAGTATTAGAGGAAGTAACAAAGACACAGTGGATTGTAGCCATTAAACTACAGTTTTTCCAGTACACAGACAGATAGAAATATGCACTCTGATGAATCATTAGGGATTTGATTTACAGCCTCCTTTACTGCTACAAACATGAACCTTCCTTTTGTAGCTAGTTCAGACAGACGGCAAGCAACCACAGTACACCACAAGTTTTGCTGTGTGAGGCAAACACGTTTCCAGAAAACTTTCAAACCTGTCTGAGAATGATGGGATTCTCACAGCTTAAAGAAATCTTCAGAGGATGAAAAACTGGCAGGGCAAATTTCATGACAGTCATTTCTCGTCCTTCTAGTACAGTAAGAATTTAAGAGCAGGGAAAGTACTTGGAGCTGAGAACACAGCAAATACTGACAGTTCTCCTTAAGCCAATAGTTTGGAAATGGTGGTAACTGATACCTTTAATACCAGCTCATGTTAACCAGGTGTTGCTGTTAAGACAAGATAGTTTTAGTGTTCAAAAAAGTCCTGGGTTCTACTTAGAAACTGCCACAGATAATCTCAAAGCCTACTTCCTTTTCTTCCAGATGCAATTTAAGCTGTCTCAAGCTTTGCACAGATTAAGTACTTACATACGTGATTAGACCTTTAAATCTTTGCACAAATTTCTTTGTCCTTAATACTTTGCTTGAAAGTTATATTGCTATTCTCTCAGTTTGATTGTGCAACGTTCTTGAAATGTGTGCCTCAAAGAGTAATTTAACCCTATGTACCTTTTTACACTGCTATAATAAAAAGTTTTAGTCTCTCACCTGCAATTTAATCATATATGTACCATTGAAAAAGACAGGAATACTATGCCCCTCCTATACCAGCCTATTTTATTCTTTAATCTCTGATGATATTTTAGCAATTAATCTTTCCCAGGCTGATGGAATGTGAAAGAAACAGCTAACACTGTTATCATCAATGATCTGTGCAGAAAATAGTAACTTTATTACTCTTCTATACATTCATTTATCTTTCAAACAACAGATCATCAAGACCTTATCTTGGAACTGCAATATTAATCATACTTCAGTTATTTGATTCAATTCAATGTAAAGTGTTCCAGATCATTTTCGAGTTGGATACTGAGATTTAACATTTACCGTATCCTTTAGTAAAAGAATTAATCATGACTACTTTTGAAGCAGAAGGCTTCTTCTTCCCTGCCAGGGTCAACTTACAGCACAGTTCTAGGACAACAAGACCATAGATAGACCCATTTTTCTAGTACAGAGTATGTCAGATTAACAGATTTCTCCTTACATTAGGCCGTTCTACGAGTGGGCAGGGAAGCCAGACAACTTTCCCACAGTCATACAGAAAGTCTGTTATATGACAAGGATTTCAACCAGCATCGCTGTCTTGGGCTGGACAACCCTTTCTCTTCGTGCATTCCCTGGCTCTGTAGAAAGGAATACTCACGCCATAGATGTCTACACAGGGACATTCTCCCCATGCCTTTCCAGAGTTCTCCTTCAACCTCATTTCAAATAATAAGGAGACTAATCAGGTCATCAAGCTACACTTTGCCTCTTTTTCTTTTTGAAGTAGGCAACAGGCAGAGGGATAGCAAACAACACTGTCTGTGTCCTGAGTACTGCAGACAAACTGAGTGTAACTGGATAAAAAAACCAACCCAAAACCCCCAAAAAAACAAAACCAAAAACCAAAAAAAACACCTCATGAGATAATGTAAAGCTAATCAAAATCCCTGGGCATCATGTTCTGTTCTGAATTGTTCAGTTCAAACCTATGTTTATGAAATACCTGAGCCTCTCTCCTGAGAGTGGATTTCCTTTACTCCGGTCAAAAATTTAGGTAAAGTGATCCATTTTTTTCTACAAATAAAGATGATTTTTTTAAATCTAAAACATATAACATCATTATCAAATACCTTTTGTATCCCAAAGAACATGAACAAGATGTTAAGAGTCATGAAATGGTCTAAAGAAACCAGCCAAATGATGTATGAGCAATGTATCACTTCCCTCAAAAATGTTGCAAAATTTATTTGTATCTACAGCTCTTGCACAGAGCAAAATTATTTCCCACAGTGATTTTTTTTCCCCCATCAGGAGTTATCAATTGTATTTTAAGTGCCTCATGTAATGGATATTCCATCATTTTGCATGAGAAGTTGCTCCACAGCCTAATAGCTGAAGGTCCAGGAAACACATCCAAGTTAAGAATGCTCTTTACTTGGTGCATGTTCATATAACCTAGTAATTATCCTCTTTCTGAAGTTTAATCCTCAAATGAACTTATCTGGCCTCAGTCCCATTAGAGGGCTGAAAGAAACCTTAAAAAGACGACAGGAGATGACAGGCAACATATCTCTTTTCACAGAGAAATATTGTATGAATTATTAATCTGACCCAGAAAAGATCATAATCAAAGACTAGCAAGGGCCCCTTGAGCACCGTTAGTGCATAATTCTACCCTCTGAATCTTGAAAGCTTAGGGAACTGATACATGAAGGAGCAGAGCAATAAAGCAAAGTGTACATCACTGATAGGAATTTTAAAGGACTATTGTAACATCTATTATAGTGTTACATATATATAAGGATGTGTTTTCAATTATTCTTCTATTAGTGTTTCTTTTAAAACACAGAGGGAAATACTTATAATCACTTAAAAATACTATTGAACAATTCCATAATTCTGAAGAGTAGGGGACCCAAAGAAAGTGCACCAGCAGAATTTAAGATTTGTTTCTTAGTTACAGGACCATTTCTTTAGAATGAACAAAATAGTTACAACCACGTACAAGAAAGACATCAAGAGGATCCTAGCTTTGTTCAGTGCTAAATACCATTAGCACTGTGGACACTCTCAGACGTGGAAATTGCTGAGCCATGGCTTTGAGTGCGTGAAAAACTGAAGAAAAGAGGTAACTAAAGATTTTAGCTCAAGCACATTCAGCAGCTGTAGTAAAGTTGCCTCTATATTCGTCTGCTATAAAAATAAAATCTTGATATGAGTTGCTACTGTATTTTTATTGCTCCTGGAAAAAAAGACATCTTTGATTACTATCTTTATTAAATAATCAAAGAAAATACCTAAACTAATTCTGAGTTACTGATCTTGTCCAGCTGTTCTTAACATGGCAGATCCTGCTAATACAGGATAATAAAAAATGTATAAAGTTCTACTGATTACATGTACAAGTAAGTAAAAGAGAGTGAAACCAGGACACTAGATACTAGATCTTACAGTGCTTGACAGATTTGCAGCACATCTATTACATGAATTATTTCATCAACTGCCAAAATGCAGGACATACTATGTATAGCATCTTGGATGGACAGAAGCAAACAAAACAAAAACCTGTTTACTTTCTTCAGAATATTACCGTTATTACATTTGACCTGTATCAGTGTACAGCAGGGCTGACGATGCCTTGTAGTTCATTTGCTCAAAGCATACACAAGTTGCCAGCTGCCTGCTCATCCAAACATGAATATCCGGTATCATGTAAAACATTTTGAAAACCGCAGCCAAAGAAAAGTGTTTACACTACATCTCATCGGAGAAAGTCACCTAAGGCCAATCTCTTATCCCAGCAGGCCTGAAATCTACAAAATGGTCTAAAGGTTTAATGAAATGCAAAACCTTTGCTGATTTCCCCTGCCCCTATGGGATACACACACAGCATTACACTTACAGAACCCTCAGGCTAGCTCAGTCTGATATACATTATTATTTATGCAATAGATATAGGATTAATAATTTACTGTACATATTTAGTCAGGTACACATTCTTTTATCTTTAAAATGAGCTTCCCATTTAATTAATTTCTCATTATTTTCAACTGCATGCTTCCTCATAACCATATTTTGAAAAGTAAATTTTGCTCTGTAAGTTCAACAACAAAAAGCAGAGGTACGTATGAACAAGCCTGAAGCCCTCAGTGACCAGAGGATGGAAAAATCTTATGAGCCTTTAAGTCAATAAAACACAAATTACTAGAGAAGACTCCAGAGCAGCCAGCAGTTTTAAGTCAGCCAAAACTTAGACAGTTCAGTATGCATTGCATTAAGATGAAACTTTTTGGTGTGTATCTAAATCATCCCCATATTACATATGGTTTAGTTTCGAAAAATATCAGCAGGGTTACTGAGCTAATCCTTACTACAGTAGTTTCTGAGTATTTCACAACCCTTTATGGTTGTCATTTTCTAAGGAAGTGCTTTCACAGAGGGGAAGAGGCTTGAAGGTCCAGAAACTTAAAAGACTGCAAGTACCTAACTGTCTTCTTGAAAGCAGTTGTAATTCTGACCTGCAGCATTAAAAATCTGCAGCACACCAAGGGTGCAGCATACATTTGAACATGTGTCTCATTTTTTTGTCCTAATCACTTTTTCGTTAATGGTACCAGAAACCTTTAGAAGACAGGATACATCAACAAATGTGCCTGGTTATTGTATTTGGGGTATTTTTAATTGGCTTTCTGCAGGCTGTCATCAATGTCTGGGGTGTTTGAATTGCTCAGGAATGCTCTACGCAAATACAAGGACTGATCCTGCAAGGTGCTGACTTGTGGAACTGATCCAACCCATCACAAAAATGCAAGTAGAACTTCATACAGTCTGCTGAAGCTAAGCTCATGGTTACGAAGTGTTTTGCTCAGCTGGCACAAAAATGTTTAACATCTTACAAGATTCAGCCCTATGTTTAAAAATTCTGTATAGATATTTATTTGTGATGCAGCAGTCTCTGTCTGAAGAGGAAACTAATCTAGATGGACACCAACCTGAACATTCCTGGCACACATTTCCTTCCTGGCCCTTCCCAGGCTTTGCAAGTTCTCTCTGTCTGACAGCCACTGCTGTTAACCAGAATTATTTTTAAATGCTGCAGAGTGCTTTTGGAGTTCCACTCCCAGATACTGATTTCCAAAATACAGAGCTTCTGAAAGAGTTTTGTGTAGACCAAACTCTCAACCACGTTATGAGATATTTTTTTTTCCCAGATCTTTCTGACATAAAAGGAATTTATTTTTAAAGGAATCTGCAGCAGATTATGTATAGACAGACACAAGACAGCAACAAGTACAAATTTAACATTCAGAAGAATATTACTTGCAGAGATTTTGGAATTCTAATATAACTTTCACTTGTAGCACATTTAGACAGGGGTAACAAACACCAAGCCAAAAAACATTGCTGTTAATTTCAACAGGTTCAACTGTAGTTGTGAAGTTGAATATCCCAGCATCTTTACAACCTCCAAAATAATAAGAGGCCATCAGAATTCCAGCAATTTCAGAAAACATTCTTCAAATTTGTAATAAAAATAATCTGAACATTTATGTCTGAAATCTCATATAATATAAATTTCCATTGAGTACAAGAAGTATTCCAGGCAAGGTGGGGGAATTGGCTATGTCGGCTTCACAATCCAACTGTTAACACTGTTGGAACCCACTTCATTATTTCAGCTATCAAACAATGTTACTTCCCCCAGATCTGCAAACTGTCACTTGTCACACAACTCCGGCTCGCTTCAGCTACTCTTGCAACTCCAGTGGAGACCTGGGAGAGGTCTGCAATCACAGCTACAGCTGCCTCAGGCCCTTCTGGCATCTGTTGAACAAGAATCTCAATATTCTCTGAATATGCACAGGTTCAAACTCCCAAGAGGCCTTGTGTCGTGCCCTCCCTAATCAAGGCTGTCACCTTCCATCTGATCTCAAGAACTCTTCTAAAAGCCACTAGTTGTTAGCTTTTCTGCAAAATACTCAGAAACTACGTTGAACCCCAGCCCTTGTTTCATGCACCCAATTCCAAATTCAATTTCCCTCAGCTTCACCCAGATGGACACCTGCAGAAGCATAGCTGCCCCTAAGCTTTTTGTCCCACAGGCTTTGGGAGCAAAGGCTTACACGCCCTTACTATCAGCTTTCCACATTAATCTAATTGATTTTAGGAGCAGCTTTTCTAATAGCAATCTGCTACCAATCTCTTCTAGGGCATCTAAGAAACCCAGCTTGCCTGAACAGTACCGTAATTTAATTACCCTGTTTTCTGCAACACACAGCCAAACACACGCAGAGACAAAACCACTGTTCGCTTTCCTCCAGTCACCCACGAAACTAGCCTTATCAGTTTTGAAGTGTTTGCAACAGCACACCTGCTCTTGCATTCATTTCCCCAGAAGACCCCAGATGGCCATAACAGTTTGTCAGCAATGCCAACCTCCTCCCTGGCCATGTTTTGCATAGGCCCCTGCCTAGCCACCATGAAGTTTACAGTGATTGACAGAAAATCTGCCGACATACACCTTTTTCTTGTGAGATAACGTGAAAACAAATACAATGACACATGGAGCGTTGCAAAGCCCCACAGTCAAAGACGCAGGTGAATGTTGGGTACATCAGCTGGAAAAGTGGGTTTGAGGCAAAGAGCCCATGGCAAGAAGCTCGTTTCTCAGTTTTTGCTCTTAATCTCCATGTCCTTTAGTTTTCTCCTTATCTTACCAGAACAGAGATAACAACACAGTTGTGCAAGGAAAGACAACGAATTAACAGTTCTGAAAATGCTGAGATCCTCATCCAGAATTGCAGAATATTGTTATGTGATATCTCAATTTTCAGCAAAACTAATCACTGATAACATATTTACAAGTGAATTACTCATAATCATTGAGATGTAATATAAAGAATGGGGAAATAGTTGAGACCACTAAAGAAATAAATTAGAGTGAACTACTCATTTCTAATAGATCTTCAGTGACAAAAATTCAGCCAGCATAAAAAAGTAAATAATCACTAAATTATCAACAGTTTCTAAAAATTATCTGATTATATAATTTCTATTACTTGCCACTGATGAATTTTTAAATGGAAAATGTTTTCTCACATCCCTGCCACAAATGCAGCTATTTTTTTGTGCCCAGAGGCAGGTTGTCTCAAAGGATGTGTAGAGGCAGAGACTAATTCACACAGACACATGTTCATTGGTTTTTCACAGAACCGTTTAATTTTGGCCCTTTTCCTTTGTTGCTCTCAGTAAAAGTAAAACGCAGCCTCCAATCACTTCAATTTTTCTGTTTATTGCAAATTTGAGCTTTAATGCAATCTCCTCAATTACTTCATATTACCATCTTTGGCATTAAATTGAGCTGAATTAAACTCTTTAGTATAAACCTGTGTGGTTGGTTTGGGCGGTTTTTCTTTCCTTTTAAACACCTTTTCTCATTGGGCAATATGAGTGAAAATATAAAATATTCTGCATGCTGAAAAACAACGTACAGAAAGAAGGTATATGGATATGTGAATACTGTAAGGTCTGTGTAGTCGTCAAGAATTTGAGAGATGAAGCTGCCCATCTGTAACTTATGATAACCACTTGGCCTTCAACCTATTTATTAGTCCCGCTAAATCTGAATTTCTAGTTCAAATATTTGTTCAGACTCTCGTCATGGCTCCTCTGACTCCGAAATCCTTGGGAGTTTCTGTGCCAAGATTTTTACAGCCAACAACATTCCTCTTACTTGACTTGCATAACCTCTTTCATCTTGTTTTACATTTAAGACTCAAAAAAGTCCCACCATTTATGACGGTGTTGAGAACAGCTAGAACCGGAATTTATTGACAACATTTCTTTACACACTGGTGGACAGAACTTAACACATTTACTTCTGCCTCCTGGATGAAAGCAGTTAAGAACCTTTCTAACCTTTTAATTTATATTAATTTCAATTAATCTTATTTCTAATTCTTAGTGCTATTCTGCTGTTTGGGGTTTTTATCACAGAAGTGAACGAATATTGTGGTGGAAGCTAGTGGTGATGGAAGGCATATTAACTGCAGTTGGTCCTAGAAATAGTGCAAGAAAGCAAAGCCAATGACAGATTTACGTCAGATGAGAAAAGGCAGTGCATTGGTAATGTATCTCAAGATATATGCTATATATGTGATAGCAGTTTGTTTATCTCATTATGCTTTAATTTTAACATTTAAAACATTTAATCTACCATTTCAAGTTCAGAAGTATGTATCAGGTGGTAGAAGTTCTGCATTGGTAACTGGTAGAAAAAAGACTCTTCCAGACAGTTAGAAAGCTTCTCTGCACCTACCAGATGTGCTAGATCATACTATACTGGCACATTATTTCACATATCCCACTATAGAAATTTTTAATGTATACTAATTCACCAAATTTTTTCTTCTCAGGTCTATCAATCACAAAATGAGATCAGTGATTCTTCAGACCTAAACAAAGGATATTTAACCACTATTTTCTGATTGTGCATCTCAGGAACCCCAGTGCCATTTTATCATTTCCTGTAACTCCGTCCCACTGAAACACACTATCCCGAGTCACAGAAATCTAGATACATTCAAACTGTGTGCATTCATCAGAACTTCTGATACTGGCACTCATGCATGCATTTCTTTCTCCATGGTCCTCAATGAGACCTATGGTTCTCTGATGTCCTTTGACAGAAGGAAGGAAGGAAGGAAGGAAGGAAGGAAGGAAGGAAGGAAGAAAGGAAGGAAGGAAGAGAACTCTGGCATTTGTGACAGAAAACAGGCAGATGCATACAAGCTCTGGCACAAAGATTTCAAATGAATCAACATCCTGACTGGGGAAGATATAAAGATATTCTCTTCTTTGATAGAGAAACTGCTAAACTGTGCCCTCCTGGAGCCATTCCAGGCTGTGAATGGCACAGTTAACACATGATGCTTCCATACAACTGCACAACATGTTACCTCCCAGGATGAGAATGATCATACTATTTCTCAGAAAAAAAATTAAATAAATTAATGTAGCACAGAGAACTTTCTCGGCAGCTACCCAATTAGTCTGGAAAAACATCAAGGCACTGCTGAAACTCACAATGTTAGCAATGAACCTTTCTAAAGTTAAATGTACAGAGAGAGCAAATGAGAAGGCAAAATTAAGAGAAAACCCTCATCTTTAAAAAAGAAGGCAGTCCTTGCTGAGTTTCAAAAATGAGCCCTTCTGAGCTCACCTGTGATTTTTAAATCAATACTAAATCAGTTCACTACAATATAGCACTAACGCGAATCCAGTCTTAAGTGACATAAATATAGATAATAATATAAATTTATAATTTCCATAAATTGGATGAAAAAAAGCTGATGTAGGAAGGAATTATACCTTAATTTCTTGGGATTTATTAAAATAAAAGGACTACAGTTTAATGTTCTGTAGTAGTTCTCTTAAAAGCTCACATAAAAATTATTCTTTAAAGAGACCACAGAGTTTATGTGGGAGAGGATTTAAATTAGGGAAGGGAACTTGGAGACTTGCAAAAGAAAACTTGCAAAAACTTGCAGAAGTGCACCAAATTACTGCACTTCAAAATAAACATATCAAATGCCAGAACTTATCAAACTTGCAGAAACTTGCAGAAGTGCACCACATTACTGCACTTTAAAATGAACATATCAAATGCCATTTCAGCTACACCATTCAGACTCATGATTCTAACTTACACTGGAAATCTCACTGGGAAGCTGGAAGTACAGAAGAACACAGATGCCCAGAGCTGTGAAATTCTCTATGTATTTTTAGAGGAACTACTGAAAACTGTAAAAGAGTTCATGTATCTTTTAGTCTGCTTGGATCTCTGCTTATCAAATGACACTAAAGAAATTACTGGTCTGTCCTGAAAAAGCATCAAAGTCCTACTAGCTGGAATACCATATTTAATGACTGGAAAGATGACACAAATTTCATTGCTGCAAAATAGGCACTATTACATCCACTTAGTTCAACATCCAAAAAGCAGAATCTATGTATTTTTCATCTAAAAGTATTTTGAGGTGCTTTGACATCAGCGTGTCATAGCACTGAATAATCATCATTACTTATACATATTATACACAATGTCTCTTACAAGACTGGCAAATTACTTAGAATTTCTTTCCTTCAGCGGTTCTAGGTATAGCTGGGTTTGATTATTTCATAAAGACCTGAGCAAAAAAGTAGGCTCGGGAAAGGACTTTGAAAGCAGGTTTCCGTCCGCCTGGTGGGTTATTTTATGAGGACTACCATAGACATAGAGCAGCTATGGACATCTCTAACAAGTCTGAAAGTACTACTAACCAGCGCTGTACACAGCTATTTCAAGCAGAGTCAAATGAAAAAGCAATCTCTCTATTGGAGCTGATGGGGAATCTGAACCTAGAGCAGGTACCAGCAGCTTATTTTAAAAAGCTGTAAGCTTATGAGTGTTTAATGCTTTTTACTGATTAAAAAAAAAAAAAAAAAACAGCAGGAATCCTCTGCCTAAAATTCCAGCTTCATTCATGATAGCGCGAAGCATAAGTGCTTGACAGTATTTCCACAAAGTACTTGTCAAAAAAAAAGAGCTTTCCTTCCCCCCAAACAAACCTTTTCTCAAAAGTTGTCAAAATGTTCTAATGAAATGAAATAGAATTGCAAGCATTTTTAGGACAGGACTACAACTCAAGATGTTACAGATAAATTGTATAAATCATAGGAAATTAATAATGTGGCATTCAGTGAAGACAACCATAACTGACTGTGGAACTGTTAGCAATTGCTGCTCCAAAGTTGAGCTAAAATCTCACTCAACTGAGAGAGTCTCAATTGTCTCAATATAAAATTGTGTTTTGTTTTTAAAAGGTCAAAATAAAACTATTGTGCCATGCTATCAGAAAATTAAAATTCACAGTCAGCTACAAGTGCTTCCAGCTAGAACTGGTACTATAGAAGGACACCTTGCAGGTCCATTTATTTTGCCTCCAAAGAAACTTTACAACCTACACATTTTATGCTTTTTCAATGTTTATTTCTGCAACATGCACTCCTCTAGTTTGTCTCAGCAAGTCATAGTCTGAATAACCTGTTTCTCTTCTGTTTCCACAAGAAGCACAAGACATGTCCTGATCTGGTTTCTACCCTGTCTAAATACTTGGGATTTTTCAGCTGGGTCCAATATTGTCGACCGGTAACTCTCTTGTCTTTTCTTAAAAACATGAAGACACAGTGGATACTCAGACATTTTTTTATGACTGAGATATACAAAGTAATACATGGTAATGAAATGCAAAATCAAATAAAAATTCCATATTTGCTCAAAAGTATATATGGGATTGCAGTACTGGTGAGACACAATGAGGGAAACATACTGAAAACTTCAGCGCTTATACATTTTTCCTTTGTGACAAATGTTCCTTCTTCACTTGATGACGACTCTACCTTATATAAAGTTTTTTCATTTCCCCTGTTCAAGTCCCTTTTATTCCACACTACAGAAGGAATTATTTTCTCCTTGGTTTTCAGTCAGCTTGATGGATTTTTGAAGATCATAACTACTGAGATTATTAATCGGACAATACTATTTCCAGTCATGAAGACTGAACATTTCCACTGCTGTAGCACAACAATTAGTGGAAAGCTTAAGGAGTATGACAGATTTCTATTGCACTTCACAGGCTTACTAAATAATGCTTCTATGAAGATTGCTTCCTAGACAAAGAATACTGTAAAACTGTATTTTCCCTCTGTAAAACCGAAAATTTGCTTTCCAAAAACCACACACAGGCACAGCAGTATCCAGCTACTTTTCCTAAATATAATTGGGCTAAAGAATACAGTAACATACACACGATAGGTTGTATCATATAACATACACTAGCATCTGTGTAATCTTGTCTGCTACCCGTTCTCTCTCAAGCAGCAGTCTACCTGTGTATTTTCTAATTTATGCAAAAATAATCCTATTGGTTTCCTTCAAAAATCCCAGTCAAACTTTCTTTTACTGCAATGTCTAGAACATTATGGCTAAGCTTTGGTCTGTTTTGACCAGTGCTTATCAAATCATTCAGAGCCACTCTTGCATGACTTTGCGCCTCCTGCTCGTTCACCTCACTGAGTTTACGTCTACTTTATCCCAGAAGCTCCTCAAAAGCAAGGGCTATAATATTCTTCCATTTATAGAGTACCATTTTGCTACTGCAAAACGCTGATGAAAAAAAAAAAAAAAAAGTGGTAACATCACAACTAGCTGGTCTTTAATTTGCCAGAATTTAGCCATAAGAGCATGGTGAAAAGAGTATGGTGAATTTAGTGCTTATTTATGGGCATTGGAGATTATATACATTTTCTATAAGCATTCAGTTTGTAACTAAGGACATCAAGCTGGGCTACAGCTTGGACACAAGACTAATTTATTGCAGGTTGTCAATTAATTGCAGTAATGGACTGTGAGGTAAAATAGATCACTTTGAATTTCTTTCACTGCTACAGGCTAAGAGCATGTACCTTATCTCTTAGAATTGGTCAACTGATATGTTATCACTTAATCAATTATCTCAGTCCTTAATTTTGGTGTTACAGAGAAAATTTTAAGAATGTAGAGAGAAAATCAAGGGGAGACGCATATATTTTCCATGACAAATTTTTCTTTTTTTTTCTTGCCATACACTCTGGCTGTATATTATGGGTTGGTCCACATTGTTCAATAAGGATGCATATGTCTGTTGGCTTAGCACAGAGCACAGCATGTCCCCACTAGAAAATACATTCTCTCAGTCACCTTTACAAAGACAGGAGACCGTCATGTAAACTACAGAATGCTGTATGAAGGTACTAAGCATCAAGCATTCGCATTGAATGCATTTGAGAGGAACCACCGTGAAGATTCTAGCACAATGGGGAATACTCAAGAACTTCAGTTTAATTTACAGAACTGTAAAATTTCAGAAGTTTATCAGAACTAAAACTGATCATCAACTGCTGCAATGGATAGGGCTGAGAAACATTAAAAATTTGCCTGGTACCAGAAAAGGGCAAAATCCTATCACAAATTAGCAAACTTTTGTTGACTGGACAACCTTACTAACAAAACAGAGGGTTTTGTCTGATTAAAGAGTAGCTTTTGAGTTAAAAAAAAAAAAAAAAAAGAACAGATTTTCTCTCCAGATCTTTGAGAAGATGTACTTCTGGTCAGGCTGGAAATACTGCATGGAACAAGCACTCTCAAGGGACTTCATAAATTCTGTTTCCAAACTCAAATTGCCCCTGGGAATGCAAGGCACATGGAAATAAATATACTGGAAAAATAATCTCAAAAATTTCGTATCTTGAGCATTTATATCTCGCTTTATTTTTGTGTGATAGCTTGAGTTTTGACTTGCTATTTCTGTCTTCAATATATTATTTGGTAATGTAAAACTACAAAAAAAATTTTACTCCTTAATATGAAGTTTCCTTTCCTCTATATTTCTACCTCATAATAATTTCAGAGTTCTGAGGCGGTAATACCAGAAACAGGTAATTATTGTTTCGAGTAGGGAACTAGCATCAGGAAGAGAGAAATTCTTAATGAAAAAAGACTTTAGCTTTGCAATTGAATTGGAAGACAGGCTCTTTTCAAGTCAGTGTCCCTTCTGGTGCAAACAAGTGTCCTTTACTCCATGCACTATACCAGTAATGGGGCATTTTGAACTTCTGGAAGGGTGATGGTGGACAATTTTATTGAAACTAATTGATTGCCGAGTAGCACAGTCTTAAGAACATCCCCCCATATTACCTTCATTATCCCTCAGTATTGATTCAAATTGTTACCGCCTTGAATGTGGACTCAATTCTAAGCAAATATTGATGCCAGTGATTTTATGATCAATAGGAGAAAAATTATTAATTTACATAAGTGTTTTAATAATGTTGAAAACTCTGACGATCTTATTCTAGAATTTTGAAGAAAATGAAATTTGACCACTGGAGGTATTAAGCAGATCTAGCTCCGAAGAGCTTCATGGAAGCTTCAGGCTCTAAATTATTCTGCCAGTCAAAATTCAGACCAGGGTGAATTCAGAGGTTGTGGCAGTCATCATGAAAAAATCACTAGCACAAATAAAGTGTGAAGAGTCCAAAAGTACAAAGATTGTTTTTAAAGTGCACGCAGTCCTGACCTGGAGAAACCAAAACAGCACTGTTCATCTGTAGCTTACAAAAAAGATGGAATCATTAATTAGAAGTGAGTTGCAGACCATATGTGAAGTAATAACCTGAAAGAGAATAGCCAATATGGATTTGAAAGGGAAAATTTTCATCCACAAAGATGGTTATAAAAGGTTATGGAGCTGATTATGGCAGCTCATTCAAACTG
>NW_009650173.1:1879100-1892374 GCF_000708025.1 Charadrius vociferus | reverse complement strand
GGGTCACATAGAAGGAAATATCCTATGGTGAGCACTAATTGCATTCATCTTTTATTTATATATGGAAACCTCATAAAACATTCCCGACCTCAGTGCCATCCAAATACTTTCCAGACTTAGCTATATTTATAACTCTGCTCCACTCCCTGGAGATGAAGGTTCTGTCACACTCTAGGATCTGGCTCACTAAAAATCCTAAAATGCTAAGAGCAAAGGGATTCGCTCTTCTTTGTTATAAAAATATAAATTAGTGGAGTTTCACCTTACCTTACATCTTCATCTACCATTTGCATCCTTCTGTCAACTCTTGCCTGACAGAAAGAAGCATTTTGGGGCAGAGATAGACTTTTTATTCTGGCTTCACAAAAGCAGGGTCACATTTCAGAACCTGGATGTCTGCACATACTTGTGTACATGATGAGGCTGTGTTTCAAGTCATGAGTTATAATCATCAATTACCAACAAGTACCAATTCCGATGACTGTATCCTTGTGCCCTACCTAAGCAGTATTGGCATGATTCCATTAATTTTAATGTCATTCCACCTCCCAAACATTGGGTTAATGAGATGCAACCTCTATTTCTGTCATGTTGTTCAGTTTTTTCAGTAGTCCAGCTTCTGCATCTTCCCTGCAATGTGTCTATTATTTCACCAGACTATTAATAACTTTCTGAATTTGTCATCTTACTAATGATCAATGTTACAGAAAACCACAGCAAAATTTCATTCTGTTTTCACCACTCCATACAGCAAAATATGAACAGGAAGGATTGTTTCTTTCTTATATGTCTAGTTGCTGTTTGTTTTAATTAAGCTTTCTCTTTGCTCATTAAAAGAGGTTAAAAACCCCCCAAAAAAAGCTGATTTAACAAAGTTCATCTCAGCACAGTGAAGGATTTTTCCATACTAACAACAGCCCTCATCTTTCATTTCTTTTTAAAAAACATTCCTATTTTTCAATGTTTCTGTTGAGCTTTTCAAAAGTACTGACTTCAAAATCTTCCTTTCTGCAACTATCTTTCTGCATATACTATGCACTGCGTATACACAGTATGATCACATCATTCACAAACTTCTGAACATTTTTAAAGGTTTCAGTATCACAATCGGAGCCCTAAGGGCCTGTAGGATAAAGTCAACCTGTCCCTGAATGGGACAGGTAGAGAAAAGAATCTCCTAGCTCAATAGGGAGCATTCAGGATTTAGTAAATGGTCTTGATCTCAAGATCCTCATTCAGTAAGCAGGCAATTATTGTTGTGCTATGTGGGCTGCAGCGAAGGATGAGGTGAATCAGGCAACTCTGGGTTAGAAGCTTCCTGGGAAACATGCCAACAGTCACTTCCTGAAAGACTATTTCTTACCCAATTCTTTCATTCTGACATGTCTCGTAATTGCTGTTTTATGACCCTGTTCATTTTTCTGCATCAACTGGAATGATAATATTACCATAACAACAAGTCTCTATCTAATGAGACCAATTATTCAAAGGTTATTTCTTGTCTTGAGACAAATCATAGGCTGTCACTACTTCCTTTTTCTCCAGTGACAGAATATCAAGAGTGACTTCAAAGTTTCCTTATCTCGGGAAGTTTCTTGTAAACACTAAAGTGTGTCCTCACAAGGCAGAGGCACAGGGCTCTGCTTCAGCAGAGCAGCAGGGAACAAAAGGGATTTCTGCTTGCCCTAGTGAAAGGGCCCATGGAATCTCAGCTGCTTCATTCTAAGTCACATAAATTCTGAAAAAAGCAAAAAGTCAACTAGAACTCATCATGATAAAGGGCCAAATGGCAGAACACACAGATTAAGCCAAGTAAAACCTCATTTACTCCAAATAACTTGCATCTTTGTCAACACTAGATATCAAAGACCATAAAGAGATCCACCATAACAAAGCACATGCTTTTCCCAGTCAAAGCCCTGATGGGTTTCTGCTCCTATACCTGACTGTGATGCAGAAAATTGTGAAAGGTGGTAAGAAGTCAAAATAAATGGTATGCCAAAATCACAAGAAAACCAGCATCCAAACTGAGATTATAATGCAAATTCCTTGATTTTATACTGATTCATGTGTCTTGTAACATGCTGCTTCCTACTGGAAAGAATGTGCATGCTACATAGGGAACAAAGCTCTAATGACAAAGGAAGACATTTAGGATCTATTAGCTGCCTTGCTACATATGTCAATATACTGGTAGTGATCTGACTGATGTGACTGTGCCTGAGAGAAGGACTCTTTAGGGAAAACGTGGGGTTTGGGCTGTTCACATCTCAATCTTCTCACACTCTCTGAACTAGCACGCTTGTCTTTGCATGCACAATACACCTTGTAAAGGCCAACTTCTGTGTCAGTCACTGCACTAAATTGCTTCAACTGTAGCAAAGCTGAGAAGGGATGCAAATTAACAAGAGAAAAATAATAAACTGTGTAAATGGTGTCGTCACAGAAAATGAAAACAAAGCAACTTCACATAACTAAATTTCAATTCCATTTATACTGAAGTAAGGGCTCTGAAAAGAGCCACACAAAAGTACCTGGAGAATGATGGAAAAGGCTTACTGAATGGGGATTAATAAATAGCAGTAGATTCACTTTGATTTGGTTATCTCAATCTTTAATCATAAAACAGAATTTCTCGATGTTCACACTGGAATTCAAAAAGCTTTTATTCTGAACAATTTCACCACTAGAATTACTCATTATCCAACCATGCATTTCTTAAGGTTTTTCTGAAGTCATACTTTCCTTCACATTTCCACAAAAATAACAATGCCGATATTTCTGGATTAGTAAATTGATCATATACCTTTGTAGATGAACACCTGAACAACCTTACTCCATACAGCCACAAGACAGATAGATACAGTCCTTGACACACGCTGCCACCTAGACTAACCTGTGCCTTAGCTGTCCTTTGATCTTTCTATGTGTTTCCTTCCCATGGAAAGCAAGAAATGGAGGAAAGGGAAACCCAGCTTGCACTTGAGTCTTGCCTTAACAGGAAATCATGTAAACACCTAGACCCACAATTTAGACATAGCATTGGAAAGTCTATTACCTACACACTTTAATTTACACTCTGTTGGGACTTGGCTAAAGAAAACACTTATGGATGTGTCTAAGTCCATCCCTATTCAAATGCGGAATGAAGCATATATTTAAACATGTCATCCAATTTTACAAATTCAATGAGTCCTGGGTATATATACCTGTGTGTTTTTCTGGATAGGAATGTTTTCTTCTATCAGAATTTTTGTTTGATTTTAAGTACGTTCTTGTATTAGTTGTGCACATTTGAATTACACAAATATCTCATATTGCAAGGATATGTGGGACAAGCTTACTACTCATATAGTAAAATAAATCAATTCAACTTGAAGGTACATGAATTTAAAGTCAAGTGTGTTCCATAAATCATTAGGGTATCAAAGACGAGAAAGCAGAAGCTGACAGGATCAAGGTGGTATAGTTTTGCACAAAAACAGTATGAAAAGGCATAATATTCAGTAATTAATGATGCTAGAACCTTTAGTGAAACTTTGGTCACAATCATGAATAGAATTTTTGCCGTAAACTTTGGTGAGTCCAGATTTGGCTTTCCCTGTTTTCCTTCTCCTCCTCTTCAGTCACCGGTTCCCCAGAAAGTTAAAGATAAATATCCATGATAATATCTTGATTCCATGGACTTCAAAGAAATAACTGTATGTACTGAAGCTTTGCTTCAGTTAGAATTACAGGATTGTTGATTTTAACAAATAATAATATATACATTTCTGAAGTGTAAAAATAAAACTATTTAAGCACATGACAACATTGCCCATTTAGCCTGAAAAATATTCCAAATGAGAGTACAGCTGATTTATTCCAGTGACATACAGATTAATTAAAAATAAAAAAAAAAACACCTCAGTGTGAAATAATGAACACTGTAGCTTCATGCAATACATTTTATCTAGGTTTTAACTTTGTAACAGGAATGCAACATGCATGACCTTTAACAAATCAACTTATAAATACTAACTGGAGAAAGCTGTATAGACGGGTATGTCAGGCTATGATAAAAATTACCTTGCCGACAATATCCTGATGCAATCTTCTCTTGTTTCAAACTTGCATATATTGGGTGATATGCTCTAATCCTTCCTCAAATGCAGCAGTAGTATGTTTCTAAGTTTGGAATACTGCAGTCCTAGATGATAAAAAACCCAACATTATTTAATAAGAACAATTAAGTCAAAATAATCTGCCCTATCAACTATCAGTCTTATACAGAATTTGTCAAAGAGTTGATACGATTTATGTGAAAAAAATCTGCTTAAGACTAGAAAAACTGAAATCATTTAATATTAAACAAAGTAAGGGTAGCATTAGTTCTTGCTGTGTAAAGAAATACATTTGGGTTTTTTTATCGTATTCTAACAATATAAACTCTAACAACCCTGCTATAGCGAGGTCACAGTTTGAGTTGGTTCATGTCCAAAGTATTAGTCACATATCAAAACTGACTTCACATAATTTCTATTTTTGTTTGGTTGGCAGATGATAGGATTTAAGTTCTGCTTGCAAAAAAACCCCACAAAACAAAACAAAACAAAACAACCAAAACAACTCAGAATATCTTTTTCTCTCTGATCATCATTCCACTATTAGCAAGTTACTCAGTAATAGTAGCAGAGCAGCCATGACACACAGTTTGCCAAGCTTTTAGAAAGATATTGAAAAAAAGATATGAAAAAAAATTTCACACTACAGTACGAGAACCTGGAGGAAAATGGTGATGGCACGTCATCAAAAAAACACTACTATATTTTATGTTTTTCTGGTAACATCAGCTTTACATTGATATAATGTGACATTCTGGCCAAGTACTCATACCTCTAATTTCATCTGGTACTTTATTCAGCACATTTTTTCTCTTTTGAGATTTAGGATCTTATTTTTTCTTTTTCTTTGTACTTTGCAGTTGCACTGCAGTTAGGCACAAAAATTCATGCCTGCTTTATAACTCCTTTTATACTGCCAGAGAAATCCTTTGACACAGACTCTCTAGAGCAGTCCACATCTAGAATTACCTAGAAGATCCAGTGTGGAAGACACACCCTCAAGAAAAACTTAGGATATTCACAACTCTAAGCTTGAACACGCTAAGAATAATTTCACATTTTCATCAGATGGTGTTGTAGATGATACAATGTCCTTGGCACTAACTGATTCCTAAAAAAATTTGCCAAATATTATTTAACATGTTGTCCAATCTTTTAATCCTATGCTACACAGGTAAGCCCTAGAAATGTCCTTCTGCCACCTTAATATGTACTCTAAAATTGTTGCCAATTTTAAAAAAATAACCTATACGAGCTTTTTCGTCACAGATATTTGTGTGTATATATATTTTTTTGCACTTTCTTGTCCTTTTCTGATGAAAAATCAGTGCTTATGTTTTTTCCTGAGAGATCTCAGCAAAAAAAAAGAGGCCCTACAAATAACTATAACAGCTAAAACTAAATAGCAACTATTTTTTTTCAAACGTTAATGTTCGGTCCATCATCTAACAATGGAACAAAGATAAAGTTTGTGGGAAGACATACCTCTTTTTAGACCAATTAACAGCATTTAAAAAGACAGACTGTCAATGAAGGGTGAGCACTGCGTGATAGCATGTTTATTTTTCCATATGTATCAGCTACTGTGATACCTTCCCCTGCAAGATTTCCATCTCAATTAATGGTTTTATTACCAGTGATGATTTCATCACTTTGGCACCTGCCTGTTCTATCCATTGCCAATGAACCCTCTCTAGGCAGTAAGGAAAGACTCTGGCCCATGGAGAAACCATTTAAATAAATCTGTCGGTTTTGTTTCTATGGAAACATACATCTTGCAGCTTTCCCAAGCTAGTAGTCAACTTAGCCTCTCAGTCATGTTCTTTTATTTTGGTATCTTCCCCTTAACCACCATAAGATATTTTACTCTCATGCTCATCTTTTTTGGAGAAACTATGGTACAGCCACTGTTTGCCCTTTAGTTTTGATTGGTATTTGTTTAACCTTGATTGAGTCAGCAGATTTCTTTTTGGTTGACAGCCACAGTTCATCACATAAAACCCACACAATACACTTCCTAACCTCTTATCTGACTCAGTCTGTCAAAATCCCATCCATTTTACTACCTTAGTTGTCAAAGGTCCTCTATGACATTGACATTTTTTACTTCTTAATTTTTAATAACTGCAGGCTTTCAATTTTTAGTATTTCAGTGGTTTAGATCCTTTTAATTAATGAACTTTTTCTCTACCTCCTACATAGGCATATTCATAGAATCAAAGAATCATAGAATTGTTAACGTTGGAAGGGACCTTTAAGATCATCGAGTCCAACCATTAACCTAACCTGACAAAACCACTTCTAAACCACGTCCCCCATATTCTCTGGAGAGAACTCTAGATAATGCCTATCCAAACAGTCAGGCCAGTATCTGGGAAGTCACTTGACATATCAACCAAAATGTGCTTCAATAACCAAAGAGACAAGTACACCTATTTGTGTACTAACTGTTAGTCCGAAAATTTACGATATTTCATTGATTTTTCTGACTGCTATAGTGGATAGTTTGTCAAAAGAGATCTTTTCGTACATATTTTCATATCTAATGGTTACTTTTCTTAAACATAGTCTTCAAATTATCTGACCTTCCATTTCAATTACTTTATTTCCTGCATGACTGATGATAGGAGGCTTCTCATAAACTTATGTGTCCAGGCCCTTCAGACAACATACTGAGAAACAGGAGTTCTAATTAGAGCTGGTTTCAAAATCTTTCAAATAAAAGATAACTAACAGAACTATCCTGTTACCTTCCACACCAGATGAAGGTTGGTACCATGCTCCTATCAACCTGAAGAACCTTTCACTTTGGCCTTCAAAGAGTCTGCCTGTGCCCATCATGAGAAAACATTCAGTGTCCTCCAACGTCACTGAGGCTGAAATTTTCAAGTAACTACTGACATGAGTCACTTTCAATTATCAATATATATGAGGAAGTTCCCACGTGCTACCTAGCAGCTATGAACACTCTTCCCCTTTGAGGTCTGCCAAGAAGATGCAGCAGTGGATACATGCCTCCCTTCTCTTGAAGCTAACATCCTTATAATATGGAAAGGTGGGAACAGATTCTCATCATACAAAGCCTCTGTTCCTATTGTCATGCAACAAAGGAATCTAAGAAAGGTTTGTACTTCAAGACAGTAATCTTTGTTAGTTACTGCTCTACTACGGTCTGATTTTCTTCTGCAGTTTTAAAATTCTGTTAGTGACACAGGAACATTTCCTTCATCAGAAAGTGTACAATGTCCACAAGAAAAGGAATTCAACCTATGGATCCTAGATGCTGTTGCATTAAACATTAAAAATAATGAGCATAATCATTGATACAGCTCTTCCTAACTGCATATTCTTTCCATACTCCCCTAAAATGAATAATTAAAACAGCAGCCTGGCTTCACCTTCAAAATTCAAAGCATTTTTCTTCTATTTCAGCAGAAAGACAGGCTTTCTTGTCTCACTCAACTGCAGCTCATTACAAAGGCTTTTGTTACTATAAAAAAAATCTTGATTTCACCATGACTTTTTAACACATAATCCATCACATCAGCAGCAGACATGAGTGCAAAACGAGTGTCTTGAATAGTTCACATCTCCTCTGCAATACTCACAGCTCCTTTCTCTGAAATATATCAGAAAGTGTTACAGAGCTCCTTGAACAAAATCTTCCAACTTGGTTTGATTAATTAGTGTAGTCAGAACCCTCTTGCAAGACTAGTATTATATCTTCATTAATTACCTAACGTTTCTTTTGCCTTGGGAAATTTGATTAATGGTCTTCAAACAAAACATCTGGTCATATAGAGAAGCAATCACTCACTCCTCTAATGGTATATAGATCATAAATAAAGGCACTAAGGATTGGTTCACATAATGTACATGTAGCATAGTTTGCTGCTGCTGCCACCTCCATTTTAGGTGATTTCCAGCCAAATGTCTTTCTGTGCTTGATGCACAGGCACTCAATCCTGGTTTTGGTTTCATATGTAAATTAGCGTAACTCCCAACTTGCATTGAACAAAAAATTCATACTTCCAATTTTGTACAGACTACCTTTTCAGAGCCTGTACTAACTACTCCCTCAAACAATCACAAGAAACAAACAAAAAAACCATATTCTTCAAGCTCGACTGATCCTAGCCTTCTCAAGAATTTTCTGTCTCTACCATCCTGCTTCTTTTTCTTCAGAGAGCCACGCCACCTCTATTACTTTTGTATAGAGAAAAAATAGTGAATTGTCAGAAGAAGTCAGTAAAAATCAGTCTGCACCATTCTATGAGGTCCTAGCACTTCTGCACAGTATGGTTTGGATGACCCTGTATGCCCACATAGAGCTCTATCACCCAACCATCTGTTAGAATATGCACAGGCCTGCTTAGGCAGGCACAGCTGTGAGTTGGTCCATTTTATATTTTCAACTAAAAAAGAGCCATTTCTATTCAGTGCATGTCCAAGGTAAGTAGTAGGTTACTCAGCTCAGCATGAAAATCCCACATAAAATTCCTCTGCAATATTCCATAGGATCTGATGGAACAGCGTTGAGATTGTGCATTGTAAGTGTCCAAAAAGGGTTAGTAGAGCTTATTGCTCAAGACAGCTTCCAGAACACTTTCAGTCTCTCAAAAACAGTTTCTATCACTGAATTGCAGCTCTAATTCCTGTAATTCTCCAAGAAAGCCACTTAAGTGCTCAGTCTTTTTGCCAAGGAAGTATACTACTAGAAATCTAAGAATATAAAATTATAAAATTTTATTTTATTATTTGAACTCTGACACCTTTGACAAAGTGCCTTAAATTAAGAATTCATTTTTTATATTCCAGTTTTTAAAATGGGATCTGAGAGTCAAGTCTTAGGCACTAACTTTCAAGTTAAAGAACAAGGTGATTTGTGTCCTCAGAGATTTTAATAAATATCTCAGTCACCAGAATTTGCTCCTAATACCTCCAGATGCTAGAAAAAAAATAGAAGGATTTTCAAACACAGAAAGATGAATTAAAACTACAATAGAATTTCTTCCCCTATATGTGTTATTGCGTATTGTTCACAAAATATTGTCCATAAAATATTTTTAGATCCCTGGCTATAAACAGTTACACAAGGTGCACTTATGTGCAGTGTATTGTGGTTTTTAAATACCATGTGAGATTCTGAGAAAATAACATGCTCTTTACTAACTACTTTTAACCACATTGTTATGCATTCTCCTTCTGAAGGAATAGGTTATATTTGCATATATCATAGTGAAAAGAATAGAAACCAAAGATCACTTCACAGCATCAATATACTCGTACCTTTTCCAGGCCAGACACTGAAAATAAGTATCATTCACTTAATGGGTGGTTACATATGCCCCCCTGGTACAAATATTTAATGATTTATAGTGATGCATTTCTAAAATACTTTTTCAGACAGGTTTGTGGGAGCTATTCTGGGTACAGGAAGGCACCTTCATCTTCTGAGACTGCAAATCTGAAAAAAGTAGTCAACAAATGATAAAGATAAAGTCATATTTTGGAATCAAGCCAAAACAAAGAGTAAAAGGTACTGCCTAAGGTAATGGCTATTAAGCTATTTAGAGTGCTTTCAACTGACAGCATCCATTTTTTATCCTCCTGGCTTGAAGAAGCCAAATGACAAAATACCCATTTGAGGTAGTCGGTGACCAATCATGTCTGAAGCTCTCAGGACAGAAAATTCTAGTGTTTATTTTTGTCCAAATTAGTTTGAAGGACATCTGAGAGGTAAAAGGTCATCAAGGCCTATCCCATGGTGGATATTCTACTCTGATTTGTCTATGGCATTCCCTGAATAATGAAAGAAATGAGAAAATAGATTGGAGATTTGTGGTATAACTTTAAAAAGCAGGAGAAGAATGTGGCTATTCTTCCTGGCTCAACAGCAGAAGAACATTCTTTTAGTAATCTAAATTCCTATGTGGATTCACTTTGATACAGCAGGCTGGTCCAACTGCCAGCCAAAGGAGCCCATAGGGCAACCCAGCTTGGCTTACCAACTCTGTCTCAAAGGAGGCTGAACAGAAGAACATGTAGTGGCAGTCCATGAACAAGCACTCAGACCCAGAAGGTCACGGTGCAGCACATGCTTAGAGCCCAGAACAAGGTCCTGTTCCACAATTAGAAAAGATAGGCCATGCTGGCAGACGGCATAAAGATTGCTGCGATAATCAACTGTGCAGCAAAGCCATAACAAAGGCATAATAAAGAAAAGCAATTAGGCATTCATCCCTGAGAAAGCAAACACAATCTTTTCACTATTGTTCAGTTGTTTCAGGGATCTCTCTGCTGTCTGATTCCTACATCATATATCCTTCTTCCCTGATAATACATTAAAAGAGGTTGAAAAATAGTGCAAAACTTTCTTGCATTCCTATAAATCTGAAAAACATCCCTGCCAAAGCCCATCACAGTTTGGATATTGTATTAGTGCTGTTAACTACATTTAAATTCATGTGATATAAAAATCTTGGACAAAATTCGGTATCCCTCACTTCTATCAATAATGTATTAATATTATAAATATTGTTATATATGAAAGCAAACAATTAAATTCTGTTCTGTCTTTGTCTTCAGGGACATTAAGCCTAATACATGGGTGGAATTCTATGTTATTTTACTATAAAGGCTATCAGTAAAACAATAAATTGTATGTAATATAAAATTGGAGCTACTGAATGCCTTTGAATTTCCTGCTGGTAATTCTTACTGTCAAAACATCGCATAATACAGCCTTCACTGAACAGCAGCACAATGTAGCTTTTAACTGAAATTTAACTGAAATTGTTGAGACTGCGTTCAGCAAAGGGTGAGCAGTAAATTATGCTGCTTGTTTATTATTCAGATTAAGCATTCCAGAAACATTTCCTATTCTATTAATTAATAATTTGAAAACTACTCAACGCAGAAAGCTGTGAAGAGACAGTGTTTTAGAATTTGATTGTTTCAAGTGCAGAATGCAAAATTAAATTGCAAAATTGCACATTTATTTGCTAAGAAATAAACAAGTAGCCTTCCTGCTCATTGCTTCTGCCGTGCAGCTTCCCCAGCTATTCCTGCTCTGTCCTGGCTGCCAGCTCTTTATGGAAGCCAGACTAAAAATAATCTAAATACTAACATGTAGTTGATCACCTAGTGGACCAAATCCTGTCTATCTTATGTTACATTTCTCCACAACCTTGCTGCAGTGTATGTGCAAAAGCTGGCAAATTAACTAACATTGTTGTAGCTACAATAGCCTAACGATATAAGCCAGGCATGATTTATTGGGTGACATAATACCTTTTATTAGATCAAATGATGGAGCTGGAAAAAAAACAAGCAAGCTTTCAAACACACAAAGCTTACTTCTAAGTTAATTAGTGTGCATATACGTATGTATGCACACAGGCCAAGCAGATGGAGTTAAAAAACCACAGAACACAGACCTATGTCCAAATTTAGCCTTTTTTGTTCCAATTTTACCACAAAATTCACATCTTTCAGAAATCTCTGAGATGGCAGTGCTACATCAGATGTATTATAATCAGTTCTGGGAGAAATGAGATTCTTTAGCCCTCATAGGCAGTGCTGAGAATTAAAAGCCACAATCTGTCCAGCTCCCTCTGTTTCCCAGTTGTAATTAAATAGACCTTCACAATTTATATTTTCTCCACAATATTTTGCATACAATTAAGGTTCTTTTAAGATTAATTTATCAAAACATGTTTGCCTTCTATTTATAGTAAGACAGGGCTTCCGATTGTTTAATTTAGTACCCAAGAGTTCACGCTGAAGACTGATGTTTGAGATTACAACAAACTATTTGTTTGAAAACTGTAAACTGGCAGACATTCCTGACATTAAGACAGATGTACCAGAAGTACATTCTGCTCACTTTTTTCTGACAGTATAAAAAGTACGTTAACTTATAAATAAAAGATTTAACCATGCTTGTGATTGCAAAATTTATGACTGCTCCTGCAAGTGTGTGTGGTCCAGTGGAATTGAAGTCCCTGAACCAATCTTTTACAAACACACAATAAACTTCCTTCAGGGAAGACAGCTGCTTTTTTATTTATGAGTATATAGTTAATATTACAAGCAGCTATGAAAGGGGAAAAAAAGGAAATCAGAACATGTGAAGCATCACAGCATTCCAAAATAGGTAAGCATAAATTTCAAAAAGAGGCTTCTAAAATTCCATTGAAAAATCATTCTGTATCGGATACTATTCAGAAAAAGAAAATGTGCTGCTTTTGGATAAAAAAAGATACTTTTACAATGCCAATACATTGGCTTAATGATATAGTTCATAGTCATCAACACTCTTTGCCATACCGTTTCTAGCTGCATCATTCTCATGAACACGTTATGTGAATACAAAAGTAAGCGAATGATAGAAACCTTGGCAAGTTTGCACAAGTTCCTTAATTTGGTTCTCAAGATACTAAAGGACTGGAGAAAGCTGCAGGAGAGGAGCACTGCAAACATCAAAGCAGTCCTGACTAAACTGCACCACCTAAAAAGGTCAAACTCAAGCCAAAAGGAAAAAAAACTGAAAAGAGCACCAGATCCAGGAATAATTGCCACTTATGTCAATTTTTAGGAATGAAGTAGAAAAGGAGTAAATTTTAACTTAATGGGACACTAGTCCTGAAAAGTAGTGGTGCGATAGAATCCATGTAAATAAACCCAAATTTAGTCACCATTTCTATAGACTTCTGGGCAATACTTTACCATCTTAGGAGAGTTTCCTAACTTTAGACAGTTCCTTACTTAAAAATACAATTCCATTCAAGGATTGTTTACTCTAAGCATCTAAGTCCAGCATAAACTATCTGCCACTGTTCTACATTGAACCACTTCATGGAATCTTTTCCAGGTGCACATCAACTGCTCAAACTCAAGATCAATCCCTATGTACATACGTTTATGATATAGAACCATATTTTCTGAATAACTAATCACCAATTAACTCTTGTAATCTGCCATTCTATGCTTAAAACAGTAGAATTCCATTTTCATTTCATGCTTGCCTGTAACCTCGATAATGAGGTTGCAGAACTTCCCCCTGCCCCCCATGCTACTCTAAGTAAATCCCATCTGATGCTATCAAAAGAAGCATTACAGCAGCCAGCCATCACCTATATGTCACAATCTGGAACAAAAGGGTAGTTT
>NW_009650173.1:1842745-1878905 GCF_000708025.1 Charadrius vociferus | reverse complement strand
GATTTTTCCACATGCATTTTCCATTTTGCCTACATTCAGTTAGCTTGTAGGGGATTTGAAATTTCTCATGGGATGATGTTCATTGAAAAAAGGTAATTGGGATAGCATAACTTGTGAAGCTTTTGAGCAGTAAGAATAAAGGAAAATGTTCTGTTTGTATCACTAGCATTGTAAAATCTTTGCATAGCTCTTAAAGCTTATTAGCCCAGCTGTAGACAGAAACACTAGGTAATTAGGTAGGTGAAAAAGGCTCTCAAGTGTACCATTGCATTCCTAATAACTATAACAACTGCTTAATAATGCCAAGCAACCAGGTAAAGTTTAGAAGGAGAAAGGAAAATGGGTTTCAACTCATTTCAGTCAACGGCAACTCCAAGAAGAAAGAAATTATTAAGAGTTCACTTTTACCAGTCCATCTAGCTGGAGCCACTCTCCACGTCACAAAGCATATAGTTGGATCTGTAATTACCACTAACCAACTAGTTTTATCCAAGAGGTCTCTCTTTTGATGTCATACCATTCCCTAATAGCTGTCATATCAGCTCAAGACACTTTACAGTTGTGAATATCCCCATTTAAAATAACTGGGGTTATCCACATTCTTATTTAGTCTGGATTTGAGTCCAGGTTTGTACCCTAACTCACAGCCCACCTCGGCAGCTATGCTTAGTGCACTCATGGCTTCACAACAGTTTGCTCAGGAGAGAGCCAGCATGACAAACTCAACTGAAGCTCAAGTTCCTATACAGTGTACAGGTTTTAAGAGGTGGGGCTTTTAGTTCCTCCCCCTACATGCTATCCTAAAGTGTTCCTGTTTCCATTTCAAGGGCAAACAGGTTAGCTTAATTTGTGAATGGTTTCAGTCTCTTTTATTCTACACTGGAGCAGAACAAAAGAGAGAAAATTAAATCCAGTAGCAGCTGAGAGGCCACAATACTAGTGGTCCAGTGTCTGTTACCTCCCTCCTCAGACAAGTACCTACCCGTCCTAAACTGAAGCAGCTGCTGAAGGTCAGGACCACTGCCAGGCCAAAGCTTAGCTCACACATGCAGCATAAACAGTCACCAACACCTTGATGCCCCTTGGCTGTGTATGCAAGAACTTGCTGTAATCCTGTTTAACTGCTGACAATCACTGGATCATATTCCTATTTTTCTACACTTGGCAGAATTATCTGCATGCATTACAATATACAGAGGGCACAGGTTTGACCATCTGGCCATAGATGTTAAACTGAGACATTTTCCAGTGGCAGCATCTGGTTTCTCTACAAAAAGCAGTGTGTTTGCAGCTTTGGGCCTGTTATATGGTATGGCTACAGATGCGTTATCTAGGCTGCCAGATCTTCTTGCATTGCTTTCTTTTGATTCATCTTTAACTCTCTAGTGCTTTCTCTGTGTGTAAAACTCTACAAGCATATTTGCTTGGTAAAGGTCTAATAAGGAGCTAAAACTTATCCTGTATATCTCTTCATATGTGCTATATCACATTCATGGACCTGACACTTGAGCCAAAACTATTATATAGAGATGGTTTTGAAAGTGCTTAGCACTAGAAATATTAGTTCATTAGCTTCCAACAGGTTTGTAAAGCAACAATTCCCATACCAACATCAGTTTCTAGTTGGCCCAAGTTGTCTCCTGTCTGTATAATAGGTATAGATACTTCAGACACATGGAGAAAAGAAACCTGGGGTCAAACACGATTCAGTTGTCTTGAAAAGGAAAGCTCTTTGCAAAACAGCCACTACACGAAAGAAAAAAAAAAAAAGAAGAAGAAAAAGAAGAACTCATTAGTGAGAAAAGCCAGTTAAAGATGATGATTCATGTTCCCTGCGTGAAACATACACGACCAGGAAAGACGCGGTCCTGCATGGAGGAAAAGGCAGTCTGAGATCCTAATCTATAATTAACAGGTCGTGGCACATCCTCAGCCATTTAACAACTTTGGCCCTTAGGAGCTAAGAATATTACATGTAAGAAATGGTAGTCTACGAGGATATCATTTATGACAGATTACAAAGCTGTCTATACTTTCTAATACCTGGCACATGTCAAACATGGACAAAAGCTGTAGTGTTTCTTTAAGAGGGAGTTCCAATAAAAAAAACAAAGCCCAGAATTCAAGATTGAAGTCTCCTTCTGTAAAATCTCTGCAGAAATATTCCATAGGATTTTTCATACATCCTATGTCATTTCATTTGGTGTGACATTAGTAAATTACAGATGTACTTAAGAGTTTGGAGGACACAGAACGAGCTTGTAGCAAAGATCAGGAAGAAAGTCACCAAAAAAAAGTTACTCGCCAAGTCTAATTGGTCACTCATAATTACACCATGTCAGCCAGTAACATCTTTTAAATCACTTTTCAGGCAGACACACATAGATAATTTTGTCAAAGGATCTAAAAGAAAATACATAACACCCATTCATGTATTAACACTAACACAGCCTATAGGAAGATACACAAATTCTCTGCCTAACTCTGCCATGGCAGCACAGCACATGAAAATGACTGCAGTGATCGCTTACCCCAGACTATTCTTAAAATTAACCCAACTGTGTTCATGGGCCCAGAACAATGACAACTCTACAGAGACTGTACAATCTTTCTGCCAGAGGTAGAAGTGCACAGAGCAAAGAGTGAGTTCATGGTAGAGCATTTGGATGTGATACTCACGTATCATGTGCAGAAAAGGGAATATCTTGCTATTATACCAGCAGGCCTAAAAGATGCAGTAGTGTGTTAGCTCCCCAGTGTCAGGAATAAATATGTCCCATTGGAAGATTACACTGATTCAAGTGTAGAAAAGATATCCCTTATGTGCAGATGCTGCTTGTCCTCTGTTGCAGAGAACCACAGCAGGCATGTTATGTTTGAGCATATGGACGAGTTAGTTATGCCCTATCTACTCAGAGAAACAAACAGAGCCAGGCTGGATAGCTTGCAGGGCAGAATAGCTTTTTTTTTTTTTTTTCTCCTACAACCCAGTAAAAGGCCACGATGGTGACACTGAATTTCTATTTTAATCAGTTAATAGAAACAGTTTCTGATTGGCCAACAAAGGGCTAGAGAGATGGAAAATTTTACCACATATTATGTATTACTGAATGGATTCAGTCTTTTTCGGCTTTCCTCTTGAGACAAGCATTCTGCTTTTTTCCTAAGAAAAGACTCTATGGGTTGCATATTTTTATGACAAGACTGAATTGTCTTCAGCACAAGCTCAAATTTCAAAGCATACAAATTCAGGGTGCACTAAGCCCTGACAGGTCAAAGGGAACAGATCAAACCCACCTGATAACAACACTGCAGAATGTTATATGCTGTGCACAGATATATGTGACCTTTCTCCTGGATGGAAATAATTGATTTTGGAGATAAAACAAAGCTTGAGGAATAGATTCAGTATAACAACGATAGCACTGCTAAACAACAGGCTGACTTCTACAAAAGAATTAAAGAAATGGTTATCTATTATTCATGATAGCTTAACATGTTTATGTCCTTTTCAATCAGAATAGTGCATGTGCTCTATTATTCATCATGAACTGGCACTAGGACCACCTCATCTGATACACTGCCTTTCAAATGTGATAGCTCTAACCTTAGAGAGAGAATAACGGCCACAAAATCCATGTCTTGCATATGTGTCACGCTTAGAGTTCACTCTCTGTTGGTTTGGAAGATACTATTTCTAATCTGCAGACTTTTGTGAATGTCTTATTTTTTATTCATTTCCAGAGATGGGGTGCAGCATAATAGGAAGCCTACATTAAATGAAAATACGAAAGTGTCTTGACATGACGGAGCTTTGAAAAATGTCAGTTTCAAAAGTTGTACAGCAGGCTGCTCTGCAGGTCCAACAGATATGCCCTCTCCTGACCTGGAGCTTGTCTGTCAGGAGATTTCTCTGAACTAATGCTCAGATTAATGTGCATCAAAAAAACATGCTCTCCTATTATATACTTATTCTGTACTTATTAGCTAAGATCCCACTTCTTTGCACCATAGTTACTAACAGTTTATTTTGCTTAGACTCTCTGTCATGCATCAGGGATAATTTTGAGATCATAAATAGGTTGGCAGAAATAAAAATTAGAAATAAAAAAAGATTGAAGGGATGACATTTATTTTTCATACCAGATTAGAGACAGAGAGAAATCTATACCTGTGGATCTCCATTTAAAGTCAGAGTATGTCTCTCTGGCTCAATTCCTGAATGCAATTCTTAATTTTGAATTCATAGAATCATAGAATGGTTTAGGTTGGAAGGGACCTTTAAAGATCATCTAGTCAAACCCCCCTGCAATAAGCAGAGACATCTTCAACTAGATCAGGTTGCTCAGAGCCCCCATCCAACCCGAGCCAGAGATGGGGCACCCACCACCTCTCTGGGTAATCTGTTCCAGTGTTTCACAACCCTCATCATACAAAATATCCTCCTTACATCTAGTCTAAATCTACCCTTTTTTAGTTTAAAACCATTACCCCTTGTCCTATCACAACAGACCTTGCTAAAAAAGTCCTTCCCTATATTTCTTATAAGCCCCCTTTAAGTACTGGAAGGCCACAATAAGGTCTTCCGAAATCCTTCTCTTCTCCAGGCTAAACAACCCCAAGTCTCTCAGACTGTCCTCACAGGAGAAGTGCTCCAGTCCTCTGATCACTTTTGTGGCCCTCCTCTGGACCTGCAACAGGCCTGTGTCTTTCCTGTACCGAGGGCTCCAGAGCTGGATGCAGTACTCCAGGTGGGGTCTCAGCAGAGCAGAGTAGAGGTAGAATCACTCCCTTGACCTTCTCGCCACACTTCTTTTGATGCCACCTAGGACACGGGTGGCCTTCTGGGCTGCGAGCACACATTGCCAGCTCATGTCCAGCTTTTCATCCACCAGTACTCCCAAGTCCTTCTCAGCAGGGCTGCTCTCAGTCCCTTCACCCCCCAGGCTGTATGGATACTGGGGGTTGCCCTGACCCAGGTGCAGGACCCTGCACTTGGCCTTGTTGAACCTCATGAGGGTCACATGGGTCCACTTCTTGAGCTTGTCCAGGTCCCTCTGGATGGCATCCCCTCCCTCAAGCATGGCAGTCGCACCACTCAGCGTGGTGTCATCATCCAGAGAAGTATGCTTGAACAGTGTAAAAATTTAACCAACTTTTCCAGAAGCAGAAATCTCAAGACTCCCATATAGAAATCTGAGAACACAGCAGGCCTCGTTAATCTTACCTTGAGACCAGGATTCAGCTGACAGCAAGCAGATAAAAATAGCAAGAAATATAATCACAGGTATTTTCTTCTTTAATCATATTCTGATCTTTTTTAAAAAAAAAATTTCAAAAATACCTCTTATTTTTAAGTGTGACTCTTGAGTTTAGGTTTGGCCCCTCTTCCTTTATAGGACTCATTTTTATTGGTAATGTGAAAAAAACAGCACAACAAATTTCAACCATCCTCATCAACTTCTGCACAGCCCCTTCAGGGCCTTTTCTGTCCTAGTTCCCCTGGTTCATAGACATTTTCTTATCTTTTAGGTTTTGGGTAGATTTAATTAGACACTTGCTAGCACAACTTCATTCTATTCAGCTCAAGTTCCTGGTACTGTAGCTATCACCATAATCTCTGAACATGTCATCAGCGATCACTTGGAAATTTAATGTAGGGACAGAGTTTTAGTTTTAAACAATAAAATCAAAGAGTCCTGAATTCACTGGCATAGTCTCAGAGCACATCACCCTGTTAAAAAATCTCTTCATATCTGCCAATGAACTAAAAGTGTATGCATTCTTCACCATCAGGAAACATAATTTTTCCACCAGTTAGTGACATTTATTCGCCTCAAAGGGAAAGTTTCTCAATAAGTTTTAACAGCTTTCCCAGGTATATACAGATCCCTTCTCTCTTCTTTGCAACATGTAGGTACACAGCTTATGAAACCATCTCTTCAGTGCAACAATAAATCAAACAGCACTGAAATACGATGAAATGTCATAATGTCAGTCTCTACTACCCACCAAAAAAAACCACCAAAAAACCCACAAAACCCCCAAAACCCAACATACCATCGTAGGCACTTAAAATTTAAAAAATACCTTTTCAGGTTTTCACCCTGGTAAGTTTTAATACGATATTTAATAAATGTAAGCCACAAATCACACCTAAAATAGATGTTTCAAAGATAAGTATAACTAAAAAACCACAATTGGCATTGTCAACTGAACTGAACTGGGCAATTGTCATAATAATTTCCTGAATTACTCTGAATTTAAAACAATGTCATTTTGACTGCTGTACTCCTGTGAATAGGCTTAATGAACATGAACATTCAAGCAAAACAAACTTTAGTGAGAATATTCATGAGCAGATTTCACACTGTAAAACAAGACAAAATGAGTGAATATTTTAATATTAGCTTATATTCAATTTTACAGTTCTAAGTTTGTTTAGTTTCAGGGTTACACAAATTTAAGCTTCAAGGTACAGGGAATTGTCTTTGATCAACAACATGTAATTCTGAGTTTTACAACAAGCACACACAGAAAGCATTCAAAATAATTACAAATGTTTGATTTTTACACCAGAATATTTCATTATCTGTGTCCAGATGAAGTTCTGTGGATTATTTCAATACTTAAAGGGGGCTTATAAGAAAGATGGGGAAGGACTTTTTAGTAGGGCCTATGGAGACAAGACAAGGGATAATGGTTTTAAACTAAAAAACGGTAGATTTAGACTAGATCTAAGGAAGAAATTTTGTATGATGAGGGGGGTGAAACACTGGAACAGATTACCCAGAGAGGTGGTGGGTGCCCCATCCCTGGCAACATTCAAGGTCAGGTTGGACGGGGCTCTGAGCAACCTGATCTAATTGAAGATGTCCCTGCTCACTGCAGGTGGGGTTGGACTAGATCACCTTTAAAGGTCCCTTCCAACCCAAATCATTCTATGATTCTATGATTTAACTAGCTCCAGATGTAAATCAGTACAAATAAAATGGGGATTGATTTCATTTTTAGAGCCAGGTCTCATGAGATGATTAGTTTTTTTCCTGCAGGTAGTGAATGTCCCAAGCTCTTGCTGATTCAAGGAAGCACTCGCTTTCACCATTTTGGAATGTGCAGACCCTTAATGCTTGTGAGCTTGTCACTGCAGCAGCAGATTGGTAAAGCCTGCTAGCACCTGGCTTACTAATACCTTTCCATTCGCGTGTCTCTCTACCATTTTGAAGCATGTAAACCATGCATGTTTTATCTCATTTCCAGAGTTTGGAAATGGTGTGTTTCAGTAAAGTTTGCCTTTCAATTCTAAGGACTTGAGAGCCGCCTAGTGGAAGCCTCTGTCCGAATCCTCAAATTCACCAAAGTCTCCTTTTTATCACAGTGTATTGCACGCCTTACTGGTATCACTCTGACACTGTTCTTAATAGCTGAACACCACATAAGGGCTTCAATTTGATTTCATACATTTGCCTTTTTTACAGAAATGTGATTCATTCTCTATGATATAAAACTGAAAGTGGTTTTAAAAAAATAAGGCAGAATTGGAATTACGTGTTGATTTCCCACTATGACAAAAATCTTTTCTAACCTCACAGATCTCAGCATTAGACAACCTCATCAGGTTGTGGACAGTACTAACAAGGAACAAGAAGACAATAATACCCTATATATATATACCCTATATATTGTTAATATAAAACATCATTATGGTTCATCAGCACCAAACCTATCAAATTAGGCAACCGTAAACTACATAAAATTGCAATCACAAACAACGTTCCATTATTTCAGATAGTTATCCCTTTTCCTCTTGTTTTGCCTATTTGCCTATATAACACATTTGGTTAATTATCCTAAAATGCAAAACCACAAGGCACAGATACACTGATGTATCACTGATGCATCAGGCAGAGTAGCAGTTATTCTAATGCAGATGTGTATAAAGTCAGTAATGTAGAAAACTGTAAATCAAGACTATGTTTCTGACGTATTCTTTTCATCTATTTGTTATTGCTTAACATGTAGAGGTTAACTAAAGGTGAAAAACATAATCAACCCTGTTTTAATCCAGTCTGGACTTCAGAAGTAAAATGTACACATATATATGTATTACTTAGATCTAAGCAACAGGAGTGTGGATTTACCACTTTTCTCAGGGTTGTAATAGCGTAGGCCACAGTGTTAGGAGAGCATCCATTGCTCAGCAAAAGCCAAGGAAGAAGGGTGAGGGAGCTTGGGAGTCACAGATATTTCCAAAGCTCAGAAAGAAAAATGCCAGGCTGGGTTTACAGAGCCCACTGAGAGTCTACTAGAGTCACCAGCATGGACAGACCCAGCAATGACGCAATGTGGTTTATGTGTTATGGCTCTGGTGGGACAAAACCCATGTCTTGTGATTCCTGCGAGGAACTAAGGCATGCCTACAAGAAGCCACAGTGGGCCCGGAGGCAAGTCAAGGAACAGAGAAAGACCTGGAACAAGAAGCTACGGCAGTGCTGCGGAAGAGTTGGAGATCTGCAACAAATCAGAGAAACTAAGATAAGGCAAGGAAGTGCCTTGAACAGCAATCTCAAGGTCTCTATGGCTGAGGTTGTATCTCATGATAGATAAGATTTCTCCATGATGAGTGTGATGGAGAAATGAGTTTCTGTGAAGAAGTAAACTTAAAGGTTACACACATTGTCCTTGACTGTAACAGGGTTTGCAGGTACAACGGAGTGCCGCAAATTACTGCAAAAAGCCTGACGTTGCAGCACTGCTCTGGTTCTACCAACTGAAATGCTAGAAAGAAACTGACTTAAACAAACCTAACAAAACATAGCATGCAATGGTATAAGATTGAAATAACACCTTAAAGAAATGTCCTTTTCCCCCCAAATCTAGTATCCAGTCTGAATTGATTTCAACATCACCTTTAAAACACAGAAAACTCCTCTAGCATCTGAAAACAAAAGCACAAACACAAATGAGGAGCTGAAAATGCCTGGGTTTTATCTGGAAACCTCAAACAGCTGTCAGAGACAACAAATGGTAAAAAGGTGGAATAAGTGCAGCAAAGAAGCAGCATTGACAAGAAAAGAATACTGTCTTACCCAGAGAGACAAGGACAAGAACAGTGAAAAGGCATATACACTTACATCAATATACTTTTCTCTTTTTAGAGGTTTGTCGGTCAAATCATGATAGTACTAGGAAACCTATTCCAGAAGTAGTTCACAAGAGAAAAAGTGTTCCTTGAGACAAGAACAATCTTTCTTCTCTCTAGTGTGTAACATCCTGTGCATTGAGACTAATGTCTTCATAGGCATGCCAAGCAAACCTGCTTTAAATTACTATCATAAATATATATTTATTTATTACATATACAGCTGATATGTAGCTGGGGAAAAAAAAAAAAAAAAAAGCTTGTGTATATGTATATATCTAGGCAGAACAGAACTGGAAAGTATGTAACAACTAAAGAAAAAAACCCAAAATAACAAATAACCAAAGCTCAGCTCTGGTTAAGATGCTATGGCATGCCCTCCCAGAATACTGCATCTGACATGGACATCATTGCCATTTACCATGAGATTATGGTTTAAGAAGTACAGGAACGTCTCATTAAAAGAAATCCTTGGGAGCTTCTGGTCTTTCAGCTGCTGGTAATTCTGAGAAATAATGGAGCAACACTACAAAATCCTGTTTCTTACACAATATGCTTAAGCTTCTACAGGATGTTAAGCAGTTCAAAATGTTTTGCTTTGTAGATAATTTGTCCTTGTTTTAAGATGAAGGAAAGAAATTATATAACTATATCCCAACTTTTAAGCATACTTTCTTGATAGTAAGTTTGTAATATTTTGCTTAGGGTATTTTATTTGCTTAGGTGGTCTGGATTCAAACAGAAATAAGGTTGCTCTGAAGCTAATAAATGGTAGTGTTCATCAAGTGAAGTCTGAACAATTGTGATTATCAAAAATTCAGACACAACCTATAACACCCTTCCTAAGAAAAAGCTTTCAGTGAGGAGCTCTGCTATGATTAATGCTCTGAAATAATCCAATAAAATTCTCCAAAGAGGCTACTGCCTTATTTTAGAGGGAAACTGAGACTACAGACCGCAATGAAAAAGAATATTAGAAGTCATAAAGCTAAGAAGCTACTTCATATTACCTTAAAATAGGACTTGCAGACTTTACTTGAGTCAAGCATTTTCCATACTGCAGGCAAACCATGACAGATTTTGTTTTATATAGATGTATGATTTCTCCCTAAGCTAAATGAAGAAATTAACCTATTGAATCACTTGGTCTTCGTCTCCCCATCATTGCCTTAGATTATTGTGATAGACATACTAAACTCAGAAAACAACTCTGAAGGAGTCCAGGTTCACCTAAGAGGTTAGAAAAGAGATCATTTTTTTCTGTGTTTTTCCCCAGTCTTGAAGATGATTATTTTGTGGAAAAGGAAGACAGCCCACTTTGTCAAGATGTTCCACAGAACATAATCAAGGAAGACTATACACTTCCTAGGGTTTCTATTCTCAGTGCATAATCCTTCAAGGATCCAAGCAGGCAAGCTTTCCATCCTCCCAGACAGGAGTTCTGGAGTGAATTGAAATGACACTGGAGTGGAGAATCAAGTGTTAGCCTCTCTATGCATCATTGACTTTGGCTGTAAATAGGAACTGGCAAGTTGTTTATACCTCTTAGGATAAAGTGATATTAAAAGAAAAAGTACTTATCTGTGCACCTCTGTGATTTTTGCCTGTAAAGCACACATAACTGTACCTCACAACAGTCAAGCTTGCTGCGAGACGTCTTCATGAATTCTGTCACAAGTCACATGCTTACACACAAGGCAGTCAGAAAGAAAAGGAAAGCTGTGCAAATGTGAGAAAAAAACTGTAGAGAAATAAACGGGGCGGGGGGGGAGGAAGAGGCGGAGAATTCTGAGAAAGAGAAACAGAGACATTCAGTTTGGCTTCAGATACAAAGGGAGCTTTCTAACATCCTAACACACAGTTTCCTAGCAAATACAATGTTAGCATAGCCATATATATTTCCAGACAAGGCATTCAGTCATGGAAATTATGAAGAAAAAAAAATTGCCTCAAATGCAATAGACTCATGTAAGTTAACTATAATTAATTTTTAAGGCATCCTAAGTAGAATTATTATTGTGAAAGAAGAGACCTATCAAGGACTCTATTAAATTGTCAGAGAACTGTGTTAAGGATATTGACTTTAGCTAGAAAAGTACTGTCAAGACAAGAGGGAAAGGAAAAAATTTTTTTTATAAATAATTTTATCTATGGTTTTCAGTCTTACTGTAAATAGGCTGAATACTAGAAGTGAAAACAATTGCTTCAGATTGTTTTACAGTAACAGCTGTGGTTGTTGAAATAGCTACAGACATTATGCATTAGACATTTCTATGAAAGAATGACCAGTGCTTCACTGACTTTGAATCTATGCTAACTTACACCAAGTCCATACTGCACAGTGTTGGTCACACGGGAAAGCAGATGGGAGGAGAAAGGAGGGAAAATAAATTATTTTTATTTGTATTTAATAAAATTTGGCCTACAGGCTTTATGTGACTCAGTACCGAACATCTGGGATTAATCATAGGATCACAAACTGGAAAGCAGTCATCTGGCTTCTAGAAATAAACACATTCAGTTCCTCTTCCACAACTTTACTTTTTTAATGATAAACTGCAGCAGCCTTTTCAATACTTGCAGCTGCAATATTTTTTACTTTTTCGTAATTTTGAGTATTACTTTTTCACATCGTGGCATCAGACAACTGTTAAATTTCATATAATCCTGGACTGGCAGTAGTGTTTGGGATTGCCCTCCACACATACACACACACACACAATTAATTCACTACTATTTCGCTTCAAAATTTTATGAAACAATGGTAGTCTTGCAACTCCGATTTTTATTAGTTCCATTCCTCACGAGCGTCATGGGAGCAGCACAATATATGATGCAAGATGCAGCTCTGATGAACTACATTGACCGCCGTTTCCTATCTTTAGAGGTACGTGCTATCTGTATCCTTCTCTAATACTGCCTAAGTGCAAAGAGGCTTGAAAATGTATGAATGTTCTTCTATGCATGTGAACACAGAACAGTTTGTATGCTAAACAATATCAGGAAGATAAATTTCCAGCTTTTTCAAATAAATAAGTAAAATTGTAGCTAAAACTTTAACTATAATGATTCCTAATTACCACACCATTATTTATTGCAGGATATAATTTCAGAATGCTATTTTCATTCTGTTACCACTTTTATATTTTTATGACATCAGTGAATTTAGCTAAACATGTAAATGTTTATAGCACTGTCACAGTCCATCCTAGGGAACAGTATAACCATATTGTGACCGGTAGAATTGCTGTCAAGTATCAACAAGGAGACAGAAATTTATCAAGTATTTTTGCTATGTACAGATGAACCTTCCTGGAAGAGTAGTTTAAGACACATTTGTGTAAACTAGTAGTGTATCTGCACTTTAACTAGGAGTTGAAATAATCCCTTAACAACTGGGAGACTGAAATAGGTATTTGCTTTCCATTAGTTATATAAAATGATCAGTACTTGCTTCTTTTTCTGCAGTAAAAAACTACCAGTACTGCAAAATATCTTTTTGGTATTGACATGTTGTAATCATACATAGTTTATCTTAAATCGTTAACATGTCCTTGGCTCCTGACTTGCACTGGTAGACTTTTAGAGAAGCTTTAACTTCTCTGATCTCTGATTCCCTTTTCATACAAAGCTCTCACTGGTCTTAACTTCACAACACAGAAAGAACTGAAGGATTAGCCTGGTATTATGTTCCCATTGTGTAGACTGAGAGATAAATTTTATTAACCGCTATAGGAATAACTTCACATGGTAGTTTCCTTTCATTTGGCACACATTAAAAATCACTCAATTCCATCTGTGGCATTTGGTGCCCAGGGCACCAAAGAAAGAACAGGAAAAAGGATGAGGCAGATATTGAAGAGAACACTTGAAAACATTTAAAATAAACTTTTGTAGACGTAATTAAACAACTTCTTGGGGACTTATGGTCACATATAAATGAGGAGGAAGGGGCACACACAAACACCACACCTTGCAAAACAAACAAACCAACACCACCATGTTTACGTGGAACACATGCATACTCTACTAATCATCCAGTAAACTCAGACATTCTCCAGTCAAACACAACCTTAAACCAAAACCCCTGAAATCTGTGCATAAAGCACCAAATCAGAACACACAATCTAGCAGTTAGATCTACTAAGATTGTGAGTTTGGGTTTAAATATTGGCTCAATTTTCTCATCTTCCCAAAGTGGCAGTTGGGCTTCCATTTTCAGGCCACCTATGATATTTACAGAAGCGGCTGCATTACAACAGAGAAATCACTTTCGTCACTTTTAAAAACATTGATAATTTGAAACTAGGTATAAAGAAACATCTGTTTGTTTTTTTTAAATACAGACAACAATTTGACCAATAGAAAAACCCAAAACTTCTCAAACACAGAGATGTCAATATTTGCATTTTTCATTTTAAATGGACAAAAACCAGCCACACTAGACACTGTCTTGGTCAGAAGAGGTGTATTTATGTGAAATGTTCACGTTTGTAGATTTCCTGCAGAAAACTTTTTGAGACTGCTTCACTGGTGGTCCTACAGGATGAGTTCTGAAAAGTTTCTGGGACGCAAGTAATCGGAGATCGTCTGCCCTTAAGTATCTCTGGCTGTTTCCACTGAGCACTTTTTCCCCTTTAGGCAGCAAAACAAAGGATGTGGTTGTCAGTAACCACATCAAGAAAAAAAAAAAAGAAAAGTGTATTTTTGTCCAGAACTGCAAATACTAGTGCCCGTCTAATATGTCCTTTTCATGTTGATATACAGCAACAGACCATTGGTTTGAAGTAGATGGGGGTCAAGGGGACTCGAAAGGAGAGAATAGCAGTGGGTTTTAAAGTAATCATGAATAAGGTTGTAATCTATACAGAATGTACACGTATACCCATGTATTTTCTTCCTGTGTTCTAACTCAAGAAGAGGCTGGAAAAATGCAACCAAGACATACTGGATTACGTGGAAGAATTCCGAGACTTTTCAAAGATGGTACTGTCACGCCTGGCAGGACTGAACAATTATAAGGCTGAGGTTAAAAGCCAAGTAGAGAATTTGCTAACAAGAATTGAACGAGCACAAAGGGACATTGACTATTTTGGATCTGTCACAGATTCTAATACATGTATAGAAGTACACGAAGACCTGGTGAAGCAGCAGCTATTTGAAGAAGCAGAAGAAAAAAAGAAACTCAAACTCATGCTTAATGCAAGTAAGAACAATTTATTTTTCAGAAATTTGATATGAACAAGCCAGTCCCCTAGCCAATGCATACATGATGATATAGGGATAACTGATTTTCATAAGCTATGTGATACCACAGATAATTTCGTGGGGGGGTTGGCTGTACAAATACTAGACTTAAAAAAAAAAACCCCACACTAAAAACCAAACACAAAACCACAACCAAAAAAAAAAAAAAAGAAGGGAAGAAAATACAATTAAAAAATTTATGTTGCAGATATTCTACTGCATATCAAGTTGATTCTTTGGAAGATACTTTTTTATTATTAAGTAATGTAAAAAGCCTCTAAAGGTATGGTCTTGCAAAGTCCCAGAAAAAATGATGGTGCACTTCTGAGTATTGCAGCAACAGCAAGGAATTAATGGTGGTCTTTGTTGTTTGGAGTGGGCAGGGGTCAAAACCTCAACTCAGAAGTGAACTCACGAGTTAATAAAAAGACTTAATTCACTTCTACAATTTGCACCTCTTTTACTGTCCTCCTCTGTTATACTTTCTCTCCCTCTCCCTTCCCGTACTTTATCAAGAGAGCATACTGGCTTAGCTGCAAGCAAAGCTCAGTTCTGATTTGAAAATTAAGTGTTAAGGTACCTAGTACGAACAATATATACACAATCTATACTTTTTAAAAAACAAATTAAGTTTTATAGTTATAAGTATCTTCACCTTAAGAAGTTGAGTTATAGATGTAAATTACATATTGTAGACATATTTGAATTAGTCTGTTTCATTTGCCTTCAAAAGTAGCATGAAATGAAAAATAAACAATAAGAAATATAAACTGCCATTTTTTAAAAAAGCCAGGTGAAAGATCTTTAGCATCATTGATTATACAATTCCACTAATTTAAATAGAATTGGGCTGATTTCAGTCTATAAATAAGTTCACAATCTGTTCCTTGAACTTTTCCGGGAAGAGTATTAAGGCAGATGGTAACAGAACCAATCAACTATTCTGCTTATAAGTTCTAATCTTACACCACAATTGAGTGCTCCAAATATCAAGACTTCTTTTTTCTATATATAGATTTTTTGAACATTAGGCATTTTTTGAAAGACAGAAAAATTTAGGGATTTTTAAACTGACTGTGGTAAGGACACTTTGAACATTATATGTTTCTGGGAGTCTCAGAGGGGAAAAAAATACTTTACGTTTTCCCTTGTTGGAAATGATTACTTTTAATTTTATTGCAGCAGTTCATAGCAACTTTACTTTTGTCAATACTAGTCAGATGCTTTTCCCATTGAAGACAATGGTAAAACTGGTCCTTGTGTAGATTTTACAGCACTTGGAAAAAGTAGAAGGACCCTCAGCTCCAGCAAATAGCAGCTCTGCTTCTATGCTACCATCTATTAACCAGAAGTTACGATTATTTTTGCTGAGTTGCTCCAAACCTCTAGCAAAAAAGTGGTTTTTTAAGTCCAACTTTGTTACTGGTTTTGGTTCAAGTTCACACAGACTTGGAAATAACAATCAAGTAGAATCACTGTTTTTAAATGCAATAATTGATACCTTGTCCCGCTTTGGGTGGGAAATGGGAAATTATCTTCCACACATTTTGGGGTGTGATAAGAAAGAGTGGGCTTTGAAGGTATCGTGGAGAATGTGGAACAATTTTGGTAAATTTTTTGCTCACTGTGAATGTCTCAGTTTCTCAGTCTTCCTGCAAGCTGTTTTGAAAGCCAAGGAGAGTTAAAAAGCTCCTCTCGGGAAGAGAGACACTATTCATAGATTTCAGATCGTAATCTGGTTATTTCTTCTGCAGAGGAAGATGTTGCTAAGGCTGGCTAGGCATTTTGACTCAACAGTTTTAAGTTTCTAGAACCTATCTAATCAGTAAATGTTAGCTTTTGGGAAAGCTATTGTGGCTTGCTCAGGGAAGGTGCACCCAGGCTGAGGACTTCCAACAAAAAAAATCCTTGTTGTAGCAGCAATATCCAAATGCTTTGGCTAGAGGGTATCAGTACACACAAATGACATAAAGGTTGCTTTCTACAGGCAACTGGAATCTTGCCATTGACTTCTTAAGTTCGTATCAGGCCAAATAGAGCGGCTGTTTTTGCTTTCTCCATTTCATCCTCTGCCAGAACTTCTTGTCTTAGGGCTTTGTTTGTTCTGTCTGCTAAAATGGCTGCACTTCACTAAAGGCAATTCTTTGAACTTCAAATAGTGTCTCTTGTAATTTATGAATGCCTTTGGTAAACAAGCTTGCTAATATACTTTGCAGTAGAGTTTTTCCTGGAAAGGATAGTCCTTGATAAAGATCTTGGTGTCTAAATGCCTGAGTCTTCACAAGCTTGGTGCTTTTTGGTCTTAAACGTCTGTGAAAAGTGCATACAAAATGTAACAAAGACAAAACTATGACTCGCTCTCTGCTAGTGCCAATTTAATCCCTATAGTGAGGTACAACTATGTTGTTTCACTAGCCATGCTTCTAGTATAAGAATTGATAACACAAACATGATACCAATTCATTTAAAGACCACCTTAATGTATGGCCATTCCCGACTTTGTCATGTACTTAATATCTAGTTCCTTTGTGCTGCAGGTGTTGGGAAGGGGAATGGGACAATAACCCAGTGTTTTGGCTTTGTGTTATGATGATCTGTTTTTATTTGTCTTCATACTCTAAATGCAAAAAAAAGAGTCTAACAAAGTATAAGAGAACTCCTTAAACAAAAATACTGTACACATACAGTGTACATAAGCATACCAGGAAAATGGATTTTAATTTGCATGCCTTCAATAAGAAATAAATTTGATTATTTTATTGTGTTGATCTGAAACAGAAATCACTTCTCTGAAGTAAAAATTACAGCCCTGTAAAAGAACTGGCAAGAATAGTCAGAGGATCACTGTGTTCTCAGTCTCCTCTCAGGTATACAAATACAATCCCTTTTAGATAACACTGGTCTAAAAGAGTAGAAAACAGCACACTATGAGGTGTTGCCCAGGGAGGTGGTTGAGTCACCATCCCTGGATGTGTTTAAGAGCTGTTTAGATGTGGTGTTGGGGGATATGGTGTAGGGGAGAACTTTGTAGAGTAGGGTAGATGGTTGGACTCGATGATCCCAAGGGTCTCTTCCAACCTAGACAATTCTATGATTCTATGAGTAGCTAAAGATATGTAGTATCCTTAGCAGGAAATGCTGAACACATCTTATAAAATCAGCTTCAATGCTACTTACTATAGCCACGCTGCTGATACCTTTGTTGATACATTGACCGTGGCCTTATAGTTGACTTGGAAGGAAGCTAAGTAACTCAAATAAAGGAAACTACAAAATTCACAGAAATTCTAATTTATTTATTTTTTTGTCTTTGGGTGTTTCCTTGCAGGTTGTGACCACATGCTTGCAGGTATTAAGTCCCTAAAGATAGTTAAGAAGACTGGAGATAAGCACGGCTCTTGGATGAAAGATCCTGGCAAAAAGCATACAAAGATTTATTTATTAAATGGTTCTGTAAATAATGTTATTTTTGAATTTGCAAATATCATGACATTCATGGAAAGCAATCACACACTAAAAGCTCGCAGAATCCCCTTGCCATTTCCCTGGGAAGGAACTGGCCACATCATATATCAGGGTTTCCTGTTCTACCACAGATATGGCTCCTTAAATGAGATAATTAAATTCAATATCCAGAAAAGAAATATATCTGACCAAATGCTACTGCCAGGGGCTGGAAGGGTTCCTGCCTATCAGCTTTCTCCATCCACAAAAATAGATCTTGCCATTGATGAGCAAGGGCTCTGGGCAATACATGCAGAACCAGAGACTGGAGGAAACATTGTAATTACTAAAATCAACCATATAACCATGGCAGTAGAGCACACTTGGGACACATCGTGCACTAGCAAGGATGCTGAAGCAGCTTTCATGGCATGCAACACGCTCTATGTTGTCTACAACTTTCCTAGTGGAGGCACCTCTCGCATACAATGTGTTTATGATGTTTTGGATGCTGTAAACACTTATGAAATCCCAACATTGCATTTTCCAAAACGTCAGGGTAGCCATTCCACTATACATTACAATCCTAAAGAAAAGCAACTCTTTGCTTGGGGTGATGGGTCCCAGATCATTTACAAGCTTCACACAAAGCAAAAAGTTTAGAATCTTTAGCAACTTTTCAAATACACTTAAAAGCTATCAGTCCCATGTCAACAGTCATTAAAGTGTATTAAAATTACATTATTCCCATCTGTTACAACTTTAATATATTTTACATAAATTTAGGCTTACATACCCCAGTGATCTTAAACTAATGTCCAATTAAGAATATGTAAAGATTCCATTAATATGAATTACATGATGACTAAATACCACACATGTACAATTCACACACATCCACAAATTAGTCTTAAACACTAAAGTTAATTAAAAAAAAAAATAATATAAGGTTAATTTAAAAAATAATAATCCATCTCTGACATGTCCTCTTCCTATCAAAACTATGTCTTCTGATTCACTGCTGTGGAAATCAAATCAGAAGTCCTTCCTGTCCAATACACACTATCTGACAACATTCACCACCCTGAAGCTCACTGTAGGAAGCACTCTTGTGTGCACTATAAAATCACATGCTTCCAGAGAAATTATCTATAAAGTTTTAACAGGAGAGGTTTACTATATCACAAAGCATAAGAGTACACAACCTCACACACGTGGTTTATTTTTAAGATAGAGTTCTTGTACATATGTTCCTAGATGATCTGTTTTGTACTATACACTTTTTTAAATTTTTTTACATATCAGTCTTTCATTGTTTCCTTTCTTATTAGTCCTCTTTCAGCATCTAGTTGTGAGACATTTTCTCAGTACTTAAAATCACTTCCATTGCTCATAGCAGAATCTTTCTTATCCTATCCTCTGACTCCAGTAAAATACCTGTACAGAAAAGGTGGCCCTGATGACCACAATAGTGCAAGTGAGGGCATGCCACTGGTTAGTCCTGGTTTTGTAACAGATAAAACCCAGATAAATACAAACACATTTTTGTTTCAAAAATAATATTTAAAAACCCAAACAAACCTTAAACTTTTACTTGTGAAATACAGGGACTGGCTGTAGTTTTTGGATTTTAATGACAGCTTCATTTCTGTTTAATAACACACCCCAAAAAAAACCCACCACAACCAAAAAAACCCCCACACCACAAAAAACGGTGCTTGAAAAGCGATCCACAGCTGTTTCTACAGAAAGCCCATTTTGTTCTTTACACTGAAAGAGCTGTTGTTGTGTTTAAAAATAGCTTCAACGGAACAGCCAAACATCAGGGAATGATTTTGAAAAGGAGTCCTAGAATACAACAAAGAGTGTATGGACTGCTGAGTTACAACAGTGCTACTCTGCCTTTAGCAAACGAAACTATATCATTTTAAGAAGCATTAATGACTACAGCATTAATTCTGTGTTACAGAAGCCATAGGAAGCACAGTTAAAGACATCCTCAGGCTGAAAGTAAGGTGAGCTGGCACTGATTTCCTGTGCAACCATGGGTCAAAGGCAGATTCAAATATTTGGACTTTTATTCCTCACCTGTAAAATTGCAAACACAGAAATACAAAATGGTATTAGCCACCTTGGGAATCCTTTGAGATCTGTTACTGCAAAAGGATGTGTAATTTTCTTTACTTAACAAATAAAGGCTTTTGATGTAAATATGGAATGAGTTGGCTCTTTATAAAAGGCATTCTTAGAATATGCTATGCGCTACACTATTGCACAACAGAGAAAGCCTATGTTATTATTCTATATGGAGATTTCAATGAGCAATCCTCAGAAGATCAGGCAGGGTCTTTTCTGAACCTTGCTGCCCTGGAAATCCAAGCCTCATAATAAATTAAAGGTACTACCTAGTTTTGACAAAACGAGAAAGGTTTGTACAGATGAGTTTCACTAGATAATTTCATATTGTACAGAATCCAAAAGAAATGAAAACAAATAAAATAGAATAACAAAGTTTTCACAAATCTCAACATTGAAGTTCAGTTATAAGGAGGGGCAAATTTCACAGAATCACAGAATTTTCAGAGTTGGAAGGGACCTCTAGAGATCATCTAGTCCAACTCCCCTGCTAAAGCAGGATTGCCTAGAGCACATTATTCAGGATTGCATCCAGGCAGGTTTTGAAAATCTCCAGAGAAGGGGACTCCACAACCTCCCTGGGCAGCCTGTGCCAGTGCTCTGTCACCCTAACTATAAAGAAGTTTTTTCGTGTGTTGGAATGGAACTTCCTATGTTCCAACTTGCACCCATTGCCCCTCTTCCTGTCACTGGGAACCACGGAGAAGAGTGTGGCTCCATCCTCCTTCAACCCACCCTTTAGATATTTGTAAGTAGTAATAAGGTCTCCCCTCAGCCTTCTTTTCTCCAGGCTAAAGAGTCCCAGCTCTCTCAGCCTTTCTTCATAAGGGAGATGCTCCGATCCCTCAATCATCTTGGTTGTCCTTTTCGGGACTCTCTCCAGCAGTTCCCTGTCCCTCTTGAACTGGGGAGCCCAAAACGGGACACAGTATTCCAGTTGTGGCCTCACCAGTGCTGAGTAGAGGGGGAGAATGACCTCCCTCGACCTACTAGACACACTCTTCCCTATGCAGCCCAGGATTTCCAAGCGTTCTAGTTTCAAAAATGTATATGAAAAATCAAACAATTTGAAGAGCTGGAATTCCCAGATGTTAATCCCGATACCGATTTGTTGGCAAACCATTTATGTACAAACATAAGAGAACAAGGACAGAAGGAGGCATTATTGAATTAGCTTGTCTAAACTATTCTTTAAAGCCTTTAATGATAGGGACTTCACAACTTTCCCAGAGAATTTACTCCATCAATGCAAAAGCCAGCTGCTGTAACATTTTTCCTAAAGCACAATTTCAATTTGCCTTGCTGAAATGCAACCCCATTGATTCTTGTCCTGTCCAGCATCAGAATGTAAGAATGGCCTTATTTAATCAACCAGAAAGCCATTCAACCCAATAGCTCATCTCAAAGAGGTACCAAGAAAGAATGCACATGAAAGACCATAAGTACAGTGCAAACATGTATCTCTCCCTTTAGTGATTCGTGCCAGAGGCACAGTCTTTGTGATCAACATCGCTGAAGACTTTGTTTCATGAATTTCATAGAATGGTTTAGGTTGGAAGGGACCTTTAAAGGTCATACAGTCCAACTCCCCTGCAATAAGCAGGGACATCTTCAACTAGATCAGGTTACTCAGAGCCCTGTCCAACCTGACCTTGAAGGTGTCCAGGGATGGGGCATCTACAACTTCTCTGGGCAACCTGTTCCAGTGTTTCACCACCTCATAACGCTTCAGTCTTGCTCACAGTCTTTCTGGAACACAAAATGCATTAGGCTACCGGTCCTGCAGCACGGAATAAGCTGGGAAATGGGCTGTGGGTTGAGGTAGCATACGAATTTTGTGGACTGCAGTGACAACAGTTTCTTGGGCTTACAGCAGCAATGATACGGTCAAGAAAGAGTCACGTGTGTGAATATTGCCTGTTCTGCTGATCAGTTAACGTTCAGGCAAGAGAAAGAAGGCATGCTTTCTCCTCCAGCTTCTTGATAATCTCATAAATATATATAGATTTGATCAATTTTCATAGCTGGTAGCACACAAAGATATTTTTGAGAAAGTCAGACGAGACATTTTGTTAACTCTGGGATGACAAAGGGCAAAAATAAGGAATGTTTGTTCAGAATCAGAAAGGGAAGAGTCACAGATATCTAAAGTGCATAATGTGCTCCAAGATACCAGCCTCCAAAAAGCAAAGACAAAGTGCTGTTGGCAAGGCAGTAGTAAGCCATAACAAAACTGCATGAAAGAGGACATTGGCTTCCAGTGCAGGCAGATGATATGATTGATTGTTACCATGGGAATGATATTGGTACAAGGAGATGAACACAGAGAAGTCTTCATTTGGAACAAAAAACACACGAATGACAGTTTATGACCTCTACCTTCACCATCTAGGTAACATCCACTGTTGTCCCTGTTGCACTTTCTCCGTGTATATACTTGATCTTTACCACCAGCTTTCCACTTTTGCAGCGCTGCATTTTCATTTTCATACTACACAGACAGATCCTCTTGGGTTGGCTCTTTTGCTTCACTGCAGCTCTTAGAGTGGAATCCAGTGTTCTCCGCTATGACAGCAGGATCGTCGTCATCCTCATAAAAATGACAGCAGGATCATCATCCTTTTAACAACAACAGCACTCCTCAATGCTTTAGCTGTGATAACGCTCCCTCTCCTCTTCACGGATATCAGTTACCTCATCCTTTTTCTGCATTAAATCATGACCATGCCTTCGCATAGTGAAATCAAATAGCAGGGTTGCATTGGACAGATGCTCCTCATCTTCCATGCCCTCCATTCTTTCTGCCAGCTCTTCTGCAGAAGGCTGGCTCAGGTCAGCATAATCTACAAGGATTATGTCCTGTTTGTGCTGGAAGCAATTGAAATTATCATGGACAGGAGGGGTTTCAGCCATGTCTGACTTATTGACACCTGTATGATGAATTTAAGCTTCCTGACAAGAGTGTGCTTTCTTCTTTGGATGCTAAGGATCTGTGCTAAAAGCAACTGCATTACTGGTATAGCAGAGCTTGATGCTAGGACAACGGTGTACATTATGCCAGTATAACTAGGTTTATTTTTACACTGCCCATCAGAGATATGCTTCTTTCCCAGAAAAAAAATAATCTTCCTTTCTTTTCTTTTTCTTCTTGTATATCTGCCTGGATCTGGAGGATGAGAGCTCCTTTCAGCACTCATGCAAGCAGCCACCATGTAAGAAAAACACACACCAGGTTTATTACAGATGGGTTTATCACTAAGCAATGCAACTCTTACATGCTTACTGTCATCCTGCTATGTAACAGCGCATGTTTTTCCCTGTGTGCTGTTTCCCACCCAGCGTGCTTTTCATCAGTCAGAGGACACCGCTGCAAAAACGTGCATGGAAGCTTAGAAGAGACTGGAGAACCGAGCTACAGCTCACCTAATACTGAAGAAATAGCTCCTCCTGGAGGCAAAAATTGGGACCTTTGGCTCTTTAAGTTAGCTGAACTTTTCATGTGTTTGCATCGCATATAAGAAGATAACACTGTATTATTATACTTGCACTATATTGAGTTCAAAAAAAGGAATCTACAATCCAAGGAGTGCAGTTACAGAAAACCAAACACAAGTACAAACAAGGTCCATTTACAGATCTGGAGGAACTCCAGCGTGCTGGCAAAGCAGTAGTATTTGCTGGGGAATGACAGTCATGTCATTTCTTGCAGGAGAACTGGCATGCTGCTTGGCATCACTTAGAGCGAGTAATGGGTGGAGCAAGTATTCACTGATAGACTATGATGGTCACTGCTTATGTTGCATTTTATTGGCAAGCACTCTGCCCATACCATTTGTTTCTCTTCTAAACAGCTTGATTTATGCACAGATTTCTTCATTATGACATTTTCAGCCACTTATTTCTATTTAGGGCCCAATTCAAAGCCTGCTGGTGCAACCGAAAGTTTCCTTCTAACTTCTGTTGTGTCTCCATAATGCCACACTTGCATGTCTCTGCAAAAGTCCTAATGGTTTCTTTTCTCTCTCTGTTAAAAGTGGGCTTATCTGGATCTCAAAAACTGGGCAGTATTGGCATGAATATTTCAGAAAGTGGATTTGGAAGGGAGGCCTTGTTCACACTAGAAGGGGTGTCTAAAATCTCCATTAGTGAAGAAGTTGACCTTTTCCATTAAATGTGCTGTAAAATGCTATGGTGTTGTTACTGCAACAACACAGGGCATTTACAAAAACAAAACCTTGCTAATAGTTACTTATGTTTTAAGGGATAATGCTGGATAACTGACCCTGCACAAGAATTAGCAAATCATGCAGGGAGTTTCCCTAAGAAACAAGGTCTATAAGAAGCAAACCTCTTACAGTGGGTTACTGTAAAATATGTATGACAAAAAAGACAAATATTGGAGCTTTTCTAATTTTGTTAGTATCTTAAAAGTGTAAATTTTTTTTTTTTTGTGATTGAAACTAACAGTTTATTTCAAATAAAAAGTCTTGTACTCAGTGACATGAAAATAAGGTCACCTGGAGGTTACATACAAAGAATAAATGGGGTGCACATACATGGTCAGTATGGCAGGATTTTCAGTATTAGGAGTGGGTTTAATTTATGACCTTCCAAACATTTTCCATTGTTAGATGTGCAAATATATGTGCTGTGTACACACATATACATAAGTATATAAGTCTTAAAAAATTTCTGTTGGTGATATCTGGGGATTACTCAGTCTTCCCACTGACAGCATAAACCATGATATTAATTTGTCTTGGAGTTAATTATTGCAAAATATCTCTAGAAGACTCTCTTATTTGAAACTCCTTTTAAAATAATTTTGAAGAAGTAAAATCTTTATGTGGAAAAGGTTAAAAAAATTCTCTTAAATGCTCTCCATGTGTCTCTGCATCATGTTCTCCTGCATTTATTACAACTAACAAATCTGCTTTTCCTTCTTCGTTTGAGCTGACTTTTCAGTGGGATTGATCCATGCAGCGAGTCAACCAGTACTGCATGATTACAAGACTGAGGCTTTTGTTTCTCCGTTTTGAATGGTTTCTTAAGAGTAGGGGAACAAGGGAAAAAAATATCTGTGGAGAATGTTTTGTAATTTTATACACCTTTAGAAGTATCTCAAAAAGTAAATACTTTTGAGATGGTTAATTTTTGAGAGTTCCTAGTAGACATTGAATTGTTTTGGTATTTCCCAGTACTGCCTTCATCCAATTAAAGACAGTCTGAGCCCATGTTTGGGAGCAGCTACAGAAATACACATTTTAGAATGTGTTGGGACTATATCAGCCTGTAAAAAAAAAAAATACACCTTTGTTTCTGACTTGTTTACTGAAACTTCTAGAAGTAGAAAATGTAGGTGCTACATGAATGTTTCTGTCCCCACTAAAATGAAAAAGCAGTTTAGGTAGGGTTGGTTTTTTATTCCCAGAGTAAACATCTTCTAATTCATGGCTTTGTTTTTCTTAAATAAACCAATGATACCCAGTAGAATTTGAATATGTTATGGTCTAGATTTCCTTTAAATTATACGGGGTTTAAAAAGTGGAAAATATCAAAATTGACAAAAAATGTCTTAATCTTGAGAACTAATATTTAACCAGTCATGTTTGTTCATAATGCCTGTAATATGTTCCATTTGTTTGTACACAAGACTGTCTTGACCTGTTTTGAGTAGTCAAGCATCTCATTTTTGTTCAGACCTATATGGAGTTTCAAATAAATCTGCAAGAATGTGCTTTTACAAAGTAAATTTTTTAAAGAAACTCTTTGGTACTCTGGAGTAAATGTATTTATTTACCAGTATGTGCAACGGCTGATTTTTGTATGTTCACATAATTTACATTGTGTATGTCATAGACTTTCCAGAGTTTGTCAATACAGAACATTGTGCAGAAATATTAAACTTAATTTGTTTGAAATAACTATGTTTTTCCCTACCCAAAGTCAGAAATACCTACACAGAGTACGGAGGTTATTTAACATACGGAGTTTCCAGTGCTTTTAAACTGTATTTTTACCTTTGATGCTCATATGAATTCAAAACAAAAAACATAGCCATAGAAAGTTATACTATCAGTCCTGACTTTACCATATCTGTAGTAATTTTCAGTCTGTAAGTTTTCCCAAACCTATGAGCTCACACTTGAAAATGGTACACACTGTAGAAATACTCCTCTCAGCCTTTTTCATGAAGAGGACAATGAGACTCCGCATAAACACAGGCCGAGCAGAGGCCCAGTTGTTTGCTGCCTCAGGTCTCTACCATCCAACTATCATGTTCAGTTCCTGCTACATCAGCACTGTTTTCTGTGAGCTAACCCAACGCTTTCCACGTCTAGCTGTTGTTAAGGACTGAATTTTTGGCCTACTCATTTCTACCAAAATTAGTCTGAAAAATGGTCAGAAAAAAACTGGGATGTAATTCAGCAAGGACAAGAGCAAAGAACTTACTTAGGCAGGAATGATCAATTGCGCAATTACAAAAAAAAACCAACCAAAAAACAAAAAACCAACCAAAACAAAACAAAAAAAACCCTCACAAGATTCAAATTTGTAAAAAGATGTTGGAAAGCAGAAGAGAAGCATCTGTCTGCCATATCTCTGACAGACAGAAATAATTCAAACTGCAGTCAGGTTAGACACCAGAAAATTCTCTGACTATAAGGCTAGTGAACCTTGGCACAGACCTTTTTATCTTAGAAACTGTTTAAGAGATGGGAAACTCACAATTTCCTTTGTCAGGAACAATATAGATTTGGGTGATCTTGCATTTGGATGGGTGGTTGATCACAACAGTAGTTAGCAGCACAGAGGAGGAGTGGTCTCTGGGCACTATCTAAGCCATCCTGGGAAGCTAATTGAGAGAAATGAGCATATTGTCAGGTGTCTATTTGCTCTCTACAAATCTGTGCCCCTCCTGAAAACTGGTGAAGCTCCAAAGCTGAGAAAAATCACATGACTAGACCAACCTTTCTGTGTTTGGACATGGGATACTCAGTCTGTGTGATCTGATGTTGCACTCGTTTGCTTTGAAATACATGATTGGTAAAAAACCATTGAAAAATAGATCATTTTATAACTATTACCTGGGTTCTCTTGTCCAGTGTTTGTGATATATGAGGTTAGAACCAATATTTTTATTAGGATGTGCAAATGAAAATCATTTAAATAGAGGATTATTATACTGTTCTGTGACCTCAATGTTAATCATAATTTTCTTATTCTTAATTAGCTCAAAAAGGAAAGAATCCAACATATGAACTTCTTACATGTTTCTGTTATCCAAATACTATTTGATAAGTAATTCTCTTTACTTATCCCTCTTTTTGGGACCAGCGCTGATCTCGCACTTTGTACTTTTTTCCTGATCCCTTGTAATGCCTGAAATTATCTACAACCATTAACAAATATCCAGGAAGAATTAAGCACTTCCGTGGGTTTTTAAATATAGTTTTGTCAGAATATTTAATTTAAACAACACATGCGCCCAATTGCTTTGTCTTTTAGAGGCCCAGTGTTTTACTGCTTGCACTATCACTGTCCATTTGCTTCAACTGAGGATTCAGAAGATAAAGTGTCAGTGTAATTTCCTGTGTACATACTCAATTTGAAATTGATACCGTGCCATGTGGACGGATGGCTCTCCCTGTAAGAGCTACAAAGATTTACTTTGGCTTTATACTCAGACTGTATTTTTCCAAAAGCAATTTTAATGTGTCTGCAAGATGCATGCTGATTTAACGCCAGCTTTCCAGTGCCACATGTGCAGTTGGTAAAAGCAACTTTGACAGAAAAGATTTTCTTTAGAATAGGTGCAAAGCCCGATTTAAAGCCTTGGTTCTTCTCTGTATGGATCCAGAAAACTGAGGGAACCATCTGAAATCAGATACTTCAGTCCCAGAGGCAATCAGCTCTGAAGCGTGTGCAGAACTCATCCCACTGTGGAAAATGTTATCTCCTATCAGGAGCTCAAAAAAAATCTATTTAAGTAATCTTTTTAACAGAAGCAATTTTGCTGAATGATATGAATTGCTTGTTTTCTGCAATGTTTTGGAAGCTAGTGACTACATCCTGAAAAAATGCATTTCCTATTCAATTGTTTGGCCACAAAATGCAAAAATAAACTTGCAGGACTAATGACAGCAGTAAAGTCCAAATGTATTGCTCCAAGTTTACAGGACTTGCATGTAGACAAACTGAAACAGCCTCCAGACTATCCCACATCCTTTTCTTTTCATGGCACTGGTATTGTGAGAAAAATAACACATTCCCATCCTTGTTGAACTTTTGATACAACTACATTGCTAATCGGTGTTTTCAACAAATAATTTCTTATTAAATTTCAAATAAATATAATTTACTCGCCAACTTACTAATACCATAACTTATAGGATATATACTCTGAACAAATCTTTTTCAAATATGTACTGAAAACGTTTTGCTTTACCAAACAATAGGTATAAAGGATGTACACTTTTTCTATATAAGCAATTCAAAATATGTTGGCAATGGTCATATACTTGTATGTTTATGTTTTGACATGTACAAGTGCACATACATAAACAGGAAAAAAATAAGGACACACAACTGTACAAATATAAAGCAATTAATATGTGCTACTGGAGTTTTCCAGGTGAAATCAGAACCACAAAATCACGTATCTTAGGCTTATTTCATAACCTGAAACAAAGCACCTCCTTTCTCTTGAAGAGCAGAAGAGATCTATTTTTTTTAAGTGAAAACACTTGAGTTCTCCCTACCCACATTCATCGAGCTACCCCTGCAACATAAACCTCCACAGGTTTATTAGACATTGCACAGCACTGAAATCCAGGTGGCACAATTCAGTTGCCGTTGTTACAAGCTATGGTTTTAGTGACTCCCTCTAGTGGAGCTATAAGGCAAGGAAAGTGCTGCTTATCATATCCTTCCAGCTAAAGCAAACTTTTTGGTGAAATATTTATATTAACATTTGCTATCATGATATTTGTCTGATATTACTCACAACGTCAATTTCACTTCAACACTGTAAGTATTAGTATTCATAAAAATCACATTTTAATTTCATCCTTATTTGTGTCTATGCGGAAAAAAAAAAAATCAATTGACTGTTGAGTGAGGAACTGCAACACCACATGACTGACTAGCCAACAAAAACAATAAGGAATGTTCATAAACAAGATATGAATACTTTTTAAAAAGGAATGCAGTATGCTCACAGAAATAGAATCCTGATATCTGACAATGCACAAGCAAGACAGAGAGAAGCTAAATTCATATCCTTATTCATTCCATTACTTCAGGGAAACAAATATTTCATCTGTGTACAATTGTACTGAACAACGTCAGCATTTTAGGTTCTCTATGAATGGTGAACTAGGCTTTAAGACCAAACAATAGAGCTGTGTTTTTAAAGCAGCCTAAAAGACATAAAACTTTTTCTGAATAGATCAGCTAAAAAGCACGCAACAGAGCTTAACAGCAGGGAAAAAAATTGTTTACAAAAGCAAAAAGTGAAACATTTCTCAGGCTGAACCTGTGAGTCACAAGTGAGGTCTGGATGCAGAAAGCCACCGTCTTATGCTACAGTTATGACAGGAATACAGTCTTTATCATACCAGCAAGTTTTTGATAGTGGGTACTTCTTTTGGTTTGACAGAAAATCATATTTAGGAAAAAACTAAGGATCACGGTGATTATAAATATGCAAAGAAATCTAGTTCCATAAGAACAGCAGAGCACTTCTGCTAAAAGAAGTATCAGAGCCACAACAAAGATGACTGACCATAATTATTTCCTGTTCAGAGAAGACTTTGGGGGAGACAGAAACTCCTAACTATTTATTAGCATAACAAGTCAAAGACAGTTCACTTAAGAAGCTGCAGAGAATAAAATGTTACGATAACACACAGTAACATATACATCTTAGCTAAGTTTGAATGTGTATAATAAAAATAAACTGCAAATTACCTGAAAAGGCTTACTAACTGCCCAAGTGTCAAAATTCACAGTGCTCATAAATAACTTTTTCCATGAAAAGTTCTGTTTTTATTTGGACTAATGGAAATTATGGTAAAGCCCAGAATAAATGGGTTTAGTTTCTAAACGGAGATAAAGCTTATTTAGAGGCTTATATAGTATTTAGACACATTAGCCTAAAAAAAATCCCAACCTATGAGTAAAGAATTGCTGAAAACCTGCAGTCTGGCAGATAGACAAAATAGGTCTTAGGTGCTAGATCAACTTTCAGAAAAACACAAAGTTTATCTCTTAAGGCAGAGAGAGAAACAAAGGGAACAGGCAACAGCAAAATGGCTAAAAGTCAGACTACAGAAAGAGTCGAGAAGGGCTTTTTGACAGGAAACCTGTATTGTGTCGGAATGGGCTATGTGCCCCCAGACAATCTGTAAATCCAGGAGTTCCTGTTGCATATGTCAATCACGGTCAATTACTCATATTTTCCAGGCTATGCACACTATAGTACACACATACAGGTTATCAGCTACTGGATCCAAGACAAACATTAGAGATAGGGATCTGCTGCTTCTTTCTGTTGTTGGCGTGGTTAGGGGGGTTGGGTTGTTGAGGGTTTTTTTTGCAATAGATCGTGCGACTGCTTGCAGGCTGACCCTTAAGATAATTTTAATATGTGTATCAGCAAAGACTGAGTTATACTTGACTGATATGTTGCCCACTCCTCTTTAATCTCCACAGAAGGTATCATTCATCCTCTCTGAAGTAACATTTTAGCAAACACCAGAAAACAACAAAAGAAAGCTGATCAGTAAACAAATCAAGAGCTCAAGCATGTGACCGAGTTCCTGCATATCAGCTGAGTCACAATAACTGACCTTGCCTGCTCTTGCTAATGTAGAGGTTAAATGAAAGTGGCTTAAGCTAATCTCTACCGCCTGAGAGTTGCAACAAGTCACACACCACGGCTCATTTTTGCAGCTAAGCAAGCAGAGAGTATTTCATTATATCACACTAACTGAATCATAATACCAAAGAGCATTGGCTGGTCTGCCTCTAAAACACAGGTGAAGGCATGACTTATTGTGTCTGTATGCATGATTATGAGAAAAAGAACTGTGTGATAGCAACCATAACAGTCAAAGACAGACGCAATCAAGAGTTCTGCGAAAAAGAGTGGACAGAGACCTTTGTCTCCTGGCTCAAAACTTGCAGGTGAGATGAACTTGGATTTTTTCTACTGTTATGGTCTCTCCTATGTACGAAGGTATAGGACTTTGTGTGTATTTTTTAAATAAGAAAGATCTTACAAAAAATACATCTTACTTGAATCAAACCTAAATGCTGGCTAGCAGCTTTCATGAAAAGATAAGAGAACAATGGATATCTTTTGAGTCAAGAAACAGCTTAATAGTGTCTTCTGTAATTCAGGATACTTTCTAGCATGTATTTTTTCTACCATTTCTTAATGCAACAAATTTAGACAAGTGCTAAATCCCCCAACGTTATGAGTTCAATCTGACTGAAACAAGTCCCGTGACTTAAAATTGCCTCAGTAAAGGAGGTGGAATAACAGCCTATATGGCACTGTGTTCTCTATACATAAGCATGCAGTAACTTACAGTATAAACTCTATTTTCCAAGCTGCAATAAGAAGGCCTTTGCCTGATGGTTAGAGCAAATGCAGATGTTTTAAACAGCTGCGTCTGTCTGAAAAGACTGCACCTGCCCTCCATTAGCTTTTAATTTACTATGATAGGCTTGCCAACCCAAAAATTTATAAAATGCCTCAACATACGGAGCTAGTATTTACCTGGGAGTCAAGAACGTTCATTCCAAACACTCTCAAGTTCACTCGCGCCTGATTTAAAAGCTGAACACTAGATGGAGCTGTGTCCTTATAGCACCACCAGCTAAATTTAGACAGTTACAGCTGTCTCGTATATCATTCCCATTAGTTACATGCAAGCGGACAGATCAATGGCTTGTTTAAATGTCTTTAAAAATGCTAAACAAAAGTAACAGTACGTTCCTGAAAGTCTTTTTTAAGAACTGCACGTGTCTATAAAAACTTCTGAAATTTAAACAGAAGCCTGGGAAAAAAAGCTCAAAAAGTATAGTACTCTCTAAGAAAATTATCTATTTATTAAGGGATTTTTTTAAAAGTGTATTTCGTCTGTCCTAGTAAGAGATATCTGAAAAGAAGAATTCTGTATCGCATGTACTGCTACAGAACAGTTATGCTCTAAACTGTGAGAGAGGAAAAAAATAGTAAGTTCTGGTTTAGTATTGAGTAGCTGTAGCTGTCCTGCAAGAGTCCACAAAAATTTCAAGTGTAATTTTCTGTAGAGACAAATATCTTTATTTAAACTCCCATCTTGAATATTTCACATTAATTCCACCAAATAATGACAGGGGAAAAACCACACAACCATCTCTTACCCATTAAGAAAGAGCACACCACATATGTTACAAAGAATGTTGCAAAGGATAAGAGAATGTTGTCCACCTTACAAGAGGAAATTGGTAACATGGCTGGCCACAATCTCTGTTAAAGATAAGGCAGGCTACGCTTTCTGAGACATAATGGATTAGCTGTATGGAGTCAATGTGGAAGGATTCTCCAATCCATTATTTCCTGTCTACAGCTGATTTAACCAAATTTACAGGAAAGGAAATCTCTGAGTACTTAAATGGATCATTTTTTCACAAACAAGAGATTACACAGTACTCACAGCTTTCACAGTCCTGCATCACAATGTTTACTCATTGTTTTAATGCTGGTGTTTCATAGCCTCTACAGTCTATGAATGCAAGTACTGTGACTTGGGGAAAACAGTGACATCACACTGTGACTAACCTTTGCTGTAGTCTTGCTGGAGTAAAGCTCTCGATAAAGGACATAAGGTCTTAGGTATCTCTTGTGAGAATTCTTGCATAAATTGATAATAAAAAATCAGAATGGCTGGGACTGAATTTAGACTACATTAGTTGCAGCTAATTTACTCTCCTTCATAAACAGTAAAATTAAAGCTTTATATAAACTTTTCAGCAAATAAAACAGCAATTCAGAACATATTGCAAATGGATGTAACAAAACATGCATGGTTTTTTCTGCCTTATAGCCATGATCTTCTATCTAGGGAGCACTGCCATTTAGAGCCTTGATCTAAGTGCCTGTTTTGGTCCTTACCCTTCACTGACTATGAACAATTTTCCCACTTTTCTGTACAACCCAGTAACAGACCAAGCAGTGCACTGTGAAAGAACCTCTAACATGTATAGCTTGAGCATCACTCAGGCATACTTGCAGGATCAGGAACATGGCCTGAACTCAAATACAGAGTCTCTCAGCATTGTCAGCATGACAATAACGTGACTGTGACACTGAGAAAGAGAAACTCATACGTTTCTGCTCAACAATTTTTAACTAAATAAAAATACACCCTTGTCATTATATCTAGTCGAGATAAACAAAATCTGGGATCTCACACATAACTTTCCACTGATTTTCGAAATGGAAAAAAATGAAGATGGTCAGTAAAGCAGTGTCCAGCAGAGTTCTCTTTTGGGGTTCCTAACTTATTTTTTTCATAGGTCTTTTCTGAGAAGGATGGTTCTGATCTCCCTGAATAAGCTTCATTGTTACATAAGAGAGGCAAAGACTTAACACAATGCCATCTTTGTGACAGTAATGTGTCTGCACTACTGCAGAAAAGAAACAAACCACTCTTATTGAAGGGGAGACTTCTGGAATGGTAATTAGCCAAGAGGCCAGGACAGCTGAGGGAGTGCTTCTGAAACCCGCTACACTGAGAAAGAGAGATGCAGAATTAATCCACTTTGGTTAAAATGATGTTAAACAGGATAGACAGGATCAACAAGCTAAAGGTAGCCCGAAATTAGGATTCTCTCTGCTTTCCAGTGGTACAATAATATTATAGTAGTATCAGCACTCCACATATCAAACAATATAGAAACAGAACAGTAAAATGATTACATGAGTGCTGCAGCAGTAGTGGGACAGTAGTTTGTATTCTGCGCTTAGCCTGGGCAGCTCAGCCTCCCTCTGCTTCTGCCTGTGCTTCCCAAGGGAGTGGCAGTAATTGCACAGCCTCTCTGTTCCAGGTCCTTTCCCTTCACAGTACGAGGCCAAGGCCATGCTCACCTTCCCATGTGCTGGCTGACACTGCTTTTCCCAACAAAACACTGGGATACAGCATGTACCAGCAGGGTCTTGACTATTTCACGCCAGGAATAAACAAGAAAGGAGGTAACAACCCTACACGGCCATAAAGGATTAAATGAGGTCCGAGATGCTGCTTCCATCATGTGGAAAGTCACTTGTCTTAGGCCACCAGTAAGGCTAGTTGGGGAAAAGGAAGGGAAATCAGGCTGGTGTTAAAAAAGACTCCCAGCTTTGCCCAGACTGTTCTAAATTCCACTGACCCTTTCCCAAATGTCTTAATGATACTGCAACAAGCGGTGCTATAGCAACACTTTTTGGTATCAGTATTACGAAAGATGGAAATGTTATCAACCATTATAATTTTGACCACTCCTCTGTGTGACCTATTTAAGATGACTACCTCAAAGCTGAGAGGAAAGACGAGAAAAATTCGAAAGCAAGCCAAATTCAAAAGTAATCCACAGCCTGTGGATTCTTGCCAGTTTTAATTATTCTTTAGCATGTTCAGAGATGTTTCAAAGGCATTCTACTTCCCATTTTCTCCCTCTCCCACCTTAGGCATGTTTGCTCTATAAGTGAGGTCCAATTCTTTATCCGGAATATCTGGTATATGATTCATGGTCTTGATCTCATACACAAGCTTAAAAGAAAACTGAAATCATACATAACTCATCATGGGGTCAGAGAGTGCATCAGTTGGTAACAGGGAGCAAAGCGTTTCAGTAGTCCAAATACAGTACAAGCTTACACTAAGCAAAGGGAAATTCTAAAATTGAGGACAGTTATTTTAAGTAATAGAATTACATTAAAACATCATGCATATTAAATAAGCTTAGACTATTTAGATGGAAGTCAACACCATTGCAGAGGGAAGACAGCAAACAGTGGTGGCTGAAATACAACCACTCTACAAACAGTGAAAAGTGTGTGTTAATTACATTGTCGATGTTACAAGTACTCGAAACTCTTTATCTCACTTTCTGCTAAATGCTTGCTGTTGTTTAGCCAACTCCCTAGAAAACTGACATAATCTGAAGTACTCAGCACATGCATGCTGTGAAAGAGCTGTGTCAGTATCACACGTGTGGGATGATGACCTGCTTGGGTAAAACCAAGATAAGAGAAACCCTGATCAGATTTTGGATCAGCAGGGCACCCAAAGCGACCAGTAAACTCCCAATGACCAAAACTTGCAGCACTTTTCATATTTCTAAAGTAACCCTGGAATCTCTACAGACAGGAGAAAAACCTTCACCTTTTGAGTGTGAGTCTTTGTTATATGTGCTTGCTTCCTTGGACGCTTCCTGTACTAGAGATTTTTTGCAATCATAAACATACCATTAGAGAATGTTTTTAAAACAGGAGTAAACAGAAATATGACATAAAACACTTACACTAATATCAATGGCCTGCGCTATTACTTTACGAATAGAATTCAAATAGGTAAGAAGTGCTTTAAGTATAAAAATACCTGATTTTTAAATCTTTGGAGAAAGGGAGCATTGCTTTACTCAGTTAATAACACGAAGTTCTAGTTAACTTAAAACATCCCTGGTATGTAGGAATATGCATCAAAAAACCCACCTGTTAGTGCTATTTAAACCAACATAGTTTTAATCAATTGTTCTACATCTAGTAGTAATGATGCAAAGAATAAAACTCAGCAACTGGGGGGGGGGAAGGTGGGCGGGGCAAATCGTGAATTCCCTTCACGCTGGAATTCACCGGAGGGCTGATAATACCCAGTTTCCATCTCTTGCACTGAGGTGATGGGAAAGGCTTCTGTGGAGCCAAGGTCTAGAGGGCTGCAGCCGGGACAGCCAGACCTCACCCGTTCCTGCAGGGAACGCCGCAGCTGGGGAAACTGAGGTACTGAGAGGCCGGAGGGGGCTGGGGGGTGGTCGTGAGGCGCCAGCCAGGAACCCATCAGAAGCCCTAAAATGGGATTTACCTCCACTGGCCGTTCTGTCAGAGACCAGGCCACGCTCCGTAGCTGGGAGCCGTGGTACAGCCTTGATTTTGCGCTG
>NW_009650173.1:1794417-1842303 GCF_000708025.1 Charadrius vociferus | reverse complement strand
GGGAGGCGGGTCAGCGGGGCCGGCGGGCTCGGGGAGGGGGGGCCTCGGCCGGGTGTTACAAGGGGATCCTTCGCGAATCGTGCTGCGGATGTGACCGCAGTGCCTGTTGCTTCTCCTTTCTTAACACTTTGCCATTGCTGGGAGAGTTAAGGACTCCATGCTGGTGAGAAGACTTTTAAATAGACGCGGCTGCTGTAAGTTAAATATTTATTCTCACAGCGAGCAAAGCTTTGAAACTTGAGTTGAACTGGCAGTTCAGTAAATAAACCGTTTTATTGACACAGAACAGTCGATTCAGAAGCTGTGCTGTCAGTAATGACATGCAGTCGCAGCCAAGTTCTCTCAAGTGGAAGAGAGGTGTTCCCCCCCCCAGTCAGTAATTGAAAATTAATTCGGAAAAGAGGTATGTGGGGGAAATGAGGTAGTTAAAAGGATGTTTGGAAAAGAACAGCTGGAGGATGAAACTGGCTGTTATGGGCTGTTTTACCAGTACAGAGATAAGGGAGGAGATGTCAAGTGATCTCCAGTTTCATCATTCAGCACTCACGTTATCGTGCTGCTATGATAAAAATACCTTCCCCTTAACATTTACAAAGAAGGGTAATCGCACCCCTTTGCGTATGACCATTTTTTTCAGTTTTGTGCGGGGCAAAATAAGGTGTTAAATATTAATTTGGTAGGTCAGTAACTGTGGATCTGGCTGTATACAGGTGAAGTGCAATATGTGCTTTTGAAGATTTGCATGTACAACACATGGTATTTCCATAGTTATAAAGGTGTTCTACAATTTCAGATTTTTAATTGTAGGGTTTTGGCTGGGGGGGGGGGGGGGAGGGGAGATGAAGAGGGGACAATGAGGGGCGCTTTTTTGTGGTGGTTTGGTTTGGTTTTTTTTTATACAGGAATATGTAAACAGGTGCATGAAGGGCTTCGTACTGAAACTTGTATGGAAAAGTGGAAAGACATGGCAGAGCTTTTTGCAGGTTTATTGATTTGCTTTGGTTGTGTTCCTGACTTTGACTTTTATCTGCAGTATGAACTTAGATAAAACCAATAAATCTTTACGCTTCCTTGTATCCTCCTAATGAAGGAATGCTTGGAGTAGAACTCGGTATACCAGGATGGTGAAAGGACAAATTGGGGCAAACCTGAGCAGATATGGGTTGTTTTGAAATGGTATGGATTTACTCTCCATTTGCTGATAGTTCCAGTTGAAAGCAATTGTAAGGGCCTCTTGAACCTAAAGGAAACCCAGTGTAAGTTAGAGCAGAGGGAGAACGCAAAAGAACCTTAGTTTTGCCTTCAGGACAAGTATAGCTTGATATCAGAATATGATAAAAAAAAATTATAATTTGTAATGCATAAAATAACTTCAAGTCCTCAGTAACAAGACTTTAGTCTTGAGCTATGCCTCAGCTTATCTTGCCACTTACTGCTGATATTTATATCTGTTGTAGACACACATGATATGCCTATAACTGTTTCAAACTAATGTTAGCATCACTTTTGAAAATTTAAATGCTTTATTTATCTCAGCCAGGTAATAATCAAGTGTCTTGGCAAAACATATAGCAGTTTATCTATCCTACATCTGGGACTCTGCCCTATGGAAAGTGACAAATTAAAGGGAGGGGGCAGAAACTGATTAATCTGTGTGGCTGAAGCATGGTAGGAATTGGGCTGGGAGCATTGTTCTCTAGTTCCCTGTTCCCTTGCTGCTTTCATCTCCTGTCTCAGGAAGTTGAGGAATTAGAGGAATGGTGGCAGAGGGCACTGCTGCTACCATCTTGATTTCACTCCAGCAACCCCATCCATATTAGGACTACGCTAGAAGCAGGGAGGACAGGAAGGAAGTAGGGAAGGAATAAGTAGAGATGGGATAATAAACACTATCCTCCCCTCACTCCTACTGTATCTGTTCTCACTTCGTCTTTGTTATGTGGTACCAGCACTGTGGAAAAGTGATCAGAGTGTGTGTGTAAACAAAGGAAGAATACATTGGTGTAGGCATAGACTAGACAAATGCTTTCTGGGTTCTTGAATCAATTCTCCCTGTTTCCTCTGTCATGCTTCTGTTACAGTGAGTCTGTCACTCTAGCCTGTGCAGGCTCTAAGGCAGCATAATGGGATTTAATGTGATATGGTGTGTTTGAATGGAGGATGGGAAGAGAACAGATGGAAAAGAGTACGTGAAGACCTTAAGAATCGCCTTCTCTGAACACTTAGGGTCAGCAAACAAGGGGGAAAGGCAGAGGGAGAATGTGCTATGAATGCAAAACATGGGAAAATGAAAAAGAACAAAAGATGGTGACCCACCTCTTTTTTTTCCCAGGTGCAGCTCTGCTTCTAGCCCTCATTTACCTAACTTGTTTCCCATTTGGCTCTTTCCAGTCTCTCTCTCTTCAAAACAAACAAACAACTCCCACAAAAACCTGTAAAGCACTTATCTGTAGACACTCCTCTCACTTTTGTTAGAGTATTCAGAGACAGACCAGAAACTTACTTCACTTTCCCCAGCGCTAGGGATTTGTTTGAACCTTTCAGCTCAAACAAATTAGGGCCATGACCTCGTAAGATAGCAAAGGACTATGCTCATAAAGGTAATGCAGACCCTTCGTGGGGCTTTGCTAGTTAGCAAAACATCCACCTCCCTCCCTCCCCCACAAAATATATATTTACAGGAATAGGACGAAAACATCTTCTTGCTTTAGATGTCCATAGTATGCTTCAGAGGATTTAGTCTTTATCAAAGCAGAGAAATGATGCATAAGGAAATGTATTTTGTGATAATGATCACTCAGTATAGATACAAACATATTATCATTCAACGTACTGTAGCAAGCCAGGCCTTTCTGCATTTTCCAGAAATACCTAATAGTGTAGAAATGTTAATGCAACAGAAGATGACATTGTTTAGGGCAGTAGATGAGAACCTTCAGAAGTCACTTTTCTGTAAGTGAAGCTGCATCATTCAAATCTTTGGAGATGTTTATCATCTCAGTTTGCCACTTCATCCTCAGAACTCAGTGAATTCAACTTCTTGAGGTGTAATCTTGAAATTCTCATAAGCTACTGAAAAGAGTTTAGCCAGCAATGGTGGCCCTCGGAGGCACGCTTGATCAGTTACTAGAGTTCACGAGATGCGTATGAAATCATTTAGCTTCAGTAACTTGATCCCTCAAAAATTGGAAAGTTCAAGGCTTTAAATAAAGAAGTGAACTATTTTAAGTTCTCTAAATTTTCTCCAGTTTGCTCTCATTTTTTTCTGTGCTATGAACTCACCTGTTACTTTGAAGAACTGAAGAAACTGAGACTTCCACCTTTGGACAATCTGTTCTTTAACTTTGTCTAAGCACCAGCTCTGGGGTGATAACATGTTTTTGATAAACTGTGACAGCTTGAAGTTCTTCCTGCCACCCCTTTACAGTATTTTACAGTTCTTCTTTTAAATAGATGCACATTAAGCAACAAAGTAAAGGAACTTTTTTTCTGCTAGATGCCTCAGCCTATATATTTTAGCACGATGTTTTTATTTCAAGTCTCTTGTGACCTTGTAACATTACAGCTACCTCTTTTGTTTCCCCGTATCTTCATGTGTTTATTTGCTATAAAACTATTTCCCAATAGCACTTTGCTCTTATTTGGCAATTCGTTGATGCAGAGAACAAAGAAGTTAAATTACAAACATAATTCCTTTCTGAAAGAAACAAAAAGTAAATCCTAATGGCACTGTTGCCAGTCTAGGTCAATTTGTGGATTTTATGTTTATAATGTGCATCTGTCAAGTTACAATGCAGTGGTTTAAAGGACTGTAAGCATGACCTGGATTTTAAACTCTAATTTGATAACCTGTAAAGCAAGATTGTTATGAATGTTGTGTAGCTTGCTAGTATTTCTGGAAGACCTGTAATCCAAAAGTGCTGAGGGGAGAGAGCTGTATATTTTCATACTGATCAAAGGGGAAAATTTGGTATCTTCACATGCATAAGACAGTACTAACATGCAGTTTCCCTATTCTGCTTCCCAAATTCATCAAAGAAATAATACAGTCTCGATTATGTAGGATGCATCTTTCAGCATACTCTTGGAGAGAATGCTATTCTTATCTTCTGCTCTGGAATTTTTCTTAGCTTTCTTGCTGGGAGCGTGAATCAGTTTAATTATTTTTTAAATAGGTCCCTAAATGCACTGAACCTAGGTCAGTTTCCTGCCATTACAGTTGTAAAGTAGTATGGTATCCTAAATGAAATTCATAGAGAAGTGTCTTGATTTATAGAAGGAATCACAGCCAAAGTTCCAGTAGTAACAGATAAGACCGTGGAAATTATTCTTGATGTCCTAGGTGTTTTTCTGTTTTTGGTGTTTTTTGTTTTTTTTCCTTGATTAATTTCTTAAGTTTTTTATTTTTTCCTTCCATCAATAGAGTGTAGTCACTGTATCCTGTGCTGACAAGATATCACATACTCCTTGATATTTATACAGAAAACGGGAAGGTGCACAGATGCTCAGTGTATGAATGCATATTTTCTTAAAGCTTTTAATACTGATGTTTCAAACTGAACAAGAGATAATGAAGGTGATCTTCAAAATTATCATCATGAGTTTTGTCCAAAGAATAACCCATCAAATCAGAGCAGACAAGAGAAAATTATTTCTCTGCCAGAGAAATAACCAGGAGCCATTAGTGTTTTTTCAACTCTGTGTATGTCATTTACAAAATATATTCTTATATTTATTTTAGATCCACATAAAAATCTGTGTTCATCTGTTTAGCTGAATTATCCAGGTAAAACCTGAAGAACCTGAAGATAAAAATTGAGAATTGAATACTGGGAAAAATAGAGCACTCTGTGGTTTAGAGAGGGGAAAAGATAAGAAACCTGATGGTGACCAGATAGTAAGTGGCAGACAACATGCCTGGAATGGTAAATGGTGCATCTGACTTCCAAAAAGTTGCAACGACAGAGCAGGAACTGCTGATTGTATGAGAGGTCTTTTGCATATCACTCAAGGACATGGTGCTAAGTTGAAGATTTGCTGAAGCAGATGTGAATTTGGAGAAAACAGATCAGCAGGCCTGATTCTCCCTCAGCAAAATCTTGAATTAGGCCGAAGGGGTGAAATAAGACTGAAGGCTCAAAGTTAAGACCTGCTGAATGGAAGCAAAGGACAGGTCCAAAGCCTGGCTCTGTTACAAGTGTTGCTTATCAAATGCTGACTGAGAGTCTTGTTTTCATTAGAGCAAGGATGCAATGTGTATGAATATTCATGGAGAATGATTCACTTGTTGGCTATGTCTTCATAGTCTTTTAAGATCAACGGATTGTATGCGAGGTAAAGTAATTACCAAAGAGAAATCTAAGTTGCTGAATTCTAATCTGGATTTCAAGCGCTGACTATGGGAACTGCTGTTTTACTTTATCTTCTTCTGGAAACGTATCTGGTTAGGCTTCACATTCAGAGGTGACTTAGGTGGGGATGTCTTCTTGTTTCTGTCTGTACTGTTTATAAAATGAAGTACTTTTGTTTCCAGTTTGCACTATTTTCAACCCAAAGTTTATTTCAGAAGTCTTAATTTAACAGGGGAAAATATTTGCCAAGTGTCCCTTGAATATAGTGAATCAGGCTTTTATTCCACTACAATGCAGTGCAGATGGTAGCATCTGCTTTAATAACGCATAATCAGAACATCTTATTCTAATGACATTGCAGTAAGATTTATGAATGTGTTTCTGTGATGATGATCAACTAATGTGTGTAATCCAATCAGCTCCTAAACGGAAATATTTTGATATTTCCATCCAGAGAAAAAAAAAAATCTCTAGTAGAGAGCTTGGGGAGGTAAATCCAACATCTTAAACAGATAGGAAACCAGCACAAACCATCCTTGGAGGAAAAGCTTTTGCATTTCACCTGGATGGTATTTGGCCTGTGCAGTATTAGACAGGGGGTGTACTAAGATCTTCTTGCGTAAAACTTCTCTGTCTTTTACTTAAAATGTTCTATCATTCTGCACTTCATAATGAAATTACTGTTAAATCATCATTGTCCTCTACATTCAGTGCCTTGGTGACATTCCAGCCAATGTTAACCTATATACTAATAAAACCAAGCTCTTAGGAATTGAAGTAGGTGATCCAAAGAGGTGCTTTCCAACCTCAACTATTCTGTGACTCAATTATTCTTTCATAACACTCCCATATGCTTCATAAAACTGTTCTCATTAGGTATAAGTACAGGTCTTCACAATGCAGTTAACATAAGCTCTTACCTGAAATTTAGTATTAATTCCACTACTTTCTTTCATGCGGAAAACCTCTTTTTTTTCAGGTTTTTATGCCCAACCTAAGATACGAAGTTGCACTTTGGTTTATTTAGGATGGTAACCTCTCTATATACTTTGCAGTGAGCGTACAAGTGAAAAATCACATAAGCATACCTCTTCTTCTAGTGGCCTTACCATCACTCCCAGTTTCACTGGTAGATTTATGGGCACCCAGCCGATTTGGAGAAAAAATGGCAAAACAAGTCACTGGATCTTGAGATGTGTTCAGAACATGCATTAACAACTTCAGAAACAGTGAGACTGTAGGAGATGTGGTAATAGCTTTAACTCAGGTATTCAGACATGGACACCAGCTACCCTTGTTAACTATGTATTAAGTGTACTTACTACTGAAAAAACCCAAACAACAAAACAAAAATACACCACCCCCAAAAAAACCCCTCCTCTAGCTGAACTTAAGATATGTTTATGCAAGTGCTATGTAAGCATATATAAGTACAGAGTCTGTTGTATGCTCTTTTGTAACACATATTTTAATAATCGTTTCAAGAAAGGAAGAAGAACAAATCTTAAAATTCAGAGCTACTTATATGGACCAGAAACACAGATTGGTTATAAAATATCAATGAAAGCAGGATACGTAATTCTCTTAAAGAATGTGTTAATTGCATCTGAAAAAAATCAAAATGAGTCAAGTGAATAGTTTTCTTTTCTTGAAAGTAGTCTTCTGTAATGAAAAGTATATATACAAAGTATTTAATGTTATTACAGATTATATTAATCCTGAAAATTTCAGTCATAGACATTATAAATTATTAGTTAAATATTTCTTGAATTAAAATGTTCTTCAATGTAGGAAGCTGAATGTATCCAAAGGAGTAATTTTACCTGAAACTGAAAAAGCGTAATTTATGGTCCGATCTGGCAAACTTCAGATGTACAAAAGGAAAATCATGTTAGAACCTTTTGTTACTAGAAGAAAGGAGAGTTGTTATAACAAGCTTTTGTGCAAGAAAAAGATCTGTTCTGGCCTGCTTTGCAGAACATACTGTAGCACTGTGAAAAATACTTAATAGTCCACAATAGTTACTCACCTGTACTTTGTTCAGTGCATGCTGCATTTCATAATAGTTGTAGATTAGGCTAAGGATTAGAAAACTGTTGAAAGAATTGTGGTCTAAATCTGTTTTGCTTTGATTGTATTCTTCATTTTAATTAGGAAATTTGGTAGCAGCTTTGGTTTTGTTTGTAGATTGTGAAGCCCAGCTTGTTCTCATTTCACATAAACTACTTGCAAAAGTACAGACTGTAGAAGACAGCGTTATTTTTTTTTTAACATGGGGAAAGGAGTTTGTGATCAGAGTAAATGATTTGGTACAAAGGGAATTTATGCTCTAGAATGAATTTAGTTTGGATTCACCAGTCATTTGTAGTTTTTTATTTAATCAAAGCTTCTGATTATCCAGGGACTAATTGAGAAGAACAGGACTAGCAGCTGCTCACTTCCTTTGGAAACCCAGATTTGGGTACTCAGAAGCAGAGGTTCCAAATTAGCTGAGACTAATAAAACTGCCATGCTAGGCAGCTTGCCTAGTTTTCCAGGCAGTATGCCTGCAAATGTAATTTTACATTGAATGTATTTTATTTGCTTTTCTTAACTAACAAAGTAAACAATACTATTTCTGTCATGGAGCAAAACTATCCCTTATCAATAAGGGCTAATAGAGAAGAAACAATTTCCTCATGACAGAGCAGTAGTTTGTTGTTTTTTGGTTTTGGTTTTTTTTCAGAATTAATAATCTTGAATGTTTCCACTTGGAGTTTTTGAAGACCACTGAAACACAGGGGCCTACATCTCTCTTATATGTAATAGCAAATCAAATTTTACTTTCAAATTTAGTATAAAAGTATAAAGCTGTCATGATCAGTGATATGGGAGCAGACTTTGATCCATTTTCTGGAAAATGAAATAAACTGAAGAAACTGACAGTGAACTCTGATTTCTTTTTCTGTCCTGAAATAGAAGGAAAACTTAATTAATTTCATCCAATGGACAGTCATTTGAATAGTTCAATCTTTTTTTCTATTTTTTTTATTTTTATTTTTATGCACTGTCACTTGGCCCCGGATGCAAGAAACTCTGTAGATATTTTTCATGAAGACAAATCAGCTGGTAGCTTTTAGGGATTAAAGGACTTTGCAAGTCATTAGCCTGAAATAATTTAATTTTATGGTTGTTTTAATAAACAGGTCCCATAAAGGCATTGTTACCAAACAGTAAAATATGTGATTAACTTAGGAAACTCCATAGTTTTCTTCACATGAGGACCAAATATGAGTGGTAAGCCTTTCAAACAGTTTTAAAAAGCTGCTCTGACTCTTAACATGAAATCCTCTGAAGTGAGACAGGATGTGTAAAGGCCTGACACCAAGTATCCGCACAGGTGTCATTGCTGTTTGGGACTGTGAGGGGGTGCTTTAGGACTTCTGGCCTTTCTATGACACTCAGGCCCTTTAAAATAACTTAAGATTTCTGTTTCATTTGTCTTCTATGTCCGTACAAAGGTGTCTAATCCATTTATTTCAGAACCAGTAAAATTTGGCTAACTTTATAACAATGTATTGCTTCATGTACTGTTATACTCTAGCATTTGCAGGAACAACTGCAATTTTTCTATTTATTTTAATCATATGAAAGAGTTTTTGTGTGGACTGGAAGTAACACATAGTAGAACAAAATGTAGGCTACAGTTCTATTTTTTGGCAAATAATTTTGGGTTCATGTTCACATAGTTAATTAAAATACTTACCTGGAAGTGAATCTAGGGAAATCCTATGTATGTTCATTGTAAGGGTTTAACTTGTATTTTTTTCATGCCCTAAAAGTAATGGGAAATTGCTATTAAAAGAGAACAAAAGTGATTCTTTATACATTGATGAATTATGCTGACAGCATCCTGAACTTCAGATGTAAATGTGTACATAAAAATCAGAAGAATACTGAGTTCATGAATGGGTCTGTTTCTAGGTTCAGTTCTTGCATTCAGTTTGTGTTGAGAAAGGCATTTTTTAATTTGCAAAACTTCCAAAGGCTTTCTGAATTAAGTGTCCTAGCAAACCTGTAAGCCAAAATGACTAAACTGGAATATGGTAACTTTGGAGGCTCAAATATGGAACCAGTTTTACTGAGCAATTAGTCTCTTCCTGCAAATGATGTATACTTTTTAAGTTTTGCAAATTCAAATAGGCATTCTGATGCATGGAACTGTGGCTGTGCATTTTCTTATCTCTTTCTTAGGCCTACATATCATGTATATTTTATAAGGAGAAATTTAAATTGATTTGGCTTACCCTTGATAACATGATTTGACATGGGAACTTGTTCGTTTTACATTTGTCTACAGCTGAGAATAAATGTCTTGAAATGGTTGGCAGATACAGCATGATGGGCTTTGTAGTTGGTAAGAACCTGAGAATGCCTAGCGTGGTTGATAATAAAAGGTGCTATATATACCAGTAGGCCTCCAGGATCTCTTTTGTATCCTGTGCCATTGGATATATCTACTTTATGGAAGTAGCATGCTGGGCACTTCAGAACTCTTTTGTAAGCCTATAAAAAGTTTGCACCAAATACTCAAAACTGGATATGTGGTTTACGTGAAACTTAATTGTTTCAGTTGTGGTGATAGAGCAAAAACAGTAACAGCGTGCATGAATGAATGTGAAATTGAAAAGCTGAGCACTTGAGTGGGTTTTCAGTGTAGTGATTCTGTTAAGATCCTAGGTAAACATGTTTTCCTGTGAGCAAATACAGGTCCTCCATAGAACAGGTCAGTGAGGAAACCTATATATCTAGTCACACGTTCATTATGGGCTGCTTCGTGCTCCCTCTAAAGTCAGCTTCTGGTTTCAGTGGATGCTTAATCTGTCTCTAGTTATTCTGGTATTCATATTTCTTCTAGGATCCACTGGAAAAATAGGAGAAAAAAAAAAAACACAAACCAAAGGATGTCACATTTTTCTTGCCACCTGTAATAATGTTTCTTCAGCTGGGAGATATTGCAAGTTTTTCTCACCTATATGAACCTTAAAAATATGTAATGTTGCTTTTGGATGTCAAGTTACTGTTGTGTCTGTTTTGCAACATTGCCTCTCTGTATAATGCATTTTCCCATAATTAGGAAATTATGTTAATCCATTAGGTATGGAAAGTAAATATGATAGGGAGAATACATCATTCTCTGATTTAGAAATCAGCTGTGGCACAGTGTTTGATACAGCAACTTCCTTACTTGTTGGCCAGTTCTGCAAGAGGTAAGATGTCCTATGTTCTGAATAATGGAGTAGCAAAATCAACAAAATGTGTCATTTTAGATCAGGATTTAACTTGCCATTGAGAATTTTTGCCTCTGGGTTTTACATATTCTTTGGGCAGAAAAAGAGGAAAAACTTGAAGACAGCTTTTTCCAAAGATATTGATTGCTTCCTGAAGAGTAATGAAAATATTAGAATATTTTGTTTATAAGCATACATATAAAACTGACACAGCTGTTAAAATTTATGTTTTCATTGGTGTGATGAGTAACATGGGATATGGTTCTTTCTACACTGACCCATTTGTTGTTCCTAGTTTAATGCTTTTAATCCAAGCAGATTCACTTATGTTGAATTTGCTGTTTCTAGCAGAAGTATATTTTTCCTTTCTTTGTTTCCCACAGACACTTTCCTCAAAACAGCTACTGAAGCTTAAATTTCTACAGAAGTACTTGATACTGTCAGTTTCTGTTAGTGTGAATTCAGCCTGTTTGTGTTCACAGATGCAGGGTGGGTCATATTAAACCAGCCTAGTGGTGTTTCCAGTTATTTACAAATTGCTACACAAAATGTTTCTTTTTTTTGGGGAACTAATACGAAATTAATAATCACCAAGTCAAAAAAGCTGTCTTCATAGTATTCATTTTTAGGCCTTATCTAAAGCTGAGTTTAGACTTCACAAAAGTATTTGTATCACATTAATAAAGTCAAGGCAAATTCAGGACAGAGCTTTATCGTTTGAGTAACCCAAGAGTAGATAATTTTGTAATGAAAAATAATGATAAGAAGTATCTCTGAGGTGTGTCTGTGTTGGATTGTTTCCCTGTGTAGTCTAACCCAGATCTTGGCTTTTTACCTTAAAGACCTTGTGGATGAAAATTGTCTCTCTTGGTTGCAGGAAATCAGTTTTCTAGCTTGGTAACCTGCCTCTTTGCTCTGAAGTTCTGTTGCAGAAAACCAGATCTCTGGTATCTCAGTGTCCACTGGTGCCAACTCCTCTACCAATCCTCACCTACTTTAGTGTCTGTCCATTTTAAGGAACACTTAGTGCTCTCTGCTCTTTAATCCTACAAAGTGAGTTATTTCCGTAAAGGTTCATTGCTTTTACTCTGTGTGGGAGCATTCTCATATTCACCTATGTCATCATGTATTTCTTTTGTGGCGTTTTTCTAAAGGTCAGAAGTACCCCACAACTTGAATGCTACATGTAACCTTGGTCATCTCATCTCAACAGTGGTACAATAAACCAAGAAAACGTATATAGAGAATCATCAGCAAGAGTATCAAAAAGCATGGTTTAGGTTTACTTTGAGGAGAGACTTGCAGGATAACAACTCTTCAGTTAAAGAGGGATGTTGTAGGGGAGAAAGGGGAATAGGACTGGAAACAGACTGTAAGATAGTGGCATGAAAAAGTGAGCAGTGGTTAACCACTCGGGTTTTTTTTTGTAATGTCAGAGCATTCACTGAAAAATGATACAAAATGGATTTTAAAAAAATAAGATAAATCCACAGAGAGTAGATCCTTCAACATCGGTGAAACATGATGGTTCGTATCCAGTCTGATTCATAAAGTCTAATGCTTGTTGATTATTGAGAAAGATGGAGAAGGAGACTGATTGCTATGCACCTGCGTTTCAGTGAACAACATTAGAGACAGAGCACTGGGCCAGACAGACTTTTAGTCTGAACAAGCATGACTGTTCTTGTGATGGTGTAAGAGTTCCAAAAATAAATAGCTGTTTTCTGCCTCCAAGTCATACGAATTTAATGGATACCTGTCTTAATTACACTACAGGAGCTAGGACCAAGGACTGTGTGGGTTCTAAAAACTAAGCCAGTTGGCTGAGGAATGTTTGTTCTTTGTTGCTGAAGCAGCTGATTTTTATAATGATCCTCTGTGTACCTAAAGGAGCTAAAGGAAATGGACACTGTGAGCAGATTTGAAAATTGGACCTCCTTACATTTCTTTGACATATCAAATCTTCTGGCCCTGTGTTAGCACTGACCTCCTTCAGTGAAACATCTGTGTTTTCAGACTAATATTCCAAATGGTACTTCCATAAGTTAATGCAAAATCTCTTTTTCACAGTGCACATATACACTTCTATAGCCCTAGTGGGGTTTACACACATATACTTAATAGATTAATAAATTAAGTTATTAGTAGTACTTATTCTGCTGAGTTGGCTCCATAACAGCTTAATGGGCAAGAAGAATGATTTCCAAAACTTACTGAAATGCTGAAAGGCAAACAAAACACTAAGATTTGCCAGGAGGTACTGGCCTGATCTAGTAGGTTGTCTAGTAGGCTGAGAAGCCTTTGCTTCAAAGAGATTTGTAAAAGCCTGAGAACTATTTATGAACCATAAGAAATGTTATTGCTAATTCTCAATCTTTAAAGAATGTTTTTTTCCAGCACTATAGTTTATCTAAACTTTTAGATTTTTTTATGAAGGATAGCTTTGAATGCTTTTGTTAATCATATATACCTAATCTCTCTCAATTTCTGTCAAAGTCTTGTCATCTGTTTTACTCTAGGGCAAAGAGTTCATTCGTGCATGAATTCTGTGTTTACTCTTATTACCATTTCTCACCTTTTGTTTTACTAGGGCATGAATTTACTTCCACAGGATCATTCATTATATCATTTGTCAGCTTACGTTTTTCAACTCGTGTGTGTGTGTTTGTGTGGTGTTTTGGGTTATTTTGCTTTGGGGTGGGGAGGGGAGGTGTGGATGCAGTTTCCCAGGCATTGGATCTGGAGTTAGGTAACTTAGAAGACCTAGTTGAAATGCTGATATTCATGGAAGAAAATCTGAAGCTGTGAATACCTGAGATTAGAAAGGAAAGAAAAAAACATAGTTTATTTTAAATGTCAGAATTTTGGGGGTCTAACTCTTCTTAATTGTAATATTTTTACAACAAAATGTGAACTCTAGTACCAAGTCTGACTTTTGTATGGCATTCGTCTTTGCATTTATTTTAAGACCAGAAATTTTCATGTTTTGGTTCAGAAACTTTCCTCTCATGTATTTTACCGGGTAATGCTTTATTCAGTTGAGGTTTTAATCCAAAGAGTTTATTCATTGTGGGGGTTTTTGAGATTTTTGACTAGCTAGAACTAGTTAGATGACAACTGAAATAAAATAATTAGGGGGGAGCATTTCCTTTCATACAATAATAAATAATGCAATTTTGGTTTAGGTTTTAAGATTTGCAAAGTTGGAATCTAAAACATTTCCCTTTAAGCTGTGTATAACAGAGAGAAAACTTAAAAATATCTGATAACAATTTAAAATTAAATTATGAAATGTTTTTTTTTAAGCTTTTATGAACAATGTTTAAAACAACACTGAAGGAATGCAGAGCTTTCTACAGTTGATAGAACTGCTATAGAGAGGGGCTGAAGAAATCTCACTTTGCACATGCCATTCTGTGAGCGTCAGCTTTTACGTGTAAGGATGAGACTTTGTACAAACATAAGTCAGAAAATTTGGTTATGGTACCAATAGCAACTGTAACTTAATATACATGAGTTCTGTGGAGGAGTTACTATGAGGTGATATGTGTTCTTAAAGTATCATAAAGTATCAGCCAGATCATTTACAATATTGTTAAGGGTGCTTTCTCCACAGACACACCCAGCCCCCATTGAAATTCAGCCTCATATTAGCAAACTTAATGGGTTTATTTTTGAAAACAGATGTTTGGCTTTGACTTTGCTGCTTCATAATGCAGTAAATTTAACTGCATTCTGTTCTCTTCACATTTGAAATCAATTTATTTAGTATAATATGTTTAAAAGTGGCATAGTTCTTACTGCTTGTCACTTTTAACTTGTATCAGCAGCACACAAATATGGTGGGTTTACAGTGCCAGGATAATACCCAGCTGCCTGCATAAGTTTGTTTAGCTTATTTATTTAAAGAGCTTGCTTAGCTCATTTTCATCATGGAGGTACTGGACTAGCACCGTGCTTCACCTAGGGATGTCCCTTCATATAAAGACTCCCAGCAATATATTGGACTAGAGGCTTTGCCAGTTCTTCTACCATCTACCTGAAATAGTTCAGTATCAGGTCTTTGTTCAATTTTGGCTAATCTGTATTTCTCTCTAGTTTCCACTTCTCCCTTAGTGTGGACCCTTTAAACTTTCTACCTGGAAAAAAAAAAAAAAAATTATTCCCATTCTAGTTATTCCTAAAAAACCTCTATAGTCTTGTTTTTATTTATTACAAAAAGGGTAATAAGTGAAGGAAGGGTTCTATTTACACTTCTGACTATTCCAATGAAGCACATGAAGGGGAAATAGAGCAAGTAGTGTCTATATTAACAAATAAATTAAATTTAAGCTATAATCAGATGAATAGGATTTCTGGCTGGGTAGTCCTGGAAGGCGCTGTATAAATAGTGTTCCATAGGCGGTCATTCCTAGTGATCATCAGAAATTCTTCTGTTCCCAGCAGCTGTGGATGGTTATTTAGGACCAAGGATTAACTCAATTACAGAGGTATGCCAAGTTCTAAAAGACCAGGATCCAAATATGTATTTTTAATTTTTGTATTTGATGGTATCATAAGAACTACTAAGCCAGGTTGAAGAGATGAATCAGCAATTGTGTTCCTGTGGGGTGACTGGACACAATACAGCATATGGCTGGGGAAGAAGCAAGGTGGAAAATGGCGGAGGTGGAAGTTGTGGACATTTTCTCATTCCAGCTCTGGAGTCATCTTGCAGCTGAAAAAAGTGTAAAGGACTTCTGAGGTTTATCCAAGCCACTTGAAATTTCATTATGGCATTAGGTACAAAGCCATGTTATATTTGATTTTGAATCTTTAAACAGTTTACAAATATGTATTTATTCATCCCAGAAAAAAAAAAAAAAGTGGCGGTAGTTAATTATTAGCTGTGTCTTCTAAATGTAAAAGGAATTTGTAGGCTACCCAAAGCATTGATATTAAGGCAAGATCTGTGTTTCAAGAGTTCCTGTCAAAAACCACACCCCTCTCCATAACTGACAAAGTTGGCAACCTCATTATTAGGAGCAACCTTGGGAAAACATCTGACTTATGAGTTGCCTAAATGTTCACATTTTTATCTCTGGACAGCTGCTGGTTCAAGGCAGCCATGAAAGATTCAAATTTAATTAAGGCCTTTCATAATTCTAAAGAACATCTTGCTCATAGTGAATCCGTCTGTTAAATATTATGTTCTTTCTGGACACAGTAAGCTATACTTTTACATACAGAAAGTAGGCTAAGAAATTTGCAAGGGATATTGGCTCTAAGCACAATAGTTTTGCCAGAAATTTTTCATTTTATTTGAAATGCAAATCTCAGATTGGGATTTATAGGGTAAAACTAGCTGAGCAAAATAAATTTAGGCATTCGGACCAGTTTCTCTGTCTGTACTTCCTGGAAGATCTTATTACTTAGGTAATTATAACAAACAGGGTTGCAATATCTTTGTATGTGGGCTGGGCTCTAAATTAGTACGAGCGTGTGGCTTAGAAGGGATGATAATTTAGACTTACGTCTGTTTAACAGTAAAACTTTGGCTATTAATAGCAAGCAATTTTTACTGCTCAGGCAAAAAAGTGAATTCTTCTTAGGGACCTGAAAAGGTGAGTAGATTGGTTCTTGTATTTTGCTGGTATATAAATTAATCTAATAAATCCTGGAGGTTAGAATTTGCTAATATTAAAGCTTGTACTGTAATGTTAGAGAGATTTTTTTCAGCTTTGGTAAGGACTGAACAAAAACTTATTTTTCAAAATATACGTATATTTTTGTATAGGTAGATAAGACACGGCATTCTGCATCTGTTGATGTTGTTCGGGAATGAAAACTGTGAAAAGAACTGCAATTAAAATACCAGCAAATAGATGGATCCCATTCATGCACTCAGCATGCCTTGGGATTGATACAGGTGTCTTGTTATTAAATAATAATGAAAAAAGAATCCGCATTTGCAGATATTTCTACAGAACTAGATCAGAAATGGTAACTGAAAGCATATGAGATCTAACAAGTTATTTTCATAATATTGCTCAGAACAGACAAACTGTAAGAAGGGAGTGTCTGGGAAAGTAAGACTTGCCTGAAGCAGAAGCAACAGGTCTGTCTAGAAAAAGATGTCAAGCAAGTAATACTACATTATCGCTCTGGAGCAAAGAACATTGCTTTCATTAATAAATAGTTGTTTGATCAGCAGGTTTTACTCTCACTTAATGCAGTTAAGCAGCAAATACACTGTGGATACAGGTAACAAAACTGGCAGAGTGTGGAGGCTGGGAGGAGATAGAAGACTTAGTTCTGGTGGTATTTTTCAGCAAAACTTTCTGGTTTGTGCCAAAGTCTTGATTCAAGGATTTTCTATAAAGTTCAAGTTTGTAATGTAATGTATCAGCATTTTCTGTATCTTTTTCACTACAGATAGTCAAATACTATATTTGATGTTTAGAAAAAATGGTAGTCCTACATTTCTTGTCAATAACAACTGTGTGTTGCTCCAACTGCTTTAAGGATGTGGAGCAGTAGTTCACAGCACAAATAAGAGCATGCAGTGCAATCTAGCAATAGAAACTATGCTGGTTTTAGTACTTTTCACTCTTTTTCTCCTTTCTAATTTTGAGGCAGTTTACTGACCTCGTTTACCAACATAGCTGGTGGCCATAGATTTCTGGGGGAGTGGCTGGTGGCCACATCCACCAAAGGAGCAAGGTAGCCTACATGCCTCTTTGGCAGCTGCTTACTGTGGGTGGATTTCCTTTCACTGAGGTGTTTTTTACTGATGTTATGGTTGCTTTGAACTTGGGGAAATATTGCAAGGAAGGAGGCTCATTGCAGTTGAGAATAAGGTATCTCTAAAGTATTTAGTGAATCTACTAAGCTATTGGTGGGTAAAGGTGGCAACAGAAGATGGAAATCTACCAAAAACAACACATTGAAGCAACAGAATCAGAGGGAGTATCTTAAAGTTCATGTGTGTAAGCATTCTGAAATTGTAAGTTTATATCAGCTGTCTTAATGACTTTCCAGATTATTCTGAGCATAGTTTGTGTTATTTTCAATACCATTAAAGGAAATACTTGGATCAGATACATTTTGGTGAAATTCAGTTACATTTAGCATTGTTCAAACTTAAATTATTATTTTGACAAACAATTGAGAGACCAAAACCAACCCTTCCTTTACATTCATTTATCTTTGTCTTGGGTGACACTAAAGATTTTTCTTCCATTTTCTGATAAGGCATTCTCATATTGCTTTTCAGATTAATTTGATCTGTAGTTAAATAATGGTTTAGCAGTTATGACAAACTATAAATGGCAGAGCTCAAATTAGAACAGACTAGTTTCTGACCCTTTTTCCTGCATCTGTCCCTCTAGATAGTGGTGTTGTATACATTGACTGGAATGGACATTGGACACACTTTACTGGTAATACAGAGGTTATTAATAAATTAGCTTTCTTTGCGTATATTTCACCAGCACCATGGAGAAAAGCCCGTGTCTTGAGATTCTTAGTTTGTAAGAGAAGCAAATAATTTTGACTTGTTAGTAAATTTTTTTCCGTAGCAGTGAGCTTATTACCGAGATTCAGCATTTCTTATGATACAGTAATTTGGACTCAGCCTTAAGTGTACTTTTAGGGATTTATTATTTATTTTCTGACGGACCCTCTGAAACAAAAAAATGGGTAAGCTTTTATTTTAAAGTTGACTTTACCCTCTGGCTGCTGATTCTACATTCTAGTCTTTAGGTAGGCTCCAACTGAGAGAGTAAATGTGGTGGTTTAGCTGCCAGTCATGTCATTGGTCATGGTGGCCAGTGTCTGAACTGTCACTAGATGAACACTACAAAAATATTTTCATCTATGTGAATAGCCATTACAGATTATTGTACTATTTATTTAAATTCAAAGTAGTTGAATTCTTAGCATAGGTAATCACATGATAAATAGAGATCAGTGACATTTCAGTGGCATTGGAATAATCAGCCCCACAAATATATGACCACTGCCTATACGTATACGTACAACCTGCATCATTTGAAGGATATCTATAGACATTGTCAGACAGGTGTCGTTTGTGGTGCTTAGAAAGCTGTCAAAATTGAGCAGTTCTGAATCATAACTTTAAAAACTTCCCGTATCAGGAGACTGAATGTCAAAAGAATGAATTGCACCCTTCATGGAAGAGAAGTCTCATTCTATGACCCTTTAAAGGCTTTGTCAGTATTTTGAGTTGTATGTTAGAACACTGCAAAAATTATGCACATGTACAATCCCTGTTCATTGCTGTGTGGGCACTGGTTTCATACTTCAGCGATGAAGTGATGTGCAAAAGGGCCTTATTTCAGAAAGAATTTTCTCACTGGCAGTGAAATGGACAGCGTAAATTCTTTTGCTCTTTGAAATGTCGTCTGTTGGCAATAGTGACTGCTACTTGACTAAGAGTCCAGCAAAACCAACTCAAAAGTAGAGACTATGTGGAAAATTTTGTCCTTAATGTCAGATGGTAACATGAATGCCTTTAATCTTTTTTTTAAAGAGGCAGCAGTAACTTTCATACTTGGAAGCATGAAACAGAAATGTCATACTTGGGGCATGTTGGTTATTGGAACAGAAAGAACCGTATTTTCAGTGTTAGAAAAAAAGTGGTAGAAAGACTGAATGGGGGAAGGAGGAGTAAAGATTATTTCAGAGTTGCTGGACTTGGGGTGCATAACATAGAGGTCAGGTGGGAAAGCCGTATGAGATACAGTTACTGTTGGGGTTGAGCCAGTAAGAGGTTTGTATCTGTTCCTTCTTTACTCTTATGGCAGCAATCAAAAAGCAGAGGTCCTACAGAGATCTACTTCTAGGTTAAGCATGTTTTTCACCATGTGTTCATTCCTGCATCGAAACCTAGTCAATCCTCTTTTTTCCCCACAGTGCAAAAGGTTGAAATGCACTGAACTTTGAATCTAGGAAATCTTTGGTAAGGATGAGGGGCAGAGGGATCTCAGGCTTCCAGTGTTTGAGATTGTTTGGTTTTGTTTGCTAGTGTGTACTTTTGCTTGTGTGGCTTAATTTATAATGTAACAGTGATATATATTTTCTGTCAGGTCTGGTCTAGTGTAATACAGATGATCTCACCTGTCTTTTCAGTAGAAACAGTAAAGGTCTGAAGAAATCGCAGATGATGGCTTCTGACGCTAGTCATATGCTGGAAGCAGCTTTGGAGCAGATGGACGACATCATTGCAGGTATAATAATGCTTTATTTTACACCAAACTATTTTGAGATTGAACTATGTTTGTCTTTTTTTCCTCCTGCAATTTTCTTGTGTTTTTATTTTTTAATTATTATTCTCAATTTGTCAAGTTCTCTGTAATACACAGATTTCTCTGATTCAACAGTTATGTGAAGAAAATTTAAAGTAAAATAAAGGAAGAAAACCCACAATTCCACCTCAAACATGAATATTGAAGTAAGAGAGATTTACTTTGCTCTAATGTTATATAGTAACTTAAACACATTCTAATTCATGGGGTAACATTCCATATTGTAGGTGTTAGTTTTTTATTTCAGTAAGTCTTTGAAAAAGGTTTGACCAAGGCTTCCAGTTAGCTGGATAGTATCTATCTTTATTTTACACACACATATACAGAAAAATATATATTTAAAAAAATACATAATTGTCTTTATTTATGATGTATATATTTAAAATAGATCAGCTATTAATAACCTTCCCAGCCTAATGAGTTAGAAAGCATATCTTTTTTTTTGACATTTATATCCACGAGTTTGAGCTATGAAATTCTTTTTACACAGCTGTCCACAAGAAAGGGGTACGATACAAGACAGAATGTGTTGTCTTTTGGTGCTCTCACAGTAAAGCAATTAAAAGTTTTCTCTCAATATTACAGCATCCAAGAAGAGAAGTTGATTTCTATGGTTAGGACTCAGTAGCCTTGGGGTTTGTGCTCATACACCATTCAGTATGAGCTCCTAAAAGAAGTATCTGGGTAGGGCCATGATCTCACTTGTGCACAATGGCAAAGCATTCACTAAAGCTTTATAAATTTACATAGTGACACCCATGCTGTGCCTTCATTTTTTTTCCCCCTTGTGATGAAGAAGATGACATCAGCTTCTTGTTGCTGCAGTTGTGCTTCTTTCTGCTCTTTTATAGTAAAACTTTCCATCCAGAGACTAATATGGAACTTCTAACGTTACTGTGAGACTAGCCGTGATTAGGCAGGAAGTCACTATTCAGGATTTTTAGTTTAGAGAATACCTAGATTTTTTTTTATTCTCATCCACATATGAGTCTTCACTTTAGTCTAAATGTGCAAGTTTTAACAGAGTGCTAAGATATGCAGAAGTGTAAATGTGAATATGTGATGGATATAATTCCACAAATAACTTTTCACACCAATGGAACAAGTTCCAGGCAAATTTAGAAATGTACTTCCTTCTTCTTTCTCTTTCTGAATGCAAAACCTTATTCAAACAAGATTTTAACCAACAGGAGTTAATTGGGGTTTTATTTTTTCACCTCTTGTCTTATAAAAAATGTAAACAGATAGTCAGGGAAGCATTGCACTTCCCTCAGATACATAAAGAAAGAACAAGAAAAGCAATTCCCAAACCATAATTCGTAAACTAGGGAACTGAAGTAATTTCTTAGCCATTGCAAACCTTGTGTTATGATCCTGGCTAGTGATATAAAAGAGCCAAAGTGACACAGAAGCCCATGTCCCTTTAATTATGCTATAGAACCTGTTCTCATAAATGACCTGCATACATCTGAAAATTTTAACTCAGTATCTCTCTTCTGTGATCATTTATGCATAGCCTAGTGCACATTGGTGACATCATGGATGCACTGATGATTCCATTCTTCAGAAAAATCAAGAGAAAGAAAAATAGACATATTCTATTTAAATTGATTTTCAGATTGGACATTTATTTTCTTCCAGGAGTTGTCAGAGCTTTGTGGTATGTTTTCTTTTGAAGGAAAGGGTTAAAAAACTTGTCATGATTTTGAGGGTTTTTAGGTTTATTGTTCCATAGGATTTCATCTGCTTCAAACTTTTCTGTTAATAGACCGTGCTTCCAACATATCTCAAATTGTCCAGTAACTCCTCTTATGAGCAATAAAAGACCATGTGTTCAACAAACAGGTCTATCACCTTGCTTATCTGAGCAGAGCTACATTTTGTTTAGAAAAAAAAAATCAGTTTTACTTGGAGATGCTATTTCATATTCCCTTCAAAAAAGTTTTGCAGACGTACAGGCTGTATGGTTTTTCCACTGAGAGGATAACATTGCTGCTCAATAGCATTTCCATGAATGGAAGCTCTGAAAAATGGTTGTTGTGATGCTTGTTCTGGGTAAGAAAATAGTTGTTTAGTGTTGGGTATTTTTTCTATGGTATGAAAAGATAGCCTTGTAATATGTGGCATAAGTGATTAAATGGCAATATATGACTGCTTAAGAAAATCATTAATTTCTTCTAGTTTCATGCTAGAAAAATAACTGAGGTCAGAAGCCAGGTTTGATTTTTTTTTTTTTTGGGGGGGGGTTTATTGTTGTTGGTTTTAATATTCTCCTTTCCCTCACTCCTTTTTTGGATTGCTTGTGCCGATAACTTTTTAGGGGTTAAGCCTGATAAATAAGAATTAGAATTAAATTGTTCCAGGCTTCCAAACAACATTGCTTTTTACCCTCATCTCTTAGTTGCCATGATGTGGAGACAGTGACATAGCAAGGCAAACAATGTAAGAAATATTCAGTGTGAATCAGCAAATTGCATGTTCCATTCACAGCTGTTTTGTAGTGATATTGGTGCCCAGGCTCTAAAACAGATTCAGGCACGCTAGTGGTATGCAGAGTTTGTTTCCACAGTGCATGGATAGGTCTTGAGCGAATTGACAACCTCTTCAAGAGGGTGCACTTCATGACTTCACATTACTTAACATTTTTAATCTAATGTCCACTGATATTCAGTATAATATGGAAAACAAGCTTATGAAAAGATATCTAATGGGGAAGAGAACCATAATATTTCCCAGACAAACCGTGTGTTAAGTCTCATCAGTGTTAACTGAATACTTCCTGTATGATCTCAGAATTGTATTTACCTGCACGAATAAAAAAAACCCCAAACATATTGCTTTATTCCTTTACTTATTTTTAGTTATAACAAAGTAAAAGCTCAATTGGATGGGAAGGTTGTTTACCTTATTTGTTTGTTTATTTATTATTTTCCAGTACTAGAAATAGATAAGACATTTTAAAACAGGTTGACTCAAGTCTATTCTGGTAATTCGCCTCTATCTAATGTTCTGTGTGTTCTAGAACTGTTTCTTGAATTCTGGTGTGTTTGAAGGACCAAGTATATCTGCTGGAGCCTATACTTGAATACAGTTATTATCCCAGTTTGTCTCAAATTGAGGAACATAGTAATTATTCAAGTTTGATTCTCTCTAATTCAATCCACTAAGCTTCTGTATGCAATTTGGGCAGGGACTGGAAAACAGGAATGTTCTTTTGTCCTGTGTGGCAAGACAACCAAATAAGGTTGGAAACTCCTTCAGAAGGAGGACTGTCATGAAACAAACCAGGACTGAGAGTCTTCTAACTGCAGATTTATATATACCATATTATGCAAATATTGGACAAATCATCTGTGCAAATGTAGCTGCTCTTACAGTAGGCTGGAAACAGCAAAAAATCAACTGTTCAGAGCTTGTGATATTTCGGCTCACTGTATCCAGATTCCATACATATCTCTTGGCAGCACTAGATTTAAAGACTGAAGCTAAACTTGATGACTGTTGAAAACTTACATAGCTGATGAAAAAGATGTTTTTCTTCTCTTGACTTCAGAAACCTTTGCTGTAGGCACAAAATGAGCATTAATCACTATTTTAGAGAAGTGAGAAGTCCGGAGATGTCCAACTTGCATTGGTTAATTTTTGAAGCTTGAATAGATGCATATATATATACACATACAAAACCAGCATTCTCTCTGTTTAATGAGGAAACAGTCCCAATTTGTTTTATTAGCTGTAGTTGTTATTAAAATACTAGATTGGGGTCTTGTCTTTTAAAGTAAGAACTGGACATGCAAATACATATTACAAATACTTACAGAATTGCAGTCCTACTTTTAGCCTTCTAATTTTAAGTCATGTCCCTTACTCCAAATGTTAACATAGTTCATGCATGATTCTCATTAATCCAAATAAAAAGTCTCACTGTAGACTGTGCATCTCAGTGCAATACAAAATGTATTAGCGTTTAGAGTGCATGAGGGTAGGATTGTGAAGCAAGATTAACAAATTAAATTTCATTGGACTTGATCAAATTTGACAGATAGGTCAGTCTTCCCAAGTCTTTTATGCTTCAGTACATCTGTACTGATAACCCACCCTCATAGCTATATAAATTAGGCATGCTAAATGATTAGCCTTATTTGACTAAAATAGCAAAAAGGGCTAATGTGATTGTCAATGAACATGACTTATCCATTAGCTAGAATGACTTGCACTCCAAACAGAGGCTTTCTCTAAAGAAAGCGCCCATATGTCAGATCTGTCTACTCATTCTTTATTTGAGCTGCATGACTTCGGCATTGCTTCCCTCTGAGGTTTGACCAAGTCATTACTTTCCCTTTTATTCAGCTTGTATCCATTTATTAAAATGTCTTTCTTTATAGGACAATAGATGTTGATTATTTTTTCTTTGCAATATATCCTAATGAATTAAAATAATTTTTATTTTACTTTGATATCAAACTGCTTCTCTCTCTCAACAGTCTGGAAATCCATTATTTCCTTTTGTGAATAATGACCATAACTGTAAGATCTAAAAACTCCTGTCACAATATTATAGTCTGCTGCAGCTCCAGAGTCTCCTGAAATTCACCAAGTAATCAGTGTAATTACTGAGTTTCCTTTTAACCAGAGTTCCTGCAATTACTGCTTACTGAAAAATTAGAAAGTTAAATTTGTAATCACATGGGTGTGTACTGATATTTCAGTATTAGTACTGAAAGATTAAAAACTACACATAATTAAAAAGGTTGTCATGAAGTTGTCCCAGAAATATACATGTTTAAATTCCCTTCTCTTGAGGTGGCAGAACACTTGTATTCAGGTCATTGCTTTGGCTGTGTGCTACAAACCAAACCACTTCCCACAACCTTGCTGAAAAAGGGGCCGTTAGAGGAAATTATACTTAAGAGATGAACAAGATTTTAATTCAAGTTTAATAAATTTTCCTCATGTGATCTATTTGCCAGAATTGAAGAATGGCCTGTTTGTGGGGGCTTGGGGGGCTGCTTTTTCTTCTTTATGTTCTTTTACTGTTCTACCCAATCATAATCTTATTATGAAAACAATACAGTTCAAGTTCCAGAGCTATGCTGTGTTCCTGAATGTGTTAGACTACTTAATCACCTCTAGTTAAGGGATTAGAACTTGGATTAAAAATGCAAGAGTGCACAAAAAATACTAACACTCTTATTTGAACACCTTTGGATGAATTTTAGGTTTTGTGAAATAAGGTTTTCACTGAGTTCCTACATAAATAATAGGAAATCAAAATATTTCTTAGGGAACTCATCCTTTACTCATGAAGTCATGCCCGTCATCACAGGATTCATTCAGAATCTAAAGACTAGTCTCGCAGCACGTTAAGTGAAGAAGATAGACAGCTCTGTTCCGCTTCATAAGGGATTGAAATTGTCCAGACCAGGCATAGAGCACTTAATCCTATTTTTTGTGATAGGTGTTGGGGATGGGGGGGTCTTATTTGAAATACATGCTGGGTGACACACGACTGATGGGCAGTATGAGCCTCTTGTGATTGTGTAGAACGACTAGAGAACAGCTTCTATTTTTTCTTTCCAATTTGTATACTTCTAGATGGCTTTGTGTTTTTATCACTTATGTCCTATTCAAGGTTCATAGTATTTTAAAATTCAAAATTTAGTTTCTATAGTAAAGGTGTATAACTTTTTGTAATTTTAATGCAGAGATCTTCATAGAATTTCATTTTAGAGTACTGAATTGACACCTAGTTGAAATAATGATGAGAAAAACAGAGTAATTTGAATAATGAGCACTTTATTTTGTTGCAGATCAGAGTAACTGAACAGCAATAACTGCAGTGGTTTTCTTGTATTTTCTAAATTGTAATTGTGCTAAGAGGCTATGCTTTAGTTATGATTACTGTATTTTCTTTTTTTCTGTTCTTTTTCAATCAATAATTTAGGCTTTTTTCTGAACAAAATAAATAATATCTCAACAGCACTTGCTGTTTATCTTGTTACTGCTTCATTAATTAAGGTGAACATTTGTGAAGTTGTACTACACAAGATACTATAGTGGCTTTTTGAAATCATTACCTAGTGTATTTATGCATAAATCTTATAACAATAGAGATATGAAAAAAGGAAATCAAATAATAAATTACTTGAAATCAGGTCTTTGATAGAGAAATATATAACTTCCGGTCACAACAGTTCAAGAAAATTATGTATTAAGAATATTGTGAGGGGAATAAAAGATAAAAATGGTGGCCTTTAACCATGTTGGAAATTAAAGGGGAAAATATAAAAACTTAACATAAATATTTAGGGTTTATAATTTGTAGTTCAACATTTTTCTTTGCTTTATAACACTTATAGCTTCTTAGGTGCTGACATTTCGCTTCAGATATTCAACTTCCGACAAGCTGATTAGTTAATTCCTTAGATGTTGTCAGCAGTAACAGGGTTATAACAATTATAAATCCTTTAAACTTTTAAAAATATAGCGGTTCACTGTCCTTCTATTTAGTTAATGTGCAATTTTTTTGTGTCAGCAACCTGTGGTCTTTCTTTTATGTTTGTTAACAATGTCTAAGACACAGCCTCACAAACTGTGTGCATGCTTGAATAACCATTACAGCCATTTGATACTATATTTTGTAGAGTATTACACATGCTGTAGGCTTCAAGTTAAGACCTTGCATAACTGTTGAGGTGTAGTTTTGATCTGAGTTTTAAAAGCATCTGAAAATCATGGCAACTTGCATGTTGATTGTGCATGTGCAGCATTGTCTACTCATTCCTTGCCCAGGGTTGCCAGAGCAACCTGAAGTTTGGAATTTCCTCAATTTTGAGTGCTTAACCTTGCAAGAGGTCATTATAGCTATTTGGGCTACTGTCCCAAAACATACTTCCCGTACTCTTACTATCCTACGCATATTTTCTCACAGATAGTGAGGGTCTGAGCACAAGATAGAGAGTGAAGACTCCCTGAATCCTTTTTGTAGTGGCGGACTCCATTGGTAAACAGGGCAGTACTACAGAATCTTAAGGACCTGAAAGCATTGAGAACTTGTTTGCTCTAAATACTTAATGATCTTTTACAAAAATAGATGTTTAACATTGTTTTGTATAAGACAAAATTGTTGTTTGAACGTCTAAGTCAAACAGTGATTTATTGAACAAGTTGGTCTTGGACTTACCTTGAATGTGTTCCTGCCTTTCTAGCAATGCAGCAAAATTTGAAGTTTTCTTGAAAATAAAGAGTTGAGACTAATTAAAATGGAGAAATCTTGGCAACTAAAATATGCTACTTTAAATTCTTTATTTCTGACTATGGATAAACAGTTCTATCAGTATATAACACCAAAAATACAGTCGTGACCTAGACACCTATATCAACAAACCACAAATGCACTACTGCATTGTGTTTATGCAAAACAAAATCCATACATCATAGGTATTTGTATTAAGTTTTGAAAAAGAATGGAAAAGGAACGGGAATGTAAATAGCTGCCGATGCAGTATGCAGCAAAGAAAGCAGTTAACCATGATGGCCATAACTGCATAGGATTGAAAATTTGAGACACAAAGGTTCTTTTGTGGTTTATACGATGTGATCTGTTTTTCAGTACGAGTCACTTGGTTGTTTAATAGGCTAGCGAACAGACTTCTAAGATTTAAATTTAAACAAGTTATAACAAACACGGGATTTCTTTAAATACAAAATCATAGCTTCTCATCTTCCTACTTTAAGGCAATGAAATTGATTTGAAAGAGTTTTTAAAAATGCGTGTAAGTTTTATAAAAAAGTTTTATAAAACAATTATTTCTTCACAGACTTAATGCTCTTAGTTTCTCTATGCTTTCAGAGATTCCCTTTTTTCATGAAACAGTATTCATGTTACCAGTAGCTTACTACTGCTTACTACAAACAATTCTGGATTTTGTACTAAAAAGATTTATTTGTTGTCTCACAACATTGTTTTAATTAAACTGCTGGTTTCATTGGCTCTAAATACACTTTTTTTCGTGTGTGTAAATACAAAAAAAAAAAAAAGAGGCGAGAAAATTGATGCAAGTATTTCTTCTTCTTTGTCTTTAATAAAATGTGTTGATCCTGTTTTTCCTGTGCAATGGAGACTTGGCCTCAAATTTCCATCATAGCTGCGTAATCCATCTTCCTTTTTTCACCAGCTGTAAGACTGCTTAGCTTGTGTTTCTGGATAAGAGAGATCTTTCGTTGCAGTTGTGTATACAGTACCTAATGTGCTGTACATCACCACTTAGAGGCTGTAAGTATGTAAAAGGAAAAAGGCTGAGTAATTACATTGATAATTTGCATAAGAAATTATAGGCAGTTCTTGAAGATTGTCTCAAGGATCCACGTGTGGCTGTTAAAAAAAGCTCAGCTGAAAATCATCCAAGCTGCATGAAACTTGCATCTGAATGTGGTCATTAACTTTCCTAGGCTTGGAAATTTTTTCCTGGGGCTTCCTGCTAATCCAGTTCAACTGTTACTGTTCCCTGTATTACAAGATCTAAAAGCAGAGATGCAAGCAGAGGCTAATACAAACTATGATTCAAAACATGCCATTTGTGATGTATTTTGCATTACAGTATTAAAAGAAAGGATTGGTTGAGCTACCTCTTCACTCCTTTGACAGAAGGCTTAGGAACGAGGAGGCTGAATTATGTCCCATCCAGACTTTACTACTAGTTTACATAAATTCACGTTTTCAAGACTATCTTCATGAGAGAAAGAGACTTGCGCTCCAAAGAAAATTACACTTTATAGTCTTGAAGGAGAGAGGAAGAACTTGGACAACCTATATGCTCATTGAGTAAAAACTCAGGTAAAAAAAAGCCAGTTCTCTAACAGTGTAATGATTGACTGAAAGGCCAGAGAAAATGTATGTTTATAATTTTATTCTAACCACTGTTGGTCAGATATCAAAACTGTTACCCTTGGGTATTTCAGTTTTATAGAAGGGCATCCTTACCCCAGTGTAGAAGAAGCTTTTGAGTTTTGCTGTGGGGTTTTTGTTGGGTTTTTTCTGTTTTCTGGACTAAAGGAGTCAGCAATTTTAGGAAAATCTCTTTTTAACCACTGGTGGTTGAGTTGTGTATTACCAGGAATTTTTGTCTAAAACTCAGCCAGTTTTAGAGTGAAAGGACTGAGATAATACGGATGAATGCAGGGAATCAGAAGTTACGTGGCAAGTAAAAGTGAGAGATCAGAAACAGTATCTACTGCTAAGTGTGATAAAAGTTGGAGGATGGATGAATATATACAATATAAGCTGAGGAGAGTGGATTTTCAAACTGGCAAGGCTTTCTGCTTCTTTCTTTATTTCTGCTTAGTAACTTACTTTTGCAAGCTACTAGTAGCGCTGTTTTCTGAATAGGTTATGTATTTGCCCAAAAGGAACATTTCTTTGAAGCCATTCAGCTAATGGCAAGGAACTTTGAACTCCAAATGTGCTTGCATGGTCAGGGTGTAGGAAATGTGTAACTTAAAAGTGGTTTTCCTTTTTTTTATTACTTTTGTTATTCTTTCTACCATACTTATACCATGCAGCAACATTTAACCTCCTTCATCCACTGTCTGTATGTGGACACCAGAATTGAGGTGCTTGGAATGTCTTAGTTCCAATACTTTTTTTTTTTTTTTTCCCACCCTTTCTTTCCTACTCCTCTAAGATGGACATTTATGATGATTAATTGTGCTCCAGTAGTATACTAGGAAACCATGGTGTTGAGTATTATATAAACATAATGACAAAAGATTCCCCTGTGTCCTGTTTACCCCTGGAAAAAATGAGGCAATGGAAGACTGAGATGTGCTCAAAGCTATACAATGAGTCTTTTTCCAAGAGTTCAAAACTGCACTCATTTTTCTTGAGTACCTGTAAAATTCTAGTGCTTGAACCACATTCTTCCCCACTTCAGTTATCTATAATAAAGCTACACGCAAATTAATTGCTATTAATGGTAGAACATACTGCTATTATGCAGTGTTCTATTTGCACCATGGCATATTTTTTTTGCATCAGTCTGCAAGGAGATCCAAATTCTTACTGTCTGGTTCTAAAACTTAATGTGCTTTGCAGCATGATGATATAAAGGTTTAAAGTGATGCAAAGAAATATAATTTACTCCTACGCACTTTTACTTCTGTTTTTTCAGGGTGTGTTCTTGTCCTTCTGGTGAGCAATATATATCCTACTTAATATGAAACTACATGGAAAGCAAATAAGAGAAGCAAGCCTGCGATTCATTTCAATTTAGGCAGTAAAACAGGAAACGTTCTGAATTAAAATGCTGAGTTGAACTCTGCATTTCTGCATTTATATCGCTTCTTTACGTAATATAAAGTGCATTAGTTGTTGCGTTCAGAGGAAGTCTTCATTTTCCATTTCAGCCAGGAGAATAAAAGGAACTACAGTAGCAACACATGGCAAACCAGCTTAAAAATAATTTCAAAAAGGACTGCATGCATATATTTGGTGTGAAGGGTCATGTTCTCTTAGTGATGCACTGAGATCTGTGGGTAGCTCCTGTTCCGGATAAGGATAGTTACTCATGGGAGGGCTTTGTAACTTTTGTTGAGTACTCTGGCTCCAATCCAGCAAAGCAAAGCACTTGTAAGTCCTTGCTTAATATTTGTGATCCCAATGACTTGAAACTAGTGGATTTTTCATTGCTGAAAGCTAGGATCTTCATCACATCTCAGAATTATACCTGGTAAAGAATTACGGCGTGGTAAGGGTACAGATCTGGTTTAGGTTTTTCTTTGTCTTTCTGATGGTGTCAGACATGGGTACATTCTTCTCTCACCGGTGTCTGCTTTTTGAAGTCTAAATACAAATCTTCAATAGTACTGTTATATATCATAGAATCGTTTGGGTTGGAAGGGACCTTTAAAGGTCATCTAGTCCAACTGCTCTGCAGTGAGCGGGGACATCTTCAACTAGATTGGGTTGCTCAGAGCCCTGTCCAACCGGACCTTGACTGTTTCCAGTGATGGGGCATCTACCACCTCTCTGGGCAACCTCTTCCAGTGTTTCACCACCCTCATCATAAAAAAAATTCTTCCTTATATCTAGTCTAAATCTACCCTCTTTTAGTTTAAAACCATTACCCCTTGTCCTATCACAACAGGCCCTGATAAGCCCCCTTTAATTACTGAAAGGCTGCAATAAGGTCTGCCTGGGGCCTTGTCTTCTCCAGGCTGAATAACCCCAACTTTCTCAGCCTGTCCTTATAGGAGAGGTGTTCCAGCCCTCAGATCATTTTTGTGGCCTCCTCAGGACCCACGCCAACAGGTCCATGTCTTTTCTGTACTGAGGGCTCCAGAGCTGGACGCAGTACTGTAGGTGGGGTATCCAGAGTGGAGTAGAGGGGCAGAATCACTTCCCTTGACCTGCTGGCTATGCGTCTTTTGATGCAGCCCAGTTGACCTTCTGGGCTGTGAGCGTGCTTTGCTGGCTCATGTCAAGCTTCTCATCAACCAACACACCCAAGTCTTCCTCAGGCCTGTTCTCAATCAATTCTCCACCCAGCCTGTATTTGTGCTTGTGATTGCCCTGACCCAGATGATGACCTTGCACTTGGCCTGGTTGAACTTCATGAGGTTGGTGTAAGCCTACATCTCAAGCCTGTCCAGGTCCCTCTGAATGGCATCCTTTCCCTCCAGGTTGTCAACCACACCAGTCAGCTTGGTGGTGTTGGCAAACTTGCTGAGGATGCACTCTATCCCACTGTCTACGTCCTTGATGAAGATACTAAACTGTACTGATCCCAGTACAGACCCCTGAGGGACACCACTTCTCACCAGTCTCCCTCTGGACATTGAGCCATTGACCGCTACTGTCTGGGTGCAACCATCCAGCCAATTCCTTATCCACCGAGCAGTCCATTAATCAAATCCATCTCTTTCCAATTTAGAGAGAAGGATGTTGTGGGGGACCACGCCAAAGGCCTTACAGAAATTCAGATAGATGACATCCGTAGCTCTTCCCTTGTCCACTGATATAGTCACTCCATTATAGAAGGCCACTAGGTTGGTAAGGCAAGCTTTGCCATTGGTGAAGCCATGCTGGCTGTCTCAAATTACCTCCCTGTCCTCCATATGCCTTAGCATAGCTTCTAGGAGGATCTGTTCCATGATCTTCCCAGGCACAGCGGTGAGGCTGACAAGTTGGTTGTTCCCAGGGTCCTCCTTTCTACCCTTGGTGAAAAGTATCCCTATTTACAGTCACCAGGGTCTTCACCTGACTGCCATGACTTTTCAGATATCATGGAGAGTGGCTTGGCAACTACATCAGCCCGTTCCCTCAGGACTCTGGGATGCATCTCATTAGGTCCCATAGAATTCTGTATTTTCAGAGGTATGGGAAGAGAGGTTGCCAGTGAAGACTGACACAAAAAAGTTGTAGAGTACCTCAGCCTTCTCCTCGTCTGCTGTTACCAGTTTGCCAGTCTTGATCATCGGGAGGGGTGGGGGTGGGGGTGGTGTACACTTTCTTTGAGCTTCCTTTTCTGGCTGATGAACCTGTAGAAGCCCTTATTATTCTTTGCATCTCTTGCCAAGTTCAGCTCCAGCTGTGCCCTGGCCCTTCTGCCCCGATCCTTACACAACTGGGCATCATCCCTATATTTTCTTAGTAATTTCTTTCATGAATAATAACCTCAGTTGAAAGATTTAAAATTATGAATTAAATCGAGCCTTTCAATCTACTTCCTTCATTTAACTTTAGTTGGTATTAATCAGAGATGGTTTTCCTTTCAAGTTTTAATGGAATCTTTAATATCTTTAATAAGAATTTACAGACAGTTCACTTGTAAGGTCATTACATCTTTATTCATGTAAGCAAACAAATACTGTGTTCTTTGTTTACTATTATTAGATAAGAAAATTTTGAAGTATCTTTATTGTGTTCTGCTGTTTAAAAACCTGTACGATTTATGCTCAGAATGAATTCCCAGTCATAAGTATGGGGTAAGCCATAAGATATGACCAGCTTTTGTGCATTGTTAGGTAGTTCAGGGAACATGAGTTTGCTATAAGGATGTCTTTGATGATTTTCATTTGTTGCATCTCTTTTTGTTAGCAATGAATAGAAAAATATTTCCTTCTTCTGGCTTCTTTTTTATTTCTTATTTTATGCAAACCTAAATGGAGGAAAACTTGAAACAAGAAAGGGAACAGTAAGAAAAAACCCTGATATTTCTTAAATTGATTTTGTCTCAATCACTAAATGTCAAGCTGATGTTCCTTCCCAGTAAAAACACATTACCGTCTTCCAAATGTCCCTACACAGGACAGGACTGTCCTCAAGACCCACCTTAGCTGACAACTACGGAAACTCAGCACTTGTGGACCCAGTTCTTCAGAGTTCTGAGAAATAATGCCCTTCCACTGCTGTGTAAAATATGAGACTTTTGAGGATACTTAGAATTCTGCCAGTCTGAACAATCAGTTGAAGAGCTTGGGATAACTGAAGCATGCATATGGAGTATGTCCAGTCTCAGGAAATCATAACATACAATTCCTGGCTGGCCTTGGCTATGCTCCAGCACTTGAGAATTTTTACCTTCATAGAAATGAGTTTCTTAAGGGTGACGGTTCTTTTGCTTGTCAAGATTAAAGACTGCATATATGGTTTCTTTCTAGTGTTTTGATAGAGGCAAATCAAATAAGGGCATGCCAAAATGTGTGAGTTTCACTGTCAACAAATTTTCCTACAGAATTTAAAATTACTTTCTGTAGAAGGTAGAGATTTCCAGTAACGTTGTAGCCATGGTAATCTAAGGATGGAGGCAAGATGTGATACGTAGTGAGGCATTTAGACTGGTGAGGGAAGATGTCACCAATGTTACGAAAGAGGACAATGCCAGTATGCTATCTCTTTTGGAAACTAAGTAGTGAGCCACTCTGGCTGAATGAAAAGATTTAAGAGGTTATATGATCCAAATGGCTCTTACACAATTTGGAAATCTGCTATTTTTAGTTGCTAGAGTTTAATGTTAACTGCATTAGGAAGTACATAAACAGAAACAACTAAGCTGACATAAGTAGCTGACAGTATAGAAACACACAAGAAAATATCTTTTAGTGGTTAGAATACTCAAATGCAGCTGAACAGTTAGTTGATCCTCTCCTCAAAAGGAAACAATTCAGGAAGACAAGGTTGATTTACGAGGTAAAGTTGTCTTGTGTATCAATCTTTGTAGCACCGGATATTGAAGAAACATTATCTTGGATGTGGTCTGTGCCAGAAATTAAGATGAGATCTTGCACTCGAGGTATTAAAATAAACTTGTAAGCAGCAGAAGTCAACAAGACAAAACAGGGAATATTCTGAGTTTGAAAAGAGGTTAAGACTATATGAAATACTCCATTAGAGAAAATAAGAGTGTTGTTTAAAAAAAAAAAAAAATCCCTACTACTGAGCCTTGCAAAACTTTAGAGATTTCTAGGGATGGTTTTGCAGTGTTTAAAACATTCAAACAAGAAAACAGATAAATCGTACAGTAGAATTCAAACCACACAATTTTTTTGCAAAGCTAATTGATCTGATAGAATTCTTTGTGTCATTAAAGGAGTGGTTGAAGAAGACCTGGTTAATATTATTTAGGATTTTCCCAAAAGCTTTGAGTAAAGTTAAGCACTCACAAAATAAGAGACAAAATATTGTCTTGGATCAAAAACTGATTGAGATGGGAAACAATATTAGGATTAAACGATCAGTTAGCATTTTGGTTAAAAGCTAATCTAGGTGCAGAAGGTATTTCAGTGTACTAGGACCTAGAGTGTCAGTGTATTCATCAGTTGTATTTAGATATTAGTTGTATATCAGGCTATATGTAAAACAAACCATTGGGTTCAAACGTAATTTGTAATGTCCGAATCGTCTTAGATAAATAACCATAGCAGGCAAACTAACATTGATCGATGCAAAATAGTGTGCATTGAAGAAGAAAATTTGAATTACTTATACCTCTGGGTTTCAAATTAGATTCATCCGCTCAGGAAAAAAACTTAGCAAATAATTTTCAAAGGCTCAGTGGAGATTTCTGTTCCTTTCATAACTAAGACGTAAATCATGTTAAACGCAGGAGTAAAACAAAGAATAGGAAGGAGATTATTATAATCGTCTTGTGTAGATCAATGATACAGTCTTCTAAGGAATACTATATGCTATGTGGATCCAACATATGCCTGTAAATTATGTTACAAAATGAAAGGATTGAATGGAGGACAATAAGAATGATCAAAAGCCTAAAAAATCTCCCATGAAGTCAAATAAAGGCGGAAAATGTGATTGCTTATGCCAGAGAGAACAGGAATGAAGACATAACATGAGTACAACCTCCTATGTAGAGAGGCAATGAATTGTAAATAAAAACTTTAAAAAGTAGAGCAAATAGAAGTTTTCCATCTCATTAGTTCTTAAAGAAACAAAGGGATATTAAATGAAATCAAGATCTGAAATTCAGGACTGAGAAAAGATGGCTCATTTTAGTGTGCATCTCATTGAAACATAGGTTATTAAGATAAAAAGATTCAGAGATATTAGAACTTGTATTATTTATAATCCTTCCATCAAGTGAGATATGTTTGTTGCTGTGCTTATTGTTCTTGAGAAAATAATATTGGTGCTGGAGAGCTGGCAGGAGGGAGGAGTTGTAATTTAGAGAGCTTTTTGTAATTTAGAGAGCTAGCAAAGTTTCATCAGCCGTTTTTATTGCTAACTTTAGGGGTTTTGTTCTCTGTGGGAGGGTTTTAAACCTGCTCAAGGTCACAGATTTTTCTAGTTCTGGTAACACGATCTATTTTCATCTAAGTTTCTTGTCAAAGGACTGCATCAATCTCTCTTGCATTGCTTAACACTGCTCTGTGTAGGGACTTCTAGCTATGTAGCTGAGAAGTTAGTGACATCTCATGGTAACCATGGAAAATTACAGGTTATTTTTTTGTAAGGTTTTGGCGTTTGTCATTTAATGGACATTGCAAATGTTTTCTAGGTCAAAATTATTTTTTTAATATGCTTGTACATACCTCTCACATTTAATTCTCCAGTGTTTGTAATTTATCTATTTCTAAGCCTGAAATACTGATACCTGTCAGTTATCATCTGAGGTCCGAATGTTGTAGTGTGTAGTGCTTTGTCACTTACATATTTGTCACTTACAAAACAATTATTTAACATCATTGTCTCTTCTGGATTTACTTGTTTTAGGTACCAAGTCAGCTACAGAGTACGCTAATGGTGGTTATGATATTGTGTCACCTGCTCCATCAGTATACTTGGGCACATTTCAAATTTTGCATCTCCTGGAAGATCTAAAGATGGCATTGGAAATGCTAGAGGATCCTCAAGAGAAAGAAGCATTGCGAAATCAAATTCCGGGAGCCACAGCAGTGTGTCTACGAGAGTGGTTTGAAGAGAATCTGGTGAGTAGTTAGTTATAGCTTTTCCATTTTGTTTACAAACGGCATTGGTTCGAGTATTTTGATACTTCAGTTATTTTCATAGTAACTGAAATCTGCGTACTTAAAGAACTGCAGGGGATGGTAAGCAATCATAGAAAGCTGAGGATATTATCACTTTATGCGCTGATTACTACAGCTTTCCAGATACAGGAGTATAAGTAGTTGGTAAAATACTTTATTTTGCACTTGGTAAGAGAAAAGATGGTAAAAATGAACTACCAAAAAAGGTACCTTTTCTGTGGATTTTCTTTTTTTTTGGTTGGTTTTGGTCCTTTGCTGGAGATAACAAACAGGTTTAAACTAGTTATAAAAATATTCATTTTTAAACCACCCATTTGGAATATGGTAGCATTGTCTGTTGAAGGCAGAAGCACAAAAAACTTGGATGATTCTGCTATCCTTTTCCTCACTACATTTCCCTTACCTTAACTATCAGTGTTATGAATCTTCAAAGTATTTGTACACCAGGCAGCGGTGGTAAACGCAATAAAGCCATTTGTGAGACATGGCATTTTCTGTGTAGTGACATTTACCTGATAGTTACCATTTGCAACAAGTGCGGACCCACACCTCAGGTGTGCCTATGTGTACTTGTGGGGTGCTTGCTCACCAGTGCATGGGTTAGCCAACCCAGGGAGCTCCACGGGTACACACAAAAGCTAAAGTACCCACGTGTACATTAGGAGATGGGGATGTGGATTAGGATGTCCATTAGGAGACAGTAAAGCCATCTGAATGTGAGACATTCATATTGGGATAGATGTGGAATAAACATTTGACTCTATTGGAAAAAAGACTGAGGCTTACCAGGTGAGGAGCAGATCTTTGGACAGACCTTAAAAGAAGCAATCCACTGGATGTAAAGAAGGAAACAACAGGTCCTGCCAGAACACTCCTCTTCACCAAGCCTGTCACTGCAAGTGAACGATGGTTTCCTAAAGAGTAAAACCTACCTATCACTTTCTCAATTTCAGAAAAGTTTTATAGATTAATGGATTTTCTTCTGGCTTTGTCAATGCATCTTACTTCCATGTAATTGTGTCTGTAGCTTCTGGTTCATTGTTTATCACCTGCTATAGCTGCCTTGTACCTATTGTAACCTAACGTTGGAAAGGTAGCTGCTTTTGTTTGAACTCGTGAACTGCTGGCTTGCTGGCATTCTCCACAGAGCCCAGGTCTATGGCTGGAAAGTCCTGTTTGGGACCGTAAGGGAGAAAGGAATGAGAATTTGGTACCAGCTTTGAAAGCAAAAGGTGGAGGCAATGTTTAATTTGGGTTTACAATATTCGATTTTGAGTCCAGATCCATGGGGCAGCTCTTACTGAATTCCTGTCTTAGCACAAATTTTGATGCTTTTTCAAAGCTTTGCAATAGCTAAAAGATATTTTTAATGCATAAAGTATATAAATTTTCGAGTTATTTACTGTAAAGTTGAACCTGAACCACCAAGTTGAAGAGTTGGAATCTGGTGGTCTGGCTTTTGGCTCCTCTCTTGCACAGATATTAATTAAGCTACCTTTTCAGCTCTGCAAGGTATGTAAAACTTGGTGTTTTGACTCCTTACATTAATCTATATATGCCTATCTCTTCTTTTTCATGAGAAACCAGCCAAAACAGCAGCCATAGTTCCTTCTTAGAGTTGCAGTGTACTGATGTCCTAAAAGCCTTATCTAGTGCATCAAGAGTAGTATTCATTTGATAAAGCAGTTGGGCAGTCTGGATTCAGAACAAACAGAACAGGGAAATTGGTGGTATAGAGTATCTCTAGCGCAGTATGTTGAGATCACTGTTTTTAAAATATTTTGCTCTGTTCTGTATTGACAAATTCTGTATTTCTTTTAAAGACATGCACAGGGAGGGTAGTGCATAGTTGCTGTGACTGTTAGTCGAAAATTGATAGTAATCTGTGTATTTGGAGACCTTATACATTTTTTTTAAATTCAAATAATTTGTAAGCATGCACATAACTTCTATGGACTTCAAATTTGGAAGAGCTTTCTCCACTGACAAGCAGCAGTTTAACTTGGAAATTGAGAAGAAATCTGATATATCAGCTCAGTTCAGTGAAATGGAATGTGTATTTCATAGTTATGTCCCATACTGAAAATTCCTTAATTTCAGCCCAGAGCTGTGAAACATGACATTTGATATATGAAAAAGGATGGTCAAGGTCGTAAGCTATAGGGAATGAGAATTCTGTAGCTCAAGTCCATTCACGTTGGAAGCTTCAAATGAAGTTAGATAATCATTAGTCTATGAAATGTTGGAGGGTCACAGAAAAACCCTACTCAATTCCTATGGTTCAAACATACCAAAATTGAAGCGGTTTGCTGATTTATTAAAGACATAAGTAAGTAGAAATCAGTGAACCCTATTTAGGATCAATATCAGCAATACAACAAATAAACCAGAATACTAGATGCTGAAGAAATGTTAAGGAACAACTACAAATTTCTAAATGCGGTTCTATAACTAATTCCAAAAAGTTAAGATCACAGAGCTGTGCACGCATACACATTCACAGTTACACACACACGTTTCCTCTCTTAGAGCTAGTGTTGGTTACAAGCATGAACAGCCTCTTCCATGGATGTGGGTTCCCCTATTTACACACGTCTTCCAATGGACATGTGGGTGCTTTAGCTTTTGTGCATACCCATGGAGCTCCCTACAGTCTGCTAACCCATGCACCGCTGAGCAAGCACCCCACAAATTCACATAGGCACGCCTGAGGTGTGGGACCCCAGTTGTTGCAACTGGTAACCATCAGGTAAAACATCATCACATAGAAAACGCCACATGCTCTCAAGTGGAATTTGTGTCACTTCTAAGCATTCTCTTTAAAGTGTAGGGTAATAATTAGGTACAGAGATTTGGAATATATTTTGATTGTTGTACTCAACAGAAACATCACATAAAACAATGCTTGGTATCAGTAGCAATAGTTGAATTGTAAAACGCTTTGGAGTGGATGGTGAACTGATGCTCTTGAGCATCAAATGCTCTTGAGCATCAGTTTGGGTTTTTTTAGAGCTCTAATAGGTCGGATTGGAGGGGGATTTTCTTTTGTGGGCGATTAACTCTACATCCGTTTATTTTTTGGGTCCATGAACCTTTCTTTGAAGCTGGAGGCTGCTCTAGCATGTACTGAATAAGCCACTGGTTTTAGGGAATACAGCAACTGCTTTGTTTCTGACATTATATGGGAATAGGTGAGGTCAAAAATTCTCCCATCTTATCCTGACTAGGAATATGTTAGAAACTAAAGATATAAAAAGTAATCTGATGTTTATTTTGAAAGCAGATAAGCATGCTCCATTAAAGAAAAGAGTAACTATTGTTTTATGATTCTTCTTCACTTAAATGCATGCTTTAAAATTGTATTCAAAATCATTGCTGCTGCCATGCTTAATCAAGAACACAAACAACGTGCCTTACAGAAATAATTTAAATTTGTGTCTCACTACTGCCCTATATTGGCTTTTATGGGAAACCACAGAAACAGGAGTCAGAAAGATGGCTCATGACTAGTCCCTGCTGGCTAGTATCAAACACCAGCATTTAACAACTAGCATTCTGGTTTCAACAGAAGTATAGAAGTCCCAATTATTTTCTGGTGTGCTCCTTCTCCATTAGCAATCATCGTAACCTAATGCAGCTCTGGAAGCTCTGTTAGGCAGAGTATGGTGCTATATCCCCGCCAGTTCTATTTGTGCCACACAGCAGTAGTTGGGATTGCAGGTCAGAGGACAGAAAGTGACTGAACCTCCTTCGTATTGTGTGTTTGTATTGGAGTATCATCTAGAAACTAGAGCTCAATTGTACTAGAACAGGAAAAATAACTTCTGCAGAGAATTGCCCCTTGGCCTTATAATTCGAGCACCTTTGCAGCTTTGGTAATTGCCACTTAGCGTGCTGAACTAAACCTAGTGTTTAAATAAATAAGACTGTGGAGTTTAGCCTTTTGGTCAGCTTCGGGGCACAATGGCTTATTGCTGATCAGTCAGGAAGCTTCTGTGGTGATTATAGGTAATATAGCTGGTCTCACTAGAGCCCTACCTTCCTTCAATTCCATAACACCAAACTAAGGGATATTCCAAACTATGGAATTTATCAGACATGAAATATCACCAAGTTGTGGTTTGGTTTTTTTGTTTGTTTGTTTGTGGGTGTTTTGTTTTGTTTTTTGGTTGTTTGGTTTTGGGGTTTTTTTTGTTGTTGTTTTTGACAATTGTAACTGTTATGTTCTTTGGCCTGCCTGCTATAGGTGTGAATACCAAAGATGTGGGAAAATTTACATATGCCTAGAGTGTGAAAACTTTAGACATCGTGTTTCATACCCGATACTACCTTGCTTACTTCCTCTTTTTAAAGCATCTGCTTTCTCCTTTTTTTATGGAACCATTGCTAAGGATTTGGTGTTTCAGTGAGTTTTGTGCTGATCATCTACAGTGCCTTAAGGCAGAGGCACACCATTTGTGGAACTAAAGGTGTGCATTTCAAAAAGGCTCCTTTTTGCGTTTCTGTGGTCTGGGATCTGTGAACATATCAGGTTCTCAAGTCTACAGTATAACTGGGCACAGTAACAGTGCTGCCACTGCTTTAAGATAGATGAAATAGGTTTGACAAAGTTAGCGCTGAATTTAGAAAGATTCTAACAATCATAGAATGAGGATTTTACAGTTGCTGTAACTGCACATCTTTGACAAAGCTAAAATGGAATAAAGCATTAGTAATTATAAACATTTAAGTAAAGAACTGTACTAAAAATTTTTGCTGGGAAGTGAATGTCTGGAGTGTTGTACGTGCTTTATGATTGTAAATCCTTTGGCTTTAACAACAGAACAAAAAGACCTGGGGGTTATTATGGAGATTTTGTGTATAGTTTCAGTGCTTCTTGTTAAATATTTTAGTATTGCTAGTGACCACATGACATATCACTTCAAAGCAGGTAGTAATTTCAGCATTAAAAATTAACTGCTGCAGTAACAACTGACTCTTTTTGACTTGGAGAGCTATGAGAGAATGTATTTAGTTACAGTTTCATTTCATAACTCTAAATGAACTTTTACACTGTTAATTCTTTTTTTTATTCTATACATCTTTATGGAACCCTTTTCTGAGTAAAGAGGAACCCTAGTGTTCTTACAGTGGTCTTAAAATGATTTTAAGCACAAGTGAAAGCCTTGTTTCTAGCATTGCAAGACATGATCTTCCCTCCAGTGCAATATTTGTATTTCGAGCAAGCCACTTCACCATGTAGCTTTATATACTGACCCTTAAAATGCTGATTCTTGAAAACTCGTTGATATTTTCCTGATTATGTTTTTTCTTGGAAGCCTAATTCTGAAAATCTTTCTAACTTTTCTAAAATTGAGGAAATGGGAAGGGGAGAAGAGCAAAAGAAACAGTAGAGGAATCTGTGGTAGAGGTAATCTGTTAAAATAACGTAGTTTGCCTTATGATACATGCCGTGCTTTGTTTCATTTCACACTTGATGTTTTTGTAGTTGTAAAACCAGACTTTTTAGCAGAAACAGAATAAATTTCTTAGAGTCTTGATTGCCATTTGGTCGTGATTAATGTTCAGAAGAGATTGTTTTGGCAGTGTATTAAAATCAAGGATTTTTTTTTCCCCAGTGTCTTCACAGGGACTTGGATTACAACAGTAAACCCCAGTTCAGAATTCTGACTTGGTGGAGTTTGGGAAGTATTGAAATGACTTCAAAGTTTTATTTTAAGTATGTGTTAAAGCACTCTGTGGAAACATAATCACGGCTGTCTTCATGTGACTTTGTCTAAGATTCATTTTACAGTTATCTGTCCAGAACAGAGGCAGAAAATGACTGCAATACAGGGCACTTAAATATACTTGAAAAAATGCATTTAGAAAATTATCAATAGAATTTTTCAGCAACAGCTGAGTGGGAAGAGAATATATTCTGAGCAATGCCAGTTAAAGCCAGTGTATTTATCCGCTGCTAGATTTGACTGTGGGACTCAAATGTTGAGAGTCACGATGGAGCTATATATAGCTGAATCTTCCCGTTGCCAAGTGGTATTAACACATGTTAAATTCAAAGTGGACCAGTAGATCCTGCTTGGGACACTGTAGAAAAGCTGTCATTCCATAAGCATTCATGTTTATTTTTGCCAACTTGAAACATTAGATGGATATGTTTTTTGAGCAGTAGTCAGAGTTGAAAGTTGGATGACCCAGTCCCCCGTTGTCCTCCAGCTCCTTTTCAATGAGTTGATGATGCAAGGAAGCCCTGAACTGGAAGATCTGGTCCTTTCAAAGCCCCCCAAGCATGTTAGAGCAATTCACAGCACACAACAAACAACAGAGAAGTGTCTGTGCAGCTGTTTATGAATACTAGAGAGTGCCTTGGAGCTAGTCGAAAGGGGCTGTACACAGCTTGCATGGAATTTTTCTAAACCAGGCCTAATTTTTTTTAATGTTCTGTGGTTGCTTTGTCTGGGAGTCAAGCCTGTCATCTCTGACTGTGACTCCTCACTGTCAGCAGAGTTAGGAAAGTCTTCTCTGCACGAAGAACTAATATAAGCTTAAAATAGCTTTGCAGCGAGTAGGGCTGATTTAGATCTCTTTCTTAAAATGACATGGTGAGATTAGTTTTTGGCATTTTCTTTGACCCTTGTAATGGTCAGTAATGCTTAACAGAGCCATCTTTAATCTACAATGACCAGAAGTGATTAGAGAGAGTTGTGTTTTGTCCTTAGGCTAGAGGACTCATGGAAGAGAGGTGGTATGCCTGTTATACTAGCAGGGCTTGTATTTTTATACATGAAGTTTTCCAAGATTTCAGACTGAGATATTGTGAAATTTAGTCCTTGGGGGCAATCCTCACTTATGTGGGCTATCCACACCTTGATACTGTCAGAGGAAATGGAGGACTACTCTATAGGAAGCCATGACTGTATACAGAAATTGCATGTTAGCCTTCAAAAGGATTAATACGATTTATTCAGTTCTGTTTATCTAAGACTCTTTCAGCTGTTGGCTTCAGTGCCTTCCTTTGCACTAAGCAGCTGAATATCGCATTAGTTCATCTTTCCTTTTGTGTCTAATGTTATGCATGGTGTCACTTTTTCGTTTCACATTATGATCCATCACTAGAATTTCCAGCTACATGGCTTTTCACTGATTTAAATGAGATACCTCTATTAATTTAACAAACATTAATGTGTAAATCTAACTACTACGAAGTATCTGCTTTTTTAAGTGTAGCTAGAGGAAACATCAGAAAATGTTTTCCATGAAGTAATTAGCAGAGGGATTGGCAAGGGAGAATTATTTCATTACACAATGGTGCTAAAAGATAAGGTGTAAAGGTAATGGTCATGTAAAGAAACTGGGGGCAAAATTTTCTTGTTAAAGTTTCTGTATTGATTTGGAGGTGTTACTTGAATATTAGAGGAAGGGCATTTCTTTATATAACCTTTTTATATAACCTGTATTCAGATTTCACAGAATTTGGGTAGGTTGACCTGTCTCATTTCCTAAATGTATCAGTTATGAAAAAAACAGCAATAATGTAATTCACAACAAAATTATTTCTTTTGGAATAATACACTAATAATAGCGGTAAACAGATTTGTACTAAATATATTTTCAGTTTTTGTGATCTTTTCAAAATGGAAACAAATTATACTTATTTTAGACATAATATATAATATGTTGGCATGCTACTCTTCTAAGTAGATAAACATGTGCTTTATTTTCCCGAAATAATGAAATGCTTAAGAAGAAAACGATGAATACTTGTATATTCCTTATCAGAAATAAGGACTTGTAAAGGTTTATCTGCAGCTTAATCTGTTTTGGATTTTTTTACAATTTTTTCCCTTCTGAAATTTAAAAAAGAAAATCTGATGTGGAAATGCTGGAAAATCTTGAAATGCTTCATATAGATTTCTGAAACAGGTGTGTGAATTGGCATCCCCCCTTCCACTAGACCAGGTTGCTCAAAGCCCCGTCCAACCTGGTCTTGAACACTTCCAGGGATGGGGCATCCACAACTTCCCTGGGCAATTGTTCCAGTGCCTCTCCACCCTCATAGTGAAATATTTTTTTTTTTCCTAATATCTAAATCTCCCCTCTTCAAGTTTGAAGCCATTACCCCTTGTCCTATCACTACGTGCCCTGGTAAAAAATCCCTCTCTAGCTTTCTTGTAGGCCCCCTTCAGATACTGGAAGGCTGCTCTAAGGTCTCCCCAGAGTCTTCTCTTCTCCAGGCTGAACAACCCCAACTCTCTCAGCCTGTCTTCATAGGAAAGATGCTCCAGCCCTCTGGTATATTTAGTAATTTCAGCGGTGCTCTGAAACATTTCAGACTGAAAACTAAACCTGAGTTATTGTAATATGTTGTGTGGTAGAATGTAAATATATTTCTTTGAATATTTTATTTACATGTCAGTGTACTTTTTTCTTGCCTATAGCAACTGGGGGGGGGAGTGTTCACAGGAATTTTGTTGTTCTGTTAAGGAGAAAACATTTTTTAGTTTTTATGCAAAAAAATAATAGTCAAGCTTCTTAAAACCTGCATTTTTTTCTAAGTAAGTTTCACGCAAAAAGTTATAGCTCTTCTAGCACTTGGGCTGGAAAAAGTATTTCAACATATGGCAAGGAATGTTTGAAACTGCCAAGAATGTACAAATGTCTGTGGATGAATTAATAAACAGTAACTTAATCTAAGTATTGGTAACACATTCTTTATGGAAGCCAAGGGATGAGAGCTAGTTATTACTTGAGCAATAACCAGAAAGGAATAGTAGTGTTAGAGATACATGATATCACACAGCCTGCAGATGGGAATGACTCCAAAGATGTCAGCACCTGTTTGAAGTATTACCTCCCCCCGTCCCTGAATATGCAATAAGGGTGAGGGTTAACCATCCTGGCTTGAAACTAATGGCCATCTAAGTCTGATTATTTCTGAAATACAAATTTTAATCAAAGAATTGAGCCATTTGGATTGAGTGCATTTTCTGCTGGGAAGGGATTATTTGTTCATGTATCTACATAACATTATTTCTAGTCTGTTTCCCAGATACTTGTTTGTTTGTTTGTTTTTAAATTATCAAAAGTAAAGCAAATGTACTCTTATATAGAATGCACGTGGCTGGTTTTTTTTTTTTCTTCCTTATGTTCCAAGAGTTTCATCTTTCTCTTCACTTAGGCATTATCAGTTAGTCATGATTAAGACTCTAAGACAAATTATCTTGCTGGAAATGCTTCATATAGATTTCTGAAACCATTCCTCACCATGTAAAAAGGTGGGGTTTTTTTTTCCTCCATTGTCTTTTGCACAAATAGCCTGAATTTATTTTTACACAAGTATTCCTGTTCAGGCGTATTCTCATATTCTCTTTCTTCACTCTGAAGCTCTTGCATTTTTCTGCAGCATGAGAATGACAGGTGTGTGAATTGGCATGCTGAGGAAATTTTTCCCTTTTAAAATCTGGTCATAATCCCTCTGTTTCCAAAGCTGCCCAAACACTAGGATTGGGAAGAGCACAGGGTAATGAATGTAGGAAAAGTTTATACTAATGCTTGGGAATGAGTGTATTTTTGTTGCATGTCCATACTCAGCTGGACTCTCCTGATGAGGCTGGGAAGATGCATAGTTGGTTAAAGGCCAAGTGTATGTTCTTTTCGTGTTTTCAGAAGCTGATGGGTTTTGAAACCAAAATGATCAAAAAGTTACTGCTGAAGAGAGATGTGCAGTGCTCCTGGGACCTGGACCTGATGGAGGCTGAAGAACTCCTCTGCTTTTGCCCTCTAACAATGCAGTGCCAATATAAGAATGCTATTGACAGTTTGCATTTGTGCTGCTCTGAAAGATCACAAAAACCTATGTTTTAGCACAAATTTAACTGAATAAAAAGTAAAATTGCTAAAATAACAGTAATAAATATAATTTTATAATATTCATTGGGCCTCAGCTGTGTGGGAGAAAGAGGGACAGTGCTAGAAAAGCAAAACAACTCTGCTTCCTTAGCTCCAATGTTGGTAGAAGACTGGTTACACCAGACAGTCAGATTGCCCTTCCCTCCACAGTTCTAAGAGGATTTGTGGATGTTTTCATGCCTTTTCATAGGTCTGGAATGGAGGGACATGGAAGTGTAACTGATTGTTTAAAGTATTCTGTTACTTTCAGTTTCAAAGCTGTTACAGCATGTCTGTTTACTATTTAAAACAGATTTAAAATCTTGTTTGAAATATTTGATGTTACTAATAAAGTAATGGGTTGCTTAGCTGAGTGATTTTTATGGGTTGTGTGTTGGCAGAGGTTCACGTGGCTAGCAATTTTGGTGCTCTGCAAACGGAGTTTTTAGTTCTGTCAACAGTGGCAGTAGTCAGCAGTTTTCTACAGCAGTACAGAAATGGCAAAGAAATCCTAATGAGTTTTCATACAGCTTGTGAAGTATATAAACTGTTAATTTTAAACATTTTATTGCCTTTATATTGCCATAATGTGTGTTTTCAGTTATTTCTGGAGATGGCACTGGAGAAAATAATTTGGGGGAAGAGAGTAATAGCTAGATCATTCTCTTTCCACGGGGTAACGCTTGAGGGTGGTGGGACTGCAGTGATAGTGGGGGATTTTCATTTGCATGTTTTTTAATTCTCCATTGAACTAGAAGTTAGTGCTCAGTGAAGAACTTGACACAGACATGGATTTCCTAAAACGAAGGGAAAAAAAACCCAAAACATTGGTAACCTGATGAAGCAATCCCCAGATTGCAACGTATTTTCCTTATGTTTCACTCTGCCCAGAGAAACTAACCTGCTTTTCCAGCAAAACAGCAAAGTATTCTAAGCAAATCTGGGGCAATTGATTTGCATTCAGTTGGTATCTGACACTTTTTCAGGCCAAAGCTCAAGCAGGATGTAAAGTTCAGCATGCAGGTGACAGGCTAAAACTGAACACGTGACTGTCTGGAATGTATGTTGTCAACATTCGTGGCTGATAAGATGCAGAAAATTCAGACACATTTACCTTTTAATCAGGAAGAATGACTAACAGAATCAAGAGGCCTTTGCATGAAATCCGGGACAAATGACAAGGCAGAAATAAGGTATGTTTGTAATTTTAAATACTTTTAAGAGGAGAAATGGATACTCACCTAGCTGCAAACGCTGTACTGAGGCACTAGTAAGTGGAGTAATACAGTTTTCATCTAGTTTTTTTTAAATGAAAAACAAAATAATTACAAGATGATGTGTAGTGGAATGTTTTAAGAGGTATGTTTCCTCCTTCCTTAAAGAAGCCTGAAATTGGACTCTTAGAGCCTATGTTTTGGAATAGATGAAATGTGGAACTTGAGGATCTGTAGTGGTGGTGCTATGGAATATGCAGTACTTTGAGATAAAGTTTGAGGTATTTGCTGTTCTCCATAATTAGATAACTAGTTTTCGGGGGGGGGGGGGGGGAATTTGTTGGACTAAGAG
>NW_009650173.1:1793110-1794265 GCF_000708025.1 Charadrius vociferus | reverse complement strand
GGGGGGGAATGCCTTGAGCCATAGGGAGTTCATGTTTTAATGTCAAGAGACCCCCTGTTCAGTCTTTGTATGCACAACAGCCTCTGTCGTGGCTGAGAGAAGTGTACTATATTAAGTGCATCTTAACTTTTATGATTTTTTTTTTTAATGGACCACTGATAGCGTACTAAGGCTTTTTCCAGATCGTGTGAGCTATTCAAGAAATAGCTGCTCTCATCAACTTTAAGGTAGCATAAAAACTTCTCCAACTAGCATAAATTACGTGTGTTCTGTGTACAGAGGAAGCCAAGCCCTCTTCAGATCTGTCTTGTGGTATGGTTCACTTTTGGAAACTGACAGTTCTTTTATCTTGTCACATTTACTGGTGATTTTAGGTATCCTAGCACCTTTGGAAGACTTGCAGCGCTTTTTAAAAACAGTTCATATTTTTCCTGTCACGTGACTTTAAGTAACAACAGGTAATAAATAAATGAAGAAAGCTGGAAATGTGTATCCTTCCCTCTTACTTTGTGTCATGGAAGTCTAAGAAGAGGTCTGTCAGATGAAAAGGATTAAGAATGGTTGAAATAATAAAATCCCACATCCCTCGCAGAAACTCACGTTATCTGTGACTTCCACAGTTTGGAATGTGGGTAGATGGCTAAGTGAGGCAGGTCCCTGTAAGAACTGCTTTTCAGGGCATTATGCAGCTTCAGATTTTGAGTTCTTTGTATATCTCATTAGTGTAATGGGCAACTTTGACTGGCTCCTCCAAATTGCTGGTTTACTTCTCCTCAAATGCAGGAGTGAGTTTGGCTGTAGAAACTGAAGAAAATGGGGAGATAAGTAAATGTTCTGAGATCATTGCAAAAATCCCATGGGGACAGCTGTGTTTTGGTCTTAATAGGCATTGCCCAAGCTGTTGTCCTTACGTGCAGAAGAATCAGTTGCCCAGTTTAACGCCAAAGCTGCTTTAAACTAGTGGGAATACAACGTTGGAAACTGGGGTTTATTGAGAAAAATTAGAACTTAATCATAACTACTGTGTGGAGGCACTAGAGGACACCGCAGTAACAGGCAATGCTTTTAAACTTCCCTTCTTGCCAGAGGATTGCTTTGCATATGCGTTTATCTTGGTGTTGCAAGTTTGAAAAGCTGCCATGCTATGCGACTTCA
>NW_009650173.1:1768042-1793095 GCF_000708025.1 Charadrius vociferus | reverse complement strand
GCTTCAGCAGGAGCAGACAAAAATCTTAGAAGGGTATCATCATCTTTTGTTAAGATGGAAAATTGCCTCTTTGGCAATAGCAGTATTTATGGGATAATTAACTTATCCACAGGATCGCCCTTGAATTCCTCTTCTTTTATAATGTCTTTTGAGAGGATAGGCAAGTAATTCAAAGAGCAGAACTTATTTTTAGGTTTAGTCTGAGCCTGAAATAAACTGAGAAGGCTGAGTAGTGTTACGATAAACAGGGAGTAAAACAGAGACAGGAAATAGGGGGTCTTTGGTAATGAGTTCCAGCCACTCTTGAAACAGAAAGCCAGAGAAGGCATTACTTGGAAATAGTTTCTCAGTGACAGCTTAATAATTTTTAGCTTGTTATTCAACATTAAAAGGGAACAGTTTCTGCAGATTTATACTAGTCTTGAAAAAAAAACTTTTTAAAAGATCATTTAGCAAGTTCTATTTTTGAAGTTTTTAGAGTTGCATTGTTCTTGTTGCTAACCGATCTGCTGTTTAAAAAAACCAGATGTTTGGGGGAGAGTCCAAAGTTTATACAGTTGTGTGTTATATATACATCTGTGAGAAGCATTTGGGATAAGACTGTGCGACAGAGGCAGAAGATTTAGCTTAAAATGTGAACACGCATTCACAGTTTTAGAAGTTGAGGGTTGAAAAGGGAAGAAGTCACAGCTATATCCTGTAGAACAAAGCAGTGCGCTTGCTTCCAAAAGTTTCTTTTAACCCTGGGAATGTGACTGCTGAGATGGGCCCAAAGCATGGATGGTGAGATTGATATTTACAAGCACTTCACGTGGCTAAAGAGGGTAAGTGATTTGCTGGGCTTTGTTTTCTCTTCTCTTTGTAAGTGCACTTTAGCAAATCTTAGTCAGAATTCTCAGCTTTGTGAAAGGAAACCTATTGAGTGCCTCAGATGAAATATTGTGAGTTTCTTCATAAGAAATTAATTAAATAGGTTTCTTCGTGTAGGAGGAGGCGGCTTAGGGAGGGGAGAGAATCAGCTGTCTTTGTCTTTAAAAATGAAACTCTAGGATGAAACTTTGAACAAATGGTAATAGAACTAGCAAGAGTTCGTGCTTTCCTGAGATTGTGATGCAACAAAGCAAATCCTGCATGGGAATGTATGGCAAAAAAGCAGAATATGTTGTTTACCATATTGTGCTTTAAAATGAAAAATGACTTGCACTAGTTCTTCACTTAATCAATTCTTCATCGGAGTAACTGTATGAGACCTTTGAGGATGCCTTTGTTTTGGATAAAAATGGTGGTACTTTTTTCCAATGCATGTTACTCTGATAAAATTATGTTTTCTAAAAAGACAGTGCTATTAAAAAATTTTGTGAGGAACTGTCTGGATATGAATTAACTGCATGAGATTGTTTTTGTCTTCCTATAAAAGAAGAAAAGTAGGTTTGTGCAGTTGTCTCGTCACCTTGGAAAAATAACTTTGTTTTTGTCACCTTTTAGATTTTTTTAGGTTCTAAGTATTTACTTCTCAGTGTTTGGAAAATCAATTAATGGGATGTGAATATTCACAGTATATTGGTTTTTTAATTACAGTATTTATTTAATTGTGTGTCATGTAAGCAGCACATCCTGTCGTTATACTTTTAAAATCTGTTTTAACCTGTGTATACTTTTCTTGCAAATTCTATGCATGCCATTTATGTTAGTGCTTCTGTATGGGACTGGATTAAAAACACACATATACATAGGTACGTGCACTCTATTTTTTTTTTACTAGCTGTATAAATATAAAATGTGGGTAGATACTTCTGTGAAACGTGATTAGGAACATAATTTGGGTAGTTTCTTGAATGAATGTAAAATATTCATGATATCATGTCATTCTAATAAAAGCCTGAGAATCTTGAAGTTAATTTACAAAACATTTACATCAGGTTCTGGAAACTTTTATATTTTTGGAGTGTGGATGGGGAGGGGTTTAAATGGGGAGTGAGTGGGATAGTGAAGAAGAGACAGCAGGAAGCAGCAGTTGGTAACATTACACTACTAGTTTAACCTGTGCAGTTAAGGCTAAAGAGTTCTTTAGTGCTTTTTGAGATCACATATTAATTAGTTATTTAAATGAGGTTTTGAATACAATATGTCTGCCACCCCTGCTTCCTGGTTTAAATTTCATTTCTAAAATGAGAGGTTTGCTAACAAAAGCCTAAGGTGTGCTGTTATCAGGTTGTGTGGCATTCAGGATACACTGAGGGCAATAACATAATGAGAAAGGGCTCAAGAAATAGCTGCAGTGAAGAAAGTCTCACACTGAAATGTTCACAGATTTGGAGGGGTTAACACAGGGTGTCTTTAGGCTGATTTTCAAGTACTGTGTTCAGAAAGGATACTGTGTTCAAATGTAGTACAGGCTTTTACAGAAATAGTAATGCTATTACTGTTGTTGCATGTAATTCCTTTTATGTAGGGTACATAAAGGAGAATATCAAGACTGCTGCTTTTCCTTGCAAGCTCTGTAAGGGGGTGAGCACATGTGGGGGAAGGGAAGAGAACTGGAAATGATCTTGCACTGTTTCCAGGAGAACTTAAGCAGTCTGCTCCCAAATTCCTTTGACAAGTGATTTTTTAAAAAGTAGAAACGATCTAAGTTGCTTATTTAATTCTCATGTTCAAGAATCCTTATGTCACATGTCTGGCACTGACTGTGATAGCATATAAAGATTTCAGGCCCTGCAATCATAAACTGTTGCTCTTTGGCTGATAATGAAAGTACAAGTACCCTCCAGAGTAACAAATGGCACTTCACAGGGAGTAACTGCATCAGACTTCCATAAACCCTTGGTGAAATATGCCAAAGCTGGCTCCAATTTCATCATGAGAAGAAATCACTTCAGAGCCCGGGATCAGTTTTGATGTTGCGGTGGTTGGCTAACCTACACTGGCATGGTATCTGCGGCTTGGACTGGGTTAGGGCAGCAAACAAATACAGAAATCACGAGATCCAGGCACGCAAAATGGCAGATACAACTGCTGTTTTCAGATGCTGTTTTCACATTCAGAATGGAGGTTCTGATTTAAGCAGTAGTCTTGTAACATGAAGTGTATAGTGGCACCATGCAACAGCAGCAGGGACAAAGCAATATTTACATCAAATTGAAATAAGGTGTCACTGCACTTCAGCTCTTTCCATTGGATTTTGTTGATGTTCAAATGATGTGGGAAAACTGCTGTGCCAAGAATGGCCATAGGTATGGACAGAGTGGGCAGCAAAATGTAAGAGAAGATGGACAGAGCCAAAAAACAATTTAGCCTTCTCTTAGTTGTATATGAGGCACAGTTAATGTGTTTTCCTTTGTTTACTGTTTTTTCTCCATTTTACTTTTTTTCTGCCTTTTGCCAGTAATAAAAATTATTAGTCTGCAGTAGTATTTCTCATGAAAAAAAGAACTTTCTCTGATAATATCTTACCTAATATCAGAAAGACAAAACTCTGCAATGGGTACAGCCATACTGTACTTCATGGCATGTGATACTTTAGCAATTTCAGAACTGTCCTGGTTAGCTTTTTCTGGCTGAGACGCTGAATGATATCTGACGTAGGCACATAGTACCACCCTGGTTTCATGCAGCATTATAAGAGTTTGTAATAATGTGGATATTCCAGGATACCTTGTTAGTAAGACACAAAGCCTGGCTAAGGAGGTCAGAGGAATTATTAATGGAGGCGTGTCTTTCAGCAGGTTGTTTCTAGTAGAATATGGAAAAGTTTTTATGTATATACAGTGCACTTTTAACAGTACAGCTAAGGCAGAAGCATAGTTCTTATAAAGTAGTTGGTGGGCAGTTTGTAGGAAGTGTTTTGCAGCTAACTGATGTTGGGTTCTTTTACAGGGCCTAAGCATAAATCTGCCACTGTTAAAAGTTTCTGTTGCAAGCTAAAGAACCTGAGATGCTCCTCACTACCTGAAGCTGAAAGTATCCCATCTTTAGCAAATTTTCTTTGGTTATCCTAAGGGATTTGGGTTAGAGGGTTCACATACCATTTCATCTGTTGTCCTGTTGCTTTATTCTTATCTTTCTATCAGGCTTTAATTGGAACACACCGTTCCGAATAAAAATGGCACAACCCCCATTCTGGTACGTAGGCATGTAGGTATAGCCACAAATTATTAACAAGGATCACAAACATAAATGCTGATATTTGCCACAAACAGTATTATGCGCTCTCTAACGACATAGTAAATTAACTGAGCTATTTGAACTGCAGTGGATAAAATTAAAAAAAATGGAAAATAGAAGGTTTCTTGCCTCTGGAAAACTTTGTGGAGTGGTAAGAGGTCTTATTTTGAAAGAGGGGTGCCTTCATAGACAGTGGAGGCGTCTGATGGCTCTTGCAGCTTGCTGTAGACTTATCCTTTGAAGTGCGTGCAGCACACAGCTGATGGCTGACTCGAAATAGGTATACATTATTCTTGCTTTTCTTCCTTTCTTCCGGGTGCTAACCTGTACTAGCAGAAGGTAGAGCAATCAAACCCATGCTGTAGCCATTAAGCTCATGATACTAAGGGTTAATCTTACAAGTTCTGTAAGGATATCTTCCTCTAAATAACATAACTGTCTGGAGGAGAAAATAGATATTAATATTAGGAAAAATTATCCAGAAAAAAACCACCAGTATTTGGTCAAAATTATTTTAAGGACTACAGAGATTTACCTAGCTCTTTCTTTAATTAATTTCAGACTATATGCTGTTAGCTTTTTCAAAGTGACTGCCACTTTCATTTAACCAATGAGGAACAACAGCAAATAGAAAATCCTGTTGTTGCTTTATTAATTGCCTTCAGATGTAAGGCAAGAATTACAGATCCATAAATCATGTTCCAGCCTTCTCCTCCTCCTCAAGTACACTGAGTGAATGTACACATATTCAGATGGGTGTGTATCTGAGGTAGTGCTAACGTACCAAGAGATTAAATTTGTATTACATGCATGGTCAGATGCCAAAATAAAAATGTTTACTGTGTAGGCTACTCACTCATCACTACACAATAGCAACTACTGTGACTCATAACATCAATTCTGCTGGCCCAAAAGAGTAATAAAGAGATGGAAAGTCCATACTCTTCTAAATATTATCAACTCCAAACAGGCTGGGAAAAGTCTATAGCGTACATTTTCTTGTACTGAAATATAATACTATGGTCTCTGCGCTGCTAGTAGGTCATGGGAGAACCGACTGGTTGAACTGCTGGCTGTATTCCTTGTTTTCATCTCCTAAACTGCAACAAAAGACAATACATCAAGCATGTCCCTAATCTTCCCCATTAATGCAAGTATTATAGTTGCCACAGGCATCTTATTCAATTATCAGTGGAACTGAAGGTGATTCATGTGATTCAATAAGAAGAGAGGAGGTTTATGACATAACCTGTCTTCTAAAAGAGGCGGATGACTTGTTGAAAAAGCTTACAAATCACCGCTCTGACTGACTGCCAGGTTTCTTCTCCCAGCTCCTCCTCCCTCCGCAGCCCAATATAAGATCCATGGTAATGGTGACAAATTTCTGTGTAACAGCGTGTTGATCAACTTCACAAGTTGGTATTTTTCTTTTAAAATTATCTGTGTAGGAGATTCTTTGAGCTGGAACTGAAACAGCACACATGAGGAGAACACAAACTGGCCTGCATTCAATTTTATTATCTTGCATATGTACTTGCTTTAAGGGGCTTACTTTTACAGCCTATCAAGATGCAGCTAGAAGTTCTGTTACAGAAGCTTCTGAACAGAACATCTGTACCAAAGCAGTATACGATGGTTGCCATTCTGTTCTGACAATAAACTGCATTTTGAATTGTTTCCTATTAAAATAACACGCAAGAAAACATAACATTCCATGCTGACTCATGACTCTGAGAAGGCTGCTGAAAATTACAATAGTTAACCGAGTTGACCAAACATTTCTTCCCTTTCATGCCATACCCTCTTATGTTTTTGCTGATTATCCCCATTTTTAAATTAAAGCTGTTGAATCATACTCTAAAGTCTGATTTTTTTTTGTGTGTCATATATTCTGGAGGAATATCGTTTAAATGATATTTAGTCAATTTTCCAGCAGCTATCAATATTATGCCTGAGTTAGAGTCAAGAGCATATTCCAGAGAGAGATTTGGAAACTGAAGATGAAGAAGAAGCTGAAGCAAGTGGTGGAATAAAAAAGCCTTTTTTTTTTTGCAGAAACAGTTGATTTAGAATTGTTTGAGGAAACTTTTATGTTAGTATCTGATGCAATCTGATGGGTATTAAACTATACACAAAATCTCTATGGAAACTATAATACACGTGCTTCAAGACAATGCTTTGCAGCTCCTTTAGAAAAAGTATTTACGGTGTATACTTGACTATTCATCTGCAGTGGTACTATCATCAAGGTAGTTTCAACCACCTTGCCTTAGCGTATCTTTTCTTCTACTTTGTTATCATGTGTTATCGTAAACTTTTTTACATGTGTTATGCAATTTCTCTCATTCTTTCATGACATGAAATAAAATTAACATATTTAGCCTATAAGTTGTGGAGCCTAGGTAATTATTTTTGGTCTTTAAGGCTACATCTTCTGAACTAACATCTTTGTGGAAAATCTCGGTGATTCAGCCCTTTGGTCATGTGGTTACACAAGTCTAGTGTTTATTGTTTGTGAGCTTTTACACCAACTTCAGAAGTCTGTAGTCTTATAACTTTAGTGTTATAGGTCCTATATTCAGTTGCTGCTGATACGTGCGATAGCTAACTATACTTGCTCAGTTTCTTCTCAGTACTGACTTTCACAACTGCAGAATGCACTCCAACCATCCACAGATGGCCTTGGTTCATATTACATTGTTTTATCTTGTCTTTATGCGTGCTGCAAAGCTTTCCCAAGTCTTAAACAACTGCTGTGTGTCAATCAGTCACTTTTATTTAGCAGGTCGTTTTCTGTCTGCTGTACTTTCATGTACTTATCTGAGCACTCTCTGGCCGACCTACTGGCAGGGTTTCTTGGTTTTTTTTCCCCCCTTTTCTATTCACATGGGTGTGATTCACTAGGTTTTACATGGGTATTGAGTACTGGACTTCCAGCAGAGGATATTTCAGTCACTCAGTACAACAGACATCATCGGAGGCTATGCATTTGGTAAATGTGAGTGTAGTAAAATATCTTATTTATGATTTGATATTGAACTAAATTATTGATTATGCAAAATGTTTTGCATTCATGACAGATTGGTTATGTAAAAATGTCTTGGCAGTAATTTAACTCACTGTACCTGTAGGGCTGGGGGGGGAGTGGTTACACAAGTGGTTATAGGCATATTTCTTATGTGCCATATTTCATATATCTAGGAAAACAGCAAATGATGGCAGGAGAAAGGGTGCAAAATCTACTTGAATAGGCGGTCTTCATCACTAGGTTTTGTCATTAAGAGAATCTTTTCCTGCCTAGCAGTGTGCTGTTCGTCCCCGAATACTTGATGATCTAGGTGCAGGAAAGTCTCCCCTAACATGGTCTGCAGGCCAGAGACATACTGGAGAAGGCCTGTGGGCTCTCCACTGAGAAAACTCATTTAATGATATATAATGGAGTTTTAACCCTAATGGAAACGTAGCTGCCAAGGCTGAAGATTTTGGATTCTAAAGTACAGTATAAGATTTTGCTCTAAGTGGAATAACAACCCAGGCGGAATGGCTGGCATTATGATTGAGGATGTATAGCTGAGGTCAAAGGATTATCTAGGCAGACATACAGAAATGCATGTTGTTTACTTAGGAGGATCCCTTGTTTTCATTATAGTACTACAAAAGTTAATAAGGAATGAACTTTAAGATCATATGGACTGACTGACCAACGAACTTAGAATACAAAGGGCCTAAGTTATACTGAAGATGCATGTTTTATAAACATGGTATGGTGGGTGGTATTTCTTAATTAAAAAAAGAAGGCTTGAAAAAATTACATTGAGATGTTAGGAAAGATGGACAGACATGTTAAGACACAGAAATTCTAAAAAATTAAAACTAGATGGGAGAAGAAGAGGGAGTGAAATCACCATTCCTTTAAGAGCATTATGTACGTACATAGTGGGCCAGCTCCCTACAGGGGCCACTGTAGAACTTCCGAATTTCACTAAGACTTCTGTTTGTGTATGTTATACACTCACATGCACCTATTTAGAGCCATTTCCATGAAGTCTTGAATCTTAGTTGTAACTACTATAAACTGGTCAAAAGATAGTGAGAAAAATATATTCTGAGTAGAGTTAACATATTCTTTTGACAATGAATGTGTGCAGTGAGGTTCTGCACATTCTGTTCTTCAGTGTTCTTGTTGACCCTCTAAAACAGGGAATAAGGACCAAGCTTAGTGAATTTATAGGTCATTCTAGTTAGGGGCCTTGCAGCCATGCTAAAGGACATGATTCAAACAGAAGAAGAGCCTGATGTATAATAGGACACAATTCAGTATAGACTAGTGCAAGGTTATACATTTAGGCATAAGCAATGAGTGTTACTATACAGCTAATATGAAAAGAAATATGGCCCAAGGGTCTATGAAAAGGTTTTTTCCACTCTAGCCATTTTCAGGTGGAGTCCTGTGTCACCTCTTAGGCGAGGTGATTCAAAAGAAGCCAAGGAACTGTTGGTGAAGAGGAGCTGAAAGAAAGCTGCAAAACGGATCTTGCAAAATTAACCTGTGAGGAAAAGACAGAAGAACTTGTGTTTGTTTAGTCCAAAGAGGGACCTGCTAATTAGAGATCTACAGAGAGTGTTCAAATATGTAAAAAACCTCTGAAGCGAAGCGAAGGGAGGGACCTTTTTTTTTTTTTTAATCCATGGTGGTATGATAAGAACAAGTAGGTTGAAGTTGAAGACATGGTGATTCAGGTTAGATATGAAGAAGAATGCTGTAAGAATGGGTAGGTTATCTGAGGAGGCTGTGTAATCCATTTCTGGAGGTCTTTAGGAGTAGGCAATACAAGAATATTGCAAATAATCATCAGTCCTAGGATGGAATAATGAACCAGATGATCTCTTCAGACATCTTTCTGTCCTGTTTGTTGGTATCTTTGTGATTCTCTCAACTCCTTTCAAAATTATCAGGGACAAGGGTGCTTGGTTCCTCTCAGCTCATAAAGATGCCACGCTTGTGTCCAGTTCAGCACTTGAAAAGTGTCTTTTGGTTGGATAAATATTTGATTTCTTGATTTGCATTAATTAGCACCATGTTTATTTTCATCATCTGTTTTACATTTGGACCTCTAGATCTCAGTGGAGATCAAGAAGCCATGAATATATTTACTATTTTTTTAAAAAAAATCCTATTCAGAAATGTTCAGTTGAAAAAGGAAGGATAGATGGGGAGGAAGACTATAATTATATTGGTGCCATTGTACGAGTAACTAGCTGAGTAGTCAGCTGCAGACTGGTGTAGTTGAGGGGAACTTGGGGAAGCTGGTTCCTGTATTAGCTGAAAAGCCAGGCAGAGTGTTTTATTCCCTGGCAGAAATGCATTGCCTGCAATGGAGCTGGGAAATGAACTGCTAAGGGCTCATGTTACTTTCGGTGCTCTAAGCAAACAGCTCCATTCCCACAGTTACACAATGTTTTAGTATGCAGGATGGAGTTATGGGACTCTTCTAAACTTTTTTAAATGAATCTGCAGATTTTTTTTTTAATTGTGATGTTTCTCTCGAGCATTAATATTCATAGGAAATGGGACATAATACTTAGGAACAGGCCGTGTTTTAGAAGGTCTTGCTTCCCATAAGGGATTACATAGCTACAGTAGTTCCTGATAAGAATTTGATAATTTAAATAATTTGTTTATTGCTAACAAAAACATTATACTTTTCTTTCAGTAATTTCAATGAACAGTATAATACATATGGCAATTTTTACCATTTAAAAATAACCACCAAGACTCCGTGACTTTGGCAAAAGACTGTTGGGACCAGATATTTCAAATTAAATTTTTTTTTTGTCTTGGTAAGATGGCATTTCCCAATGAAATGATAATTTGCTAGAAAATATCAAATATATTCCTATTCCATTCTTGATTTGCTAGAAATGAGAAAATATTCAAAATCCAGATAAAGAAAGGTACATTCAAAAGGTTTAATGCATATGAAATAAACAGTTTTGGTTTGTAGACACATTTTGCACGTTTTTTGTACTGTAACAACCACTCAATAGATACATTTTATTATTAACTAGTGCTTTAAATTTTAATATTAACTAAAAGTTCTCACTTTTTTTCCCCCCAGTCACAGGTGAATCATCATTCATCTAATAATGAAACTTATCAAGAAAGATTGGCACGATTAGAAGGTGATAAAGAGTCACTCATACTGCAGGTATGTGTTAAAGAGAACATTGTCTACGTAGTTGATATTCAGTGAATAGAAGCTGAAGTGACAGGGTATTTTCTGTTAAATGTTAGCAGGTCACCAAGTGTAACTGATATTTAATCAGGATTTAATTTATAATTTGTATAATCCATCTGATTGATTTCATGGTGGGTTAGCTTGGTAAAGGTGGTGGCAGTAACAGCAGTAAGAGGGATAATGACAACAAAGGAAGAAAACAAACTTAAAAATAATGCTGTGGCATCCCAAGGCAATGCTGTGGTAGTGGTTCTCCTTCTGGGTTTGCTAGGTTTTATCAGTTGCTTTTTCTAGGTTCTGCATGGAAACGTTCTTAATGAGCTGGAAGACTGGCAGGTAGATAGAACTGATATTTTTCCTGCTTGTGCATTGTACTGAAGTTGCTTTACGTCATCAAAAAGCTTAAGGGGGAGGTTAAGGGGGAAAAGGGAAATTTGACAGTAAAATGCATGCCTGAGCTCTTCCAGGATTCCATTTCTCAGTTTACCAAGTCTTTTTCAAAAAGATCTGCTGTCCCATGTAAGTTTTCCTCCTGCAGAAAACACCTTGTACAAAAAAAAATATTTTTTTCTGGATATTTTCACTATTACTGAACTGTACATTACATGCTTTTTTAAACTGAAGCTGAAGATTCTTTAGATGGTCTTTGCATATCCTTTCTCTTTATGCTTATAAAAGCATATTATAAGCATATATATTTATATCAACCAAAACTATACTGGGTAGGTGTTCTCGCTACTTTCAGGTACTAGTTTCTGTAAGCATGTCTTATCCTGTATGTTCTGTTCACACTTGTGTTAATTTACTGAGCAGAACTCTCACTGCTGTTGTTAAATAAACAAGAAATGGTTTGTGAGACATAAGCTTAGGCTTGGTTGGAATTTTTTGTTACTGTTAAACTAAAATTGCTATTACCGAATTTAGGGAAAAGAATCCTGAATTAAAAACAAACTTCTGGATGGAATTCAGTGTTTAAGTGTGTGCTGCAAATTCTCTTTTTTTTCTGAGAGGAAATCAGGTCAGGGGAGACAGCATCACAACTGATCTTTATTAGAACACCTTTTATTAATCAAGTGCTTATTAACTGTAACATCTTGACTCTATTAATAATAGCAAACAACTTTTCACACAGTACATTCACTTCTCACACAGTTCACTTGCACGCATGAGCAACTCGTAAGTGGAGCTACAATTAGGAGGCCAAAGCCAGTATCTCAGTCCACCAAGGCTGGGTCAAACAGTGCACCATGAAACCTGCTTCCACTGTTCAGGCTGTAGTGGAGGCTGGAAATGTTACAGCATCTATCTGGGATACCTTCTTATAGATCCGTGACTGTGTATAGGAGCTGATGTACTTCTTTAAGTGTTTGGTTTGTTTGTGGGGGTTTTTTCCATAAAGATGTTTTAAACCCTTACACCACTTGATTTTTAGCGAATTGTTTGATATGCCTCACTTTTATAGGTACTTATAGGTATAGAAAATATGTTACTCTTGCGGGTGTTGCACTGCTAAAGCAAGCTGGACTTGCCAGCGTAGCATATGCTGGGGTTATGTTCTGCGTGCAGCCTACTGATTCCCTGAAGAGTCTGGCAGATGTGATCCTGAACAGAGGGGAAAATATGAGCTCAAAGTGGCTAATGTGCCTCAGCCTAACTACTGGAGCAGACAACACATGCTTCTAAAGCTGCTGTTTACTAAATTCCTCTGCAGGTCACATTTAACATACAGTTTTCCTTACAGGTAACTGTAAGGAAACAGCTTACACTGTTTGGAACCTAATCTGACCCTTTAAGTAGAGCTTGTTTTCTTTTTCTGGAACTTGCATCAGACTGAAGGAGAGGATTCAGTTTGTTTCTTCCTGCTTTCTGACCTCACAGGGGATTTTTGTGTGCCATCATTCATCTAATGGGAGCAAAACAAAAACCTACATAAGCAACAGACTTCCTCGCCTGGAGTTCTCCCCCTGCCCCAGCTTGGATGTGTCCCCCTGCCATCTGCCTCCACCCACTCCTTCCTATCATCTCTCATCCTGCATTCATCTGTACTGTACCCTAGAGCCAACTACTTTAAAGGCGAAAAAATAGAATAGTCTTCCTTTTTTTTCTTTTTCTGTGTTCCTTTCCCAGGCATGCTCGTCATTATGTTTGCAGGTAAAACAAATAGGGATCACCTAGGCACTCCCTCTGCAGCTTCCCTGAAGTGAACTCAAGTTACTCATTGATTGGATTTTAGAAATGCAGCGTAGCGGGTACATCTCAAAAGTTTCACTTCCCCATATTGTACTTTTTTTCTTTTTTTTTTTTTGTTTAAATAAAGGTGCCGCAGGGTTGCATGTGACAACATAGATAAGTTTTTGTTAATGCATTTCATTCAAACTGGAGTTTAAATACCTAAAGATGCTTTTTTGTTTGAGACAACATTTTTCTAGTACAATCAAGGCTTTTAAATAAATAAATAGTAAAAATGAATGTACAGAATGTATGTGCTGCTTAACATAGGAATTAACGCTGGATTTTTTCCCCATCTTTCTAACATTATCCTGAGTAGTTTTTTCAGCTTTGCAAGCTTTGAGTTCAGCTGCTGGGCTTTTCTTATTACACACTCACTGGTCTGTACCACCATTCCCACAGTTCTTTACCAGTATTGCTTATTGTTTCTTTTCCTGGGATTCTTTGTCTGTATCTCACTTCTTTTGCTTTCATGTTTTGGCTTGCAAAGCCTGGGAATTTTTCTTGGAATAGAACTTTGCCGCTGCTAAAACATGCCTTTTACTCATTGCATGCTTTATAACTTCAGAACGCTTTATTGATAGGTAACCTGTTTTCTGTTCTTGTAAGAAGTGAAGTAATTGGTTGGTTTCCGAACGAAAAGTTTTATTGTTCATCCGTTTTAGGGAGTGAAATGCCAACGTAACCTGAAATGGCAATGCATGCTCCAAAACCACTTAAAATATTTTCAGTATCCTATGTTCTTGTTTGGTACTTTCCAATTTTTCAGACTTTTGCGTGACTCGGGCTACCTATAGGTAGTCTTCCATCTCTTCTAGGAATGCTCTTTCTTTTTTATATTAAAACAAAATAATCGGGGGGGAGGGAGGGTTCAGAGGGCGGGGTTGAAGCAAAATATAAGTAAGACTGAAAAATCCTCTACCTTGATAGAGCAGGTTGTTGCAGTGCATAAGAATATTAAACCATTGAGGACTTTAAAAGAGAACTTGCTGGTAAAATGTGCATTTGGATGTTAATTGTATAAGGTAATTGAAACTTATTTACAGTCAGTTCAGTAGCATTGTGCTTCTCTTCTCAAATTACAGGTGAGTGTTCTTACAGACCAGGTGGAAGCTCAAGGAGAGAAAATCCGGGACTTAGAAATCTGTCTTGAGGGGCATCAGTTGAAACTGAATGCTACAGAAGAAATGCTCCAACAGGTAAAAATCTGTATTGGAAAGCTTCTTGGATAATCTTCTTCAACAGAGGGGCAAATATATATGGTCAGCTTGTCTGCATGTGTGAGTGCCTTTGGCAACAAGATAAAGCAGGAAAAAAATGCCTCTTTTTATTGTTCTCTTGCTGCTTTGCACTTCTTTTTTTTTTTTTCAATAAATGTTTCTTTGTTTTCCTGTTACAGAAATGTTTTACTGGATGGTTGCATAACACTGTACGTGGCAGCATGTAAAATGAAACTATTGTGTCTTATTTGTACTGTGCTGACGAACTAAATTTGGACATGGTTGAGTAACTGGTTAGACAGGTTAAATGTATTTTATATATGTAGGAGTCATAGACTTTAGAAGTTTTATTTAAATATCTTCTGGTTTTGTATGGCTTTGAAACTGAACAGGGAGTAAGTTGAAATGAATTACTGTATCAAGTGTGGTTCTGTTACCATTTTTGCTTAATTTAGGAGCTTTCCCCATATTTTTGAAATAAAATGAGTATATAAAACATATTTTTCTTTATTTCAATCGACAGTTTCAGGCTGTGTGACTTAGTTTTTGCTCTTTCATGTTATATTTTGAATTTTGAGGGAGCAGAACAAATGGTAAATTAAATACCTTACATTTCATGTGTTACTACAGAGCTGGCAGGTCTGTCGATGCAAAAGAACTTTCCCGGTGCAATTTTCTGTTATTACAGATGTAGGTCATCCACTGGTAGTACAGTGCACAGATCTCAAAAATAGATTTGAAACTGTAAATAACCCTCAAAATCTACGCCAGAAATCTGCAGGATAGATACTGTTCTTGATGAACTTACTTTCTCTCCCCACCCAGAATGTTGCGTTATAAATTTCCTATTTTCGTCTATGTGAAATATACAAGTCTGTCTATGAGCTATTCATAGCTTTAACTTATGGTTGTGTTAATCTATATAAACCTATAAATTACAGTTGTGTCCATGTATATGAACTTATTTTACTATCATAAGGATCCGTGAACATGTGTATATAAACAGTAGCAGTTTCAATAAGATAAATAAACCTTTTAAAGTTATAATTCTCCAGGTTTCTCTAAAAAAAACTTGGTCTCGCACAACTTTTGCAGGCCAAAATGCTTCCAGCTGGGAAAAGTTTTATTCTCATACTTAATGTTTGGAAGGGATGTTTTGAAAATGCAAATAGCAAGTGCATTTAGTTTTTCAGTGAAATTTAAAGAACAGTAACTATTTAAGTTATGAAAATCTGTTTCAAACTTCAGGAAGGCATTCACAATAGAGCGTATAAGTTTCCTGTTTCAATTTAAAACTAGATAATTGTTCTATGACTTCTGCTAAAACTGTTTATTGTTTCTCTGACTTAAAATTTTCTGCTCTGACAGTCTTCTGAAGACTTTTAAAATTTAAAGCCCGATTTAAAAGAACAGAATAGGAATAGAAACAGGAATAGAAGAATAATGCACGTACATTGCTATTTCAGTGAAAACGTTTGAATCTACCTGTCTGGCATTAGGTACATGCACAAATTGCTTACAAAGCTGATCCTGTGGTGATAAGCTACAGAAGTCTGTACTAATGCAAAGGAAGTCAGAGAATCTCCAAAAACATAAACCTTAAATCTAAATTTTGAGATCACTTTGAGTGTCTATAATTGTTGCTAAATGGGAATGATTTCGTGTTTATTTTCTTTCCTGTACACATATTATAAAGCAATAAGCTCAAATTTGTTGGTTGTTTTGTATCGTAGTTTTGAGATCTTGCATTTGAACATAATTTACAGAAATACTGACAGACTTGCTTGTTGATTGCTAAATTTCTAAGTGACTGATCTCTCATGCTTACAGCATATATGATAGCTTGAGTTTGGTTGTGGTTTTTGTAAGAGAAAGAATTATCTAGGCCACAACTTGGTAAAGATTTGAGTTTCATTTTAATCCTGTGAGTTTGTCCATTTGAACTTTGCACAGATACAGACGTATGCTTAGTATTTTAATTGTAGTCTGAGTGCTGTACTTTCAATAGCCGAACCAAAATTAAAAAATAAATTCGGTGTGGAACTGAGATATATAAAATTTATTTTCTCACTGGAATGAGAAAAAAATGATGTTGAGTTAACATTTTAGTTTTGTGAGCAGTAAGAAGAGCAAATTAAGTGAACTACAAGAGGATGATGAGGGGACGGTAGTTGTGTCTTTTTCACATGGATTATATGCCCCAGTAGGCAGTGAGATATGGGAAACCCAAGTTAGATCTCTCCAAACCTCAAGTCAGAGAAAGTATACATTTATTATGGCTCTGCCGAGTGCCCTATTTGTCTATAATTTATTTTGAAGATCCTTTTCGCAGTTCATCTTGTTGAAAAGATTACCCACTACAGGGAATGAGCTGAGATTTGGAGAGAATAGAATGACCTGGTAATGTGATGATTAGGACGTTCATGTAAGATCCGTGGCCAACAGGCCTTCCTTCTTGCAGTTAATTTGTCAAAAGTAGAGTGAGTATCTGGCCTCAGGGACCTCAGTAGACTGATGGATCTATCAGGTTTGGGGGAGAGTTGTGTTTAGATCTTCTCAGCCAGCAGTTGCCAGGGTCCTGTACAAGTGCTCAGGAGGCTTAGCAAAGCGGTGAAAGTACTAGTGTTGTCACTGAGTTTTTCCAGTCAAAACTATTTAGTGGGTCTTTTGAGACAGTATTTATTTATTTTTACAGTAAACTTATTTCTAATAAGAAAAAATCAACTAGCTCTATGTACCTATATAATATTCTTGCTTTTCAGAAAGCCTTCTATTATCTTCCTGAGGTGCATGTAAATCCAATTTTATTTCATGGTTCTGCTTGCTTATTTACAATTTATTGAAGTCCACTGATTTTACCTTTGTGATTTCTAAATGGAAAATGGAACAATAAAGATAATTGCCCTAGCTTGAAAAGTCTTTAATGTATATTAGTAGAACTAAGCTAACTGCAGTATGAATAAGAATATTATTTACTTATCTGGGAAACCACATACCTGAGTGCAGGGTAAGCCCTGTCTTTTTCATTTTGGGAACTATAAGAAAAGTGACTCTTAATTCTGTGCCGAAAATGCTACGGTAAAAACAGAACCCATACACTTTGTTAAGATAATTTAATGACAATATCTGATAGTTCCAAACAGAAAGGGTAGGTAATGCTACCCTGCAAAATAGTTTTTGCTGAATCTCTGCTAGCAGAGACTTGTCCACTTTGTCAGGGTGGGGTTACTGGCTAAAATCCTGCTGGCTTCTGATTTAGGCACAGTTGTTTTGAACCCTGCTACAAAGTGATCATGGAAACACTTGTGAAACAGCAACAAAAATAAACTTTATACAAATTACCTTAAGTGGCTATTCAGCATTTAGGATGGACATCTTGAATGTGGAATAGTTGCAACAGATACTGCTGCTGCTTTGCAGAAAATCGTGATTCTTCATCACTCAAAGAGGATGAAATGTGAACCCTTAAGAAATGAGTTGAGCCAATCTAGAGGTTACTGCTACAAAAAGGAGAAGGCTTCATTCTCCTTCTCCCTGTTTCTGACCCTGTGCTTCTGTAACTTATTTTATACTGACTGTCATGCTCATCAGACTTTTTCCTCAATGACTGGAAGAAAACTAACTTGGGGCTTAATAAGAAAGGGATGGTTTTCTGCTGGGTGAGTGAGTTGAAACAGGTCACAGAAAAGGCCAAGACATGGCATAAGGGCAACGGTGAGATATACATTTGGCTTAGCTGTTTATGAAACCACAGCCAAAGAAAATATGCAGCAGCGTTTGAGAAACAGGAGAACCGTGTGTAATAGATGCAGAGGTGCCCTGGTGCCCGCAGCTACAGGTGATGCATGTATGTTTTCATGAGATGCGATGCTTACGGTGTCAAATTCAACATTTGCTTTTGTAAGAATACTTGTTCCGCTACAGACTCTACTCAAGAAAAAGCATTTTTCACCTTGAAGGTGTTTGCATTTTCTTTCTTTGAAACAAAGTAGGTCTTGAAAACTCATGGAAGTTAATGGGAAAACTTTAAATCAGTCCTTAAGCTTGGTTCCAGTTTGGGCCAAGAAACACATTTCCCTGGTCATCCTTCATTGTAAATGTTAGGAGAAAATTTTCTGGAGCATGACTCAGAGCAAGACACCAGTTTGGTCTCACTGAATTGCCTTCCAGTGGTATCTCATTCTTGCCATCAAATGTGTAAAGGATATGGAAATGCCAGCCTGTGAGAATAGTTACCTGCCATGACGCTTAGCACATTGTGATGAATAAGTCTTGAAATAAAAAAAAACCAAACATCTCTTGGAATTAACCTGTGGAAACAATTTATGCTGTGACAGTCCATTTCCAGTATATCAGCTGCTTTTAAAATGTAAAATTTCAGCCAACTTTAGAGAACAATTATGTGTATGTGTCTTCTTCTAAGTTACTTTGTGGCATTTCTAAGTACTTTTTTTCATTCAATTTTAAGAAGGAAATACCTTTTTAAGAGAAGAGAGGTTCTTGAACATCTGCTATGTTAGCTTTGGGGGAACCTCCTATCAACTTCCTTTCACTGTGTAAAAATGTAGAATAGAATTGCAAAGCAAAAGTAATTCTTGCTCTATAAAGCAGCCTAAATTGCCCCATAACAGAAAGTACCAGCCATGCGTAATGTTACCACATCGGTGCTATGGAATCTATGCTGTCAATCCTGACAGCTGTGTTAAGTCAGTTTGAAAAGTGAATTTTCTGCACACACAGATTTCACCTCCACAGTTCTTTTAAGAGCATTTGTTATGGTAATGATCATGAGTAGGACTAGTTAGTTACCTCTTTGCTATTCCAGTGCTGCATTTGATTTATTTAACAGATACTAGTTCCCATTGAAGCTATGTGGCATAAAGTGTAACAGTGTACAGTTTGCTTTGCCCATCAAAATGCTGGTCTGCGTGGCAGTGACTTTCCTGTACCTGACCTGTACCAAATCCTAGACATGGTTTGACCATGTGTTTCTGCCTTCCAAATTGTTCCTGACACGTAATTACAAGCAGCAATCCAGGGGACTCGTCAGATGCACAAACGTGATTGTGTCTTCTATCAAGTAAATTCTCTTGCAAAGTACAAAGCGCTTGGCCTTAGGATTCTTTCTGTCTTAAAAATCCATGTAGAAACTGAAATGCTTGAATGCAACCGAGTGAATTTCTGTTTCTTGTGTCAGTTTATGGCCAACTTCTGCCTGGGTGCAAGGAGCAGGGGAGAGTGTGCCAGACAGTGCCCTTTGTGAGGCACAATGGAGAATCCTTTAAAAATCAGTGGATTAAAAGAACGCAGGGAGGAGCTGTATGAGAGCAGGAACTTGAGCCCAATGCAGTTTAGCGTGTACCTGTTCTGGTTTTGCAGTTGTCTTATACTCAGGGGAGCCAGAATCCTATCTTGGTTGCAGAGTATAAATCTGGTGTGTATCTGTTTGCTTCTCAGGAACTCTGCTGGCCGGCAAGGATCATTCCTTCAACTTTCAATTGCCTGAGTTATCTGATCTTAGACGAATTTCAGCACTTGTTTATAGCGTGCAGTAACTTCTTGCCAGCAGCTAGCTTAGTGTTTCGGATTCTGGAGCGTGCTCTGTGCTGTTCTGGTTGTGAGGCATAAGGTTTTCAGAGTGTGCTCTCAAGTTGTGCAACTTCTCTATACAGGTGAGCATTACCCTGCTTTGTTACTTTACATTTAATGTAGGCACGAATCTGCTCGTCAGGCGTGTGCACAGTGCTGTTCAAATTGGCAGTGCAATGGGAAGTTCTGTCCTTTCCATTGCTTAACTATATAATGGGCAAATGATGAATTGTGGAGGGCTGTAATTCACCCTCTGCTACTGACTTGCACTATTTCATGCTGATTACACATGTACATTGCTCTCAGCTGTGTTTTCAGTTAAGCAAATATCTTATTTCTACCACAGCTGACACACAGCACTTGAAAAGTGCAGTCCTCATTAGTGGTGGCTCTTGCTGAATTTTGCTTACCGGGTAGGTAGCTTGGTCAGTCTGTCTGTCTCTCTCAACTATTTTAATAAGGGTGAAAAGTCTGAAAATTTTTGAATGTTGTGTTTTGTATAGCGCACAAGTGCAAAATGGGATCTTTGGGGTTTCCCCCCTGCCGCTTGCCTAAAATCTTACTTATGGTTACTCAATCGGTGTATTGCATGATTGTCGCTTCTGTTTTGTGGAGTGCTCGATCTCCTGGAATTTTCTGTGCTTGCAGCTGACAGCTTAGAATAGTGTAGTGTCCTCTTTCTAAGCTGTTTTCTCTCATGTTAAATTTTATAAGCAGCTTTATAAGAATTATGTATTTACAAGACAACAAAATGTGAAAGTGAGATATACAGCATGTGCTTCAGTTTCATTGGGGATATTGAAAAGCACGATTAAATACTTAAAAAGTATACAGTGAGAGTTTTGAAAATACAATCGTGTGTGGAAATAGTTTGCTGTTCATTTATCTGTCTGCTACATGCATATTGTAGCTTCTGCATGGCTCATCTTTGTAATTATTCTATTTTAAAATAGCTTTTAATTTTTAAAGTTAAAAGCTGAGTGTCAAAAAAAGAACTTTGAGAAATCAACTTGTAGTACATTTTCAAATTAAAAACAAGTATCTTGTTTATAAATAAGGTTCCCTAGCATATGTTCTATTTCTGTTCTATATTTCAGCTCTTTAAGATCCTCCTAAAGCTGCTACAGCCCAAATTGCCATTTTGCCTGTCTTATATTATCTTTTTTGCTTTAAACCCAATAACATAAATTTGTGTTTTCTTTTCTTACAATTGCATATTTATTCTGGCTGAATTCAAGTTGCATCATACCACTGAAATACACTATAATTTCTCTGTAACAAAATGGGTCACATTCTTAATGAGCTGTTCACTGTGAGCATCTGCTTGAAGATGAAAATAATTGCTTCCAGATGTTACCATTTCAAGAGGGTACATTTACTTTAAACGGCGCTTTCTTTCAAAGCAAAAGTTAGACTCTCTAGATGCAAGAGAAATCGTCAGCTGTTTTGAATCAGTGTAGCTCCATTGAAAACAAACGAGGGATAGTTAGCTATTTTGTCTATTTTAAGACAAGAGTTTTATGCCAGTTTACACTAGCTGAGGATCTGATTCTTCAGCTTCAGAGCAAATTGTAAAATTTTGTTTGAGTTGATTAAAAAAAAGCAACCATCAGCTGGCTTCATGCTTACTTATACCAGTTAGCACCTTACTGTTCAGATGGAGCTACTGAACTCAGACTAACGGGGTGAGGTATTACTCTCCATTGCATAACTACGTGTAATTTGGGAGCCTATAGAAAAAGTAAGGAGTAATACCAGATGATGCACTTTTGTAAAAGTCTCTAGAGGGAAGCCATGTTTTCTTGCCTTATTAAGAAATCTTCCTGTCGTATCATGGAACACCATGTCAGTGTCAAAAAGAAATAATTCTAAATGTTGTTTTAGTTCAACAGTGAATAGAGTCTGTCTATGGGGCCAAAGACACCTCATCCTGTGGGACTTTTTGATGTTCAGTGGCCTTATTTCATATCAAAGTTCTCATTTATAGCTATGTCTTCATCTACAAAAGTCTGGTGTGTTAACAGCTGTACAGAGTCTGTTCCAGTCTAGACTGGAATGTGCTTCTGGAACTTCTGCAAATTAGTGCTTTTCTGGAAGACAGGAGTTATTTGTAATTGTAACCGTAATTTGTAATCACCTTTGTAGAAAGCAGCTACTACTGGGATTTCATTAGGCTCTTTGAGTTTCTCAATAAAAAAAGTCAGTGCACTATCTTTTCCTGATTAGTGCTTGATTTATTTCATTCAGAGGAAAAAAACCACACAAAAACAAACCATGAGGCTACATTTCTGTTTATCTTCCCATCCATACACAAGTATCATTGTCAATGTCAGCAGAAATGGGCACGGCACTGGGAATAGTGGGTGGCTTAGATAATTGGTGTTGCAACGCAGATGCAAGTTTAGTACTATTTTTAATTTGGGCAGTATTCCCCACCAGACGAAAGCAGTTTACATATAGAGCAGATTTGGGTTCCAAATAAACTTTAACTGTATAATTTTTAAAATAACCTTTGAGGCTTCCTTGGCTCCAAGGCATAGTCTACAACATGCTGTGCAGTTTGTGGAAGAGGGAAGAGATGAGAAAAGGGTGATGGACAGGGCAGTTTCTGATCACTCGCTAACAGCAGTGTAGATCCAGAATGACTATGCCAACTTCACTTAAGATGCTTCCATGTAATTCAAAGCAGAATCTGCTGTGATTCCTCAGTGCGTTTCACATGCGAGTTAGGAATTACAGTAAATTTCTTTAACCATTTAGAAACCTACGTTCATTTGCAAGTATTAATTAGGCACATGGAAAGTTAGGTATTGATTTTTTAGTAAGGCTTAAACTCCTGAATGGATTTTTGTTCTCTTTGAAAATGAAGGCCAACAGAAGCATTTTCTACAATATACTGTTAAATTTTGGAAGGTTTTTTTGTTTTGGCTTTCTTGAAAACTGAAAGATGCAATGAAGGTGTGAACATTGAACACTTCCCAAACACAGTGATACCATTCTGTCCAAAGTATGCCTTTCTCTGCAATCTGAAAGACAAACTCAGGTCACACAAGCAGAAGTCGTGGCCAACTGTTTCTCGTTCACACTGTTACTCAGTTTAGACGTTCCCTTTTAGATTCCAGTTAGGGCGTACCACTTTGCATTCAGTGCTGTGTCCTCCACAGTGTGTAGCCTTCAAAAGTTAACAAGTACTACGTGGTGTAAACTTTTAAGTAGTATTAGTGTGACTGCAGGAATGTTGCTTGTCTTTGATACTCTGTTTTGGTTAGGTTGCTCATTCTGTCATACGTCCTTTATTAAAAAGCACATGATAAGAAGTTCTAAAATGGTTCATTGTAATACTAAAATGCATCTTTGTCTAATGAGTATTTTAGGAAGTAGCCAACTGTTTCGTAATGTGGCGTGTGAAGGTCTCTATGGCGTTATGTAGGTTTGTGGTTGTTCAGCCTTAGTATTATTTTCTGATTTTATGTCTTGCCCAGGGATTAACTCTGCCACACATTTTCTAGAAATAGGAAGGGGGACTTGGTGGTTTAGTGATTAACACAGGAGAACATTTAGATGAAAAGAGCTGCAGAACTCGAGAAACACACAGTTCAAAGTATACATGCTGTGAAGAGAGGCAGAGAAATTTTCTTTCATACGAATTTGCCAATCACACCATTATTTATTTATTTTTAGTTACTTTGCTTGTGGTAAATGTTTACATCAAATCTATCTTGCTGCATTTTTTGCATTGTAAAGCAGTAGCAAGCGTGACTTTTGCAGAAGAGAATCATTTTGCTTTCATATTGAAAGCGTTAAACGTTGGGGTAGAGGCTTTTCTATGGGTCTGCCAGTAAATCACATAGCATTCTGTCAGTGTTCAAATAAATAACTGGAGAAAATGTTCTGCTTTGCTTTCAGGAGTTGCTAAGTCGAACATCACTAGAGACTCAGAAATTAGACCTAATGGCTGAAGTTTCAGACCTGAAGATTAAACTGGTTGGTATGGAAAAGGAACAGAGTGAATATGAAGAGAAGCAGAACAAAGCTGAGGTGAGCTTCTTTCATTAGCTTGTTCTCTTTTCTTTTTCTTTTTTTCCCTGTGATGTGTCTATGTTATGCTGTCATACACCTGAGCTTTTGACCTGAAATCAGCATGCAGTAGCATTTTCCGTGCTTACAGCACAGTCCGTATCATTGATCCTGTGAATTCAGTGAGGAATATGATCATGTGTTTTTGGGATGTGGTTTCTTTTCCCCTCTCTCATTATACTTCAAAGATTGCTGTTTGGCTTTAATCAAGGCACAAAGTCCCTTCCAGAAGCATACATTACAATTGGTGTTGACATAACCCTTTCCTTTCCACAGGAGCTGGACTGGCACGGCCATGTGAGGCCAACCAGAGCTCTTCTATTTCCTCATTTATGTGGCAGAGAAGACTGTCAGCTCAGTAGTATCAGGGGTGCTACAAATACTTAGGTGATCGCCCTTGGTGATTTTAATGCATTCATGGCACTTGGGAGGGAAAGGCAAGGGGCAGGGCATTTTCCTTAAATGAGCCTTTCCCTTTTTGGTTATGTCATAAAAAGTGCCCCAAAAAATGACATGCATTGGGGGAAATTCTAACCTTTACTCCTCTTCAGATGCGGAGAGTTCTGGACATCAAAGAAGCTTTGCTTTTTACTGTATTGGTTAAGAAAGAGAGCACAAAACGGGGAATCATATGAACAACGTTCATTTCATGGTAGTGAGCAGCAGGTGGAAGCTGGGAAGGAAAGTGATTATGGAAGACAGTAATTCATCCAAATTGCTATGTGTTGCCCTACTCAGTGGTCTTGTGAGGGGACCAACTAGCAGGAGAGGATTACCTGGCAAGGGAATATTACTAGGTCCAAGGTGTATACATTGCTGACTGAAAAAAGACTTTATATTCCACATTGACTTGGGAGAATTTGAAATCCACGCAGTGTTAGAAAACTGTTTGCTCTCCATAATGTTGTTAGTGGAATATTAGATAACTATACATAAGTAATTTACCTGCAGTGACATAATACGTTTGGGGCGTGTTTGCGTTTTGACTTATTTATCCTCTGAAGTTTTCTTTAGAGATTAAAAGATATCTTATAGAGAGCAATTTCTGGCAGAAGTTGCAAGCCGGAGAGGCACCACCTGCTGTTTTTACCATCTGAGGCCGTCTCATGCTCTTTCACCCAGAATCATCAGTGTCTTGTGTGTAGAAGGCCTAAGTGGTCTCGTACTACCTGAAGATCTAAACGGGTCTGTGGAGCACTTAATTGCTGCAGATAGCAGCTTGCTCCTAACAGCCATCTCCCCGAGAGGCCTTCAGCACTTCCCATGATGCGTCCAATACCAGGATGAGGTTGTTTAAATTATTGCAGGACACGCACAATCAGCCCGACTCCTGGAACACAACAACACTTTTGAGTGCGTTTGCATTGACGGGAGTTTAAAGCAACCAGTAGGTCTGAGCCTGTGATGGGGGTGAGGCTGGGACCTGTGAAATTCTTCTGCCACAGCAACAAGGTGTGTGGCCCCCGTGGATGGAAAAGTTGAGCTTTATTGGCCTGAGAGCCTTTGTTGTATTGCTAAGTGATAGGAAACGTTCC
>NW_009650173.1:1720724-1767991 GCF_000708025.1 Charadrius vociferus | reverse complement strand
TGCTGAGATGGAAAGGGATTCTAATCTGATGGAAAAATTGAGAATCATTGTGTTAAGTATGCCCTGAATTATTAACTACCCCAAGATGTGATTAGATTTCTGGCCTGTTGAAAGTTGCAAACCTGTGTATACAGAGCGAGGAAAATGGGTGTTGTAAGTAAAGTCGTGGGAATTAAACATCATTTTTGGTTTGGTCATTGAGCCGTTTTTAAAATTATTTCAGATTGTCCTGAATAAGTGTTAATCCAATTTGTCAAGATAAACAGGCGTTGCTTTCAGTCAAACTGGATGCTTACTTGAATTCTAATGCTGTAACCCTATTTCAGCTCCTTTTACTGTAAATTTAACTAACTTTCAATACAAACACAATTTCAAGCATCAGAATGAAATTTATTAATAAATTTTCTTTATAATATTAGACTACAGCTGCTGCTTAAATTTGGTAGTATCTTTGCGTGTCTTCCTGAACTCCATGCCTCCACTGCCCAACTACATTTTCTAGTCAATAAACCACTCTTACGTACTCCAACAGTCTACATTTAGTTTGCTCTTGTTTATGCACGGTTGTGTTGTGGTAACCTAATTGCTTCAAGTGAGACAGTTCTCCAAACTGACAGTGACTGAATGAAGCTAATCTTGCTGATACTGTATCTCTGAATGTTGTGGCTGCTACAACATGCTCGTACAATGTGTAATGCCTCAAATGAAATTGCAGTTGGTATTTTTACAGAAGAGGAACAAAGCCGTAGGTGACAGACCTAGAGCCTTTCTTATCGGCTGTAGCTCGCCAATTGCTGCTTTCAGGTATGAGTTTAGGATTGACAGAGGTGAGCAGAACAGTGATCTTATAGACTTGCTGCTATCGGAAATAGTAGTCCTCAGTTTTCACCCTAGTGCATGTCTTAGAAGCATCCGGTAGTTAAACCATTTTAAACAGCCTGTTAATTATATTGCATAGCTGACCCTGCAATTTCTAAAGATAATAATGGGGTTTAAAAAGTTTGAAATTAAATGTGACATTGCAGAATAATTCAGCTAAAACATGTTTGCTCTATACTCTGATTTTGTGTCAGCTTATTTCACAGCAGCTGTTTCCAGTCACATAGAATTTATCTGTAGAATTATTTCTCTGGTTGGGTTGGGGGGAAACAAAACAAGCTAAGATATCCTTCTAAATATGAGCAAGTTTTAATGTGTCAGATTCGTTTCATTTTATTTTGTGCAGCTGTGGTTTAGTTTTAGTTAGCAGCAAAGAGCTTATCAAGCATCTCTAACCTCCTCTCAAAGGTATTAATTTCACACTGAATGCCACTTGTCTCTGTCTCTTCAAAAGCACATGCTAAATTTAAAGTGCCATTTATTTATATATATAATACAGGGGCCGGGAGAATAGCTGCTTGTGAATGGACAGTTTCACTCTTGGCTTTATTATTTTAATTCCTTTTTTGTGGAATAATGTTCTACTTTTGCTGCAGTGATGCTATGAAGGTTTTTGAAATCTCATCTGAGGGAGCTTTTCTCTTACCTGAGAAGCCTTAGAAATTTTGGAAACGTGGTTTCTTATTGTAGCAAGGTATGAGAGAGCAGCATAATCAAGTGATTAATGGCAGCCCAGATGCCTGCTCTACCTGAACATAGACAAAAGAGACCTTCTGTCACTATCAGGAGACTGCAGGAATAATTGTCCATTTCAACTTAACAGTTTAACAGCCCTTCTTCTCTCCTACTTTTTCTTTTCTAGCATGGGATAAGTTTTGTGATTTATTTTTTTTTTTTTGCTTTTTCATACCGAGGAACTGAAGTTTGCGATAAGCTGTTGCGAAGTCTTTTGTCGCTCTTGTGTGGACACTTCTGAATTAAGTATCTGGTGCATAGTTACTTGCAATTTCAAAGAAAGTTGAGTCAGCGAGCCAGTGACTTCCACTGGGGAATTTGGTGTGTTGTCTCACCTGAATCAAATTCAAGATCAAGTATGTTAGTGTTAATAAATTTTCATACTGTGAAAGAATCTCAAACATGAGAAGCCTTTTCTACCTCAAAGCTAGAAACAACTGTAAAGGCATATATTGCAGCTGGAGTTCATCTGTTTCTGCTCCATAGACCTCTTATCCTTCGCTGGCATGAGGATTTCTGCTATTTCTGTAGTGTCAAGTTTGCCCTGAGGGAAGTCTGTGCAGATGCAGTGTTTCACATTCCCATTTTTAACGTGAGGCAAAAGAGAAAAGAATTACAAGACAGTAGCAGAAGTGTTTCTGAACTCTCCCACATTGCCACAACTGTAGCAGCTGTCGGTTGTGCTCAAAAGTCTGGGCATCTTGTTTGAGCAGTGGTTCTTCAGAACCTCGTATGGGTTAACAGCGTTCTCTGTCAAAGCCGACCACAGACTACAAACTTCAAACAACGCAAGGGAGATGGACATGTACCCTGACAATTCTGATCTCCAGTTGGTACTGCTCAGTGAGGTGTCTGATTGTGGATATGATTGTAAAAAAGAAACAAAATCAAACCATGGAAGGTGGGAGTAATTGTGGATAGTATCTAAATTGTACACAGAGCTAGTCCCATGGGTGTTCTGCTTTGCAGTGCTCTGAGAAGAGGCTGAGTTAGCTAGGGGGACGCTCTCCACACCAGTGTCCCACTGTCTTGCTGCACAGTGGCTAATGGAGCCACTGAACGTAGGAAGGACATGGTTTCACGTAGGGGAGCTGATACTGAAGGAGGCTGTCTTTTCTTACTTGTGCAGCCCTGGCAAAACATGTCAGCCTATAAAAGACTGGGTATTGCAGAGTTGGTATGCTGGGGCCCAGTACTCTTTCTCAATTTTTTGATTGTTTATGGAACTAATCCTCATTTATGCGCATAAAAGGTTTGTTGGATGAAAGAAGATGAGCATCAGACGTTTTGATCCTGATTGAGAATAGTATGTATAAAGTGAAATAGATGCAACTGCTTTTCTGAATTTCATCTTAAGCACAGTGCCCTAGAAAAATACTTAACTGATGTGAAACTCTTTGACCTAACTGATACATACGCTTTTGAAACAGGATCTCTGTGAATGTTTAAAGTTATCTGTGGATGCTGATACAGTTTGAGATTGGTTGTGTTAAATACTTACATGGTCGCAGTAGTGTCCTGTCCTTGCAGTAGCTGTTCCCTAGCTTTGAGACTATTGGTTCACCAGAGAGTTGAGATTACAGGAGGACTGTTGTCCATTGTAATGAAGAAAATAATAAAAAATATACCTTGCCATCTGCTCTGTCCACTAAAACTTTTTCACCCCTTTGGGAGATGGATTAATTTCATCAAATTTATTCCACTTGAGAAGACTGAGAAATCACAAAACATATGTTGTTAATGCACATGAAAACTAAGAGAAAGGCACTCCAAACTTGTAATATCTGAGGAAATACCTGGCGCTATTTGGTACTGAGTTAGGGGATGTAAGTTAAATGTTATATAGATTTTAATATTTGTCTTTGGTTTGCTTTCTGTAGCTAGATTTTTGTGTGTGTGTATGTGGTACACACGAATCCAAGAAGCTGGCCAGCAAATCACTGCACTTTAAAGTAATTACTTTTTTGTCTGCGGTATCCTTTGATTTCTCCTATGTATGTTGCTTGACTCTTTCTCCATGTCAAGATGCTGCCTAGCTAGCAAGCTAGGTGAGGGAGTTATTTTTCTGACCCATGCTAGAACTGGAAGCAGAATTACTTTACTAGTAAATTCTGTGTCTAAATAGTGACAGAGTAGGTTATGGCCCCAACTGAGTACTTAGCAATTTCTTCCTAGTGGATGTTTTGGCTTTGTAAATGAAGGTAATCAAGTCCATTTCAGCAGAAGTGTGCCTCTGAGCCAGCATATTAAAATATGTTCCAATTTTTCCTGATATCTGTCTTCATGTGACTGGATACGTTTCCAAAATTGAGGGGCCGAATTCTGATCTTCACATTAGGATCAGAATCATGTATTAGTCTGGAATATAGACTCTGTTCTATTTAAACTGTAGCTTTGTGTAATATTCCAGATTTATATTCATTCACTTAAACTTCATCAGAAGGGAAACACACAATCTGTCTTTTTTTAGGTTGCCTTTGATGTGCTTCATGTATTTCTGCGTGCTGCAACTGTAGAAATATCTTCTTTGCATGATTTTCTTTCTCACCTTTCTTATTTTTTTTCCTCTTTTTTTTCCTTTCTTCCCATGTTTTCAGTCAGTAGTGAACCTGATCAGTGAGCTACAGGAGCAGATGTGTAGACTGCAGCTGGAAATTAATAATAGGATCCAAGAAAGAAAGTCTCAAGATAGGAAACCAGACTTGACACCTAATGGTCCTCAATCTAGTCCAAGATCAGTGGTAGCGACTCTCAGCCAGAAGAATTGCTCTCGGTGTGATGTACGAGAAGTACACCTTAGCAGAAGCCTGTGTATTGCCTCTTCTCTTCTCTTGCAGAAACTAAATTCCCCTAACCAGAGCTATGTTGTGAATTATTTGCATTAATCTTTGTGGCTTTCATTAGGAAAGAGCGAGGTGGTCTTAAAAATTACCAAAAAAATCCCTACCCCAGACACCCCACCCCGATTATTGGGACAAATTTGGTCACCATTGATGCTTGTCTACTAAAGCGCAGGCATCTGTCAGACCAAATCACCTCTTTCAGGTTTTTTTAAGGTTTTCATTTCACTTGTAGGTCTGCAGTGCTGGTGTGGTGTGAGTTTCTTTTTTGATTTGGGGGTTTGGTTTTTTTTTTTTTCCTAGTTGAGATTTGTCTGTTTGACACACAGCATGCTGGCATGGTTTGGTGGTTTACTAATTTCCCTCATGATAATGTCACCCTAGCCGTGCATGATGGTGCACCCTTACCAGTCCTCTGAACACAGATTATTAATTCCTGAATATCTTAAAAGCTTAACACAGGTATAAAACAGTTTCAGGTAAGACTAGCTGAAGTGTATCCTTTCTTTTTCTTAGGATACTGTTAAAGTAAATGAAAAGAGTCATTCACTTTAAAATAGCAAATCCAGCACACTTTTGTTTATTCTCTGACATTAGCAGTTACCATTTTTTGAATTTACATTACAGGTCTTAGTTGTGTTTCATCAAAACTATGTCACATGTCAAAACAAAAGCTATTTTACTTAAACTGCTTAAATTTACTGAACATGGAATGATACTGCTGTGCCTGAAAAAGTCAATTTTAATATTTGCTTTTAAATCCGTTTGCTTTAGTTGCCACATGTCTTTGGTTAAAATTCGGATCCCCAGAACTCATTTTATAAATAATCTCCATATATCGTGAGGGAGGTTTTCAGTAATTTTTCTCAGGTTTATTTTACAAAAATAGCTCATTTGGGTATGATGCCTATTTTGAAAATAGTGGGGTTTTTTGTTGCTGAGCTTGCCCTGTCCAGAACTAGTTAGGGAACTATTAGACTACAGTACAAGCTGCATATTGGAGAAACAATCTGACAGTCAAATCTGGAAGTCATTCAACATAAATATTAATTTAATCCAAGATATTAGTATGGTTGCTTAATGTATATACTATACAGGATTCCAAAATTGGGTTACACTTCCAAATTTTCCCTTTCCTCAGTTCATTTTATGACATTTGGTCCTGTCACAGCTCCATCAAGGATTTAATACTGTTGTCCTTCAGAGTGAACAATAAGCTGTGGTTCTGTCCAGGAAAGGGAGAAGGGACATTTAAGAGACAACTTTATCAGAGGAACAGGTGGAGAATGGTAGGAACCCTGGCTGAAAGTAGCATATTTGTAGTCGTATTTGACTGTATGTGTAGGGTATTAAATGACTGTAACTTGCTAGATACTATTTAGTCTGAGTGTTACATTCCCCAGTAAGTAGCTTAAACACCTGTTTGGGGAGAGGATTGTAATTTTAATGAAAGTTAGAAATCTTTCAGCACTGCATTTTTCTACTTACTTTCTGAGATGGCTGAAAAACAAAACAAAACCAAAACAACAACAAAAAAACCAACTCCCACCAAAAAACCCCAATAATTAATGTTATATGAGACTGCAGTTGTGGATTTTTTTGGCTCATTTTCACCGAGAGACACATCACTTCACCAGGCACACAACTGTCTTCCTTAATACGACTAAGAAATTTGCTCATAATTTCAGGTGGAGAGTTTGAGAAAGTATTCCTTATCTCTCTGTTCAAAATACTTTTTGTCGTCTTAGATTAGGTCACGATTTTTAATGTGGTGGTTCAGTGTTCATTACTGTGTGGTTCGGGCATGATCATTAATTCAGGACTATGGAAAATCAATATATATCAGAGTAAACTTACTTTTAGCTGCTGTTCTTCCTTTGCAGGGTTTGCTACAGGAACTTAGACACCTCAAAATTAAAGTGGAAGAACTGGAAAATGAAAGAAATCAATACGAGTGGAAATTAAAAGCAACTAAAGTAAGTGGAATACTTGGCATTTACTAATGACAGGCTTATTTCAGCTGAAAAGGGATATGCTTTATTTCTCATCAATGTTTACTTTTCTTACAATTGCTGTGTGTCAGCGCTTACTATAAAGTCAAGTTTCTTCACTCATATTTGGTTATTTGGTTTATAGTCTTTGTAGCTTCTTTTTGTGCCTTTTGCTCCCTCCCTGCAGTTTCCAGTCTTCTACCTTTTGGTAACTCTTTTTTTTTTAAAAAAAAAAAAAAAAGGCATTTTGACTTACAAAGGACCTGTCCTGAGGAAAGTCGTCTTTGAAGGTTTTCTGTCTTTTATTTGTGTAGTGGTGACAAGCCGCTCTGGAATATGCTTTCCAGACTGAAGAGACAAGACATGCAAAGTTGGTTGGGTGTTCACTTACTGTGGAATTTATTTTAATAGACATTAAGCCCAAAATACACCATTAGATCATCTGCTTTGACTTCGTGTATATCAAAGGCATAGCTGCCTTACCCTTCTGTTGACCTTAAATCCTGGAAAGCTGCTGGATTGTAATCGGGAGAACATTTCATCATTTTCCTCAGTAATTAATTTTTCTAGTTGAACATTCTCATTGTTAAACAGTTGCGCTTTATTGCTAGTTTGAATTTTTAGCCCTTTTCCACTAGATTAAAAAGCACCTTCTAATTTTTCTCTGTTGAGGTACGCTTTTGTGCTGTAATCACATCGTCTTTCATTTGTGTAGTACTGTAATCCCTGATCAGATGAATGACTGTCTTTTTTGAGTTGTGGTTGGATCTTGGAAAAACATTTCAAATTATTAAACTGAGTTTTCTTTTTAATATTTGATAGCTTGATCCAGAAATGACAGATAGCTATTATTTGTATTAGCATTTCTTTCTTTTGAGAATTCTTAGATAAATATTGAAATTCTGCTATTATGTTCTTTTTCCTATTAAGATAATAACTCTTGTATCTGTGAAAATGTTTTCTCTGACGTGGTGGAAATGAAGAGTCTTTGGGAAAATATTTTCTCAAGCAGTGTGTGGCCAGCTGCCAGGACAGATAAAGATTATGGAAAGTGTAGGAGCAGAATGAAAATAAGCAAGAAGAGTCATAAAACCCATTGAGTGAGAGAAGATACAGGACTAGAAAGGAAGAAAAGTTTTTTAAAGAGAGAGGAAGAAGAAAAACAATTGTAAAGATGACAGGAATGAGAAATTAAAGGAAAAGACGGCATTTAAAAGAGCTGTGATATCAAATAGACCAGGGGAGACAAATCCAAATCTGGTATTAAGAGGTCTGCAGCTTTTGTCTTCCTGTTGCTCCAGCTTCTTAGAGGAGAAATTGGAATATTTCCATGGCTGGATATAAAAAGCATATTAGTCACTGGGAAGTGTAGGAGCCCTTCAGAGATGCAACAAGGCAGATTCTTCTATTCCACACAGAATTGCAGCCAGAGTGGTGATCTTTTGCTGCCATCCAGCTGCTTGCTTCCTGGTGAAAATAAGTTTGTGATTAGAGTAAATTAGACCATGTTATTCCCTGTTTGGATAATGTTGTTTGGTCTTTTGCATTGTTTTCCTGCCTTATTTTAGTATTTTGAGAAACTGGTCACATTAGTGATTTGTTGTTGTTGTTTCTTTTTTTTTCTTTCTTTTTTTCCTTTAACTGTAAGGAGGTTTGATATGCTGTTGCTGAGGGAAATGCAGAACATCACATTTAATAAAGGCTTTAAGGCTGCTGAAGAAAATCTTAGTGAAGCTGCTTAGGAAACTATGCTGTTGGCAGTTTTTCTCATAAGTAGGAAAAAGAGATCAAAATCGCTCTATTTCAAGCTGGACATCCACAAAATTCTATTCCCTCTGTATTGTTGAGGCCTTTAATGTGTGATATTCTGTCCCAATCTAGCAGGAGCGCAAATTGCAGTAAGTGCAAATGAACCACCGATATTTTGCTGCATATATGTGGTGTTTTCCAAGCCATGCTTTGCTTCTAGCCGATTTGCTGTAGTATCTGATGGGAGGAAGAGCAATTTTGTGATGCTGCTGAGAAGAAAGCTCAGCATTATTAGATCCTCAATTATGTTAATAAGTAGTAACTAGGATTAAAAAAGTATCTTTTAAAAAATGCTTTGTTATTTTTAGTGGTCTTCATGCAAAACTCGGGCTTTGCCCTATAATAGTCATTAATATATAGCCAGCATTGTAGCATTGAGAGCTTTCCAGAATGTCTTTACTTACAAGAATCCTTGAAAGTTTTTGTAAGTCTATTTCCTCCGAGAGATAATTGCACTGGAAAAAGTGAGCTTCTGTAAAAGGAATAGGATAGTAACACCATGAAATATGTAAGGTTGTTACAGTGTTTATGAAATGTCCTGAATTGGGAAAGGGCATCAATCAAAGTGTTATACTTAGAAGTCTTCTAGTTCATAGGAAAGAATCACAGAGAATCGGTGATGATGTTATTCTGAATTTCTTGTACTCTCTTTCAGGCTGAGATAGCCCAGCTTCAAGAGCAATTAGCTCTCAAAGATGCAGAAATAGAACGCTTACAAAGTCAGCTATCTAGGACCTCATCACATAGTGAAGTAGCAGAAAGAGGTAAGAGGAGGGGAATTAAAATTAAAAATCCAGACCCCTGCTTTAACTTCACTTTGGTAGCAGCTTGGCTTGGTATTTCAAAGCGATATAACCATTTAACTTAAAGAATTTGTTTTGGGAGGAAAAATGGTGCAAAATTATTTTGTGTTCTGATGGAGTAGAGGCCTTTAATGCGTGAAATCCTATCCCAATCCAGAGGCAGCACAAATTGCAATAAGTATCCTGAGGGCACTGAAACTTTTTCTATTGGAATTTTACTTCTAATTTGAAAGAGTCATTGTAGCTCAGTGAGAATGTATTTTTTTGTGTATACTTTCAAAATTTCTTTGAAAAATCTTTACAGTTTCCATTTTTTAATTAAAAAAAAAAAAATCGTCACAGTAGTAGCTGAGCATCGTGTTTTAAACATCCAGACATTCTCAACCATAGTCATTGATTTGTGCCATTCCTTTCTTCAAGACTATATCTCATTTAGGCTTCCTCTCCTACGAAAGGTTGGACCAGAGAGTCTTTCAAAGTCCCTTCCAGCCTGGGCTGATCTATGATTTTATGATATTGCAGGCTTCTGGTTTGAATCTGCACTGTTGATACAGGTCAATGGCAAATAAACCAGTTTGTTTAGGCTTTGGTTTCAACCAGTCATGTCACAGTCCTATGGAATATTGACTCCCTGGAGCTTCTGTCGATTGCTGGGCTGTGAGCAACATGATATTAGGGACCTTTTTTCTTCTGTGATACTGACACTTATCCATGCAAGAATATTTGTGTGTGGTTGACCACAGTGCATCAGCTCAGCTGCACTAACTTCTTTTGTGGGTGTTAACTAACGCTTCCAAAGAGTGCCCTGGTTGAGATGTGACTTTTCAGGTGGTGTGCTACCTCTTTCTCAGGGCTTACCGAGAATCTCCTGACAGGTATTAATGCAGATGTGTCTTTTCTAGAAGACTTCGTATTTTGACTGTTGTTTATTCCAAATAAGTAACTTAACATATACCTGGTGCTGATTTCACTCAGCTGCAGAGCTTGTGCATGAAGAGAACTGCATGTCTAACTAGAAAAAAGTTTGTCTAACAGCAGTGTTTTCTAGAGGCACTCTTCTGCTAACAGAATTTTGTATTTTCTGTGAGATTGCCAAATAATTTATGACGTTTCAAGGGAAAGATAGCGGTATGGCAATAAATCAAAACCTCAGCAACTTTCAACTTCTTGTAGTGTGTCTGTTCTGTTCATGCCAAAGATGGGTGAAACTGACCTTGATTCCAGTGGGAGAAGAATCAAACCCTGTACAGATCCTTTAGCTACATTTAAGGAAACCACTTAGACTATATTTGAATGGAAACAGTATGCGGTAGTAGTAATTCTTCTGGAAAAATTTACTGATTTATCAGATTTACAGGTGGTCTTCTCAAAGTTGGAAAATTATGTCAATGTGCTTGTAGTATGCTAGAATGCATATTTTATTTAAATTGCAAAATTTATCTAACATGTGCTTTTTCTACATACTTTATTTGACTCTCACCATTTACCTTCGTAGAGGAAGTTTATAGGAGAAGGCTAAAAGAAAAACGTAAGCCTTGCAATTCACTTTTGGCTTTATCTCACTGTTCCTTTCACACAAATTATAACTCAGATGCATTCTGCAGGAATAATTCAATGTTTGTTTAGATTTGGCTGTCTAATTGTAATATACATGAGACATAGCTTTCGTTGCTTGCAGCAACCAGACAGCTAATTGCCCTGTTTAGTGAGATTTCACTTCAGAATAAAATAAATCAGATGTTCACAAATCAAGATAATTGGATTTCAAAGGGACATTGTCAAGGTTAACAGAGCCAAAACTTAACCTTTACATCTTTTTAGTTGTATATATGTAAAACCCATATAATATCTGGAAAGGTGGCTTTAATTCAAAGCCTCCTTCCTTGGCGGGGAAGGATTTGGGCTTTTTTTTAATCAGTGCACTAAATTAAAAAAAATGTTTCCATACTTAATGTTGTTATAAATACTGTAAGTAAAGTCTGCTTTAGTGTGCCTAAAAATACCTTGACACCAGTTCTTTTTGAAGTCTAATATTTATAAAGAGAAATTAGTAGGACTGTGATTTTTTTTAATGGCTTTTTAAAAATCTTCCAATTGCTTGCCCACTGCCTGCTGGCTTTAGTTTTTGATTTGGCTGTGTCTGTGCATGTCTTATGTTATTAAGTGTTCTCTTTCGCAAGAGCAATGTTTGCTAAGTTCATTTACGTGTTTTAAAACTTAATCATTACAAGGTGTGTATTTTTCAGGATCACAAGAAAAACTAATTCTAGTTTTTGCAGTAGTCTGGATATGACATTGTATGTTCAACATTTTGTTGTAAAACATTTTTTTAAGGATGCTTTTTAGCAGTGTTGATTTTCTTTCTGCTCTCTCACTCCATGCCTGCCACATCTGGTTTTCATAGTCTTTTGTGAAACAAGTGGGTCTGTTTTAATGTCAAAACATGAATTCCTTGAGTAGCAGTTACAGTAGACAAACTATTTCAGGTTCTGTCTCCATCACGTGGACTTCATTTAGTATAGGTTGGTACTGGAGGACTTGGTAGGAATAGCATATAGAGAAGAAATGAAAGATTTGGTTCCGCAAAGTAAGGATGACATGATTAAAAACCTCATAAATTTTCAGCAAGTGTGTTTTAATTGATGTTGACTAGAACATTCCTGAATAACCTCTATCTTTTACCACTAAATCGTGTGTGAGGCAATTCTGTATTAGCTCTTGATGTAGATTTTAACTCAGTTATTCATACTGAAATGTTTTAAGAAAAAAGTTTTCCTCATTTCAGACTAGGTCTGAAACATTTCCATGTTTCGTGAATGTCCTTGAGCTGCTTCTCATAAGCTGGCAAATATTTTTCCCAGATGGAATATAATTAATTTTCAATCATACTTAAAATTACTTTCTTAAATGTATAATAGAAAAGGCACTCTCATCCGTTGAAAAATAAACTTCAGTGTTCTTTTTATTACTTGACTTTTAGAGGAGAAAATCATATTATGTAGCCTTTTATAAGCAAAACCCGCGTGCTTGTGTTGTGCAATGCTTTTAATAGTGCAGCTTTTGAAAAGCTCTAAGTTAAATGTAGTTTACCAGTGCATTTGCCATGCCACAGATATGGCTTTGAGTACAGGGAGAGTATCATAAAACATATATTGTTTACACTAAGTATAGCAAGTGTATTTTCCTTATAACATTTTAAAAACATTTCTAGATCAAGAAGTTCAACGGTTGAAGATAGGAATGGAATCATTATTGGCTGCAAATGAAGAAAAGGTGAGAAAACAATCCTTGCTCTACATAATAAGAATGAAATGATGATTTTTAATCTCTGTAATGATCTGAATTGGCCCGCTCTCTGTAAGCGTGGTATTGCCCTGAATTTTGGATTACCACATGAGATTGTGACAGAAGGTCGATTTTTAAATAGAAAGTGTGGCTGACCCTGCTAACCTGGCTGCAGGACTTGGGAGGCTCATCAGATTCTGGAGGGGAACAGAAAGCCAAGGCTGTAATGAGCAGAATCTCCTGGTTTCTGCTGCTGAAAAGATCGCTAAGGTTTGGTCATCTCTGGCAGCTCTTTGTCTTCCAGCCTAATCTGAAGTGCGTTAATATGCCCAGTTTAGATTGTGATATTAAAGGAAAGTCAAAGTGGCTTTTGAATCGGACTCAAATTTTGGGAGAAAGGGACCAGGATTTAAAGAGACAAGGGTAAGAAAAATAAAAAGAGTACTAAAGGAGAGAAGTGAAATTAAACCCACTAAAGTGGTAAATACTATTTTTGCCTCTTATCACCTGTATGCTGTTTGCCTGTCAATTGGACAATTCCAGTGCAGGGTTTAGGGCTGTTGAGTCTCCACCTTTGGATGCCATTGACTTACTACATAAATGGATGCTTATTTTTGGAGGGAGGGTGGGGGGCTAAGGGGGATTGATTCTTGAGAGAATTGTAATTCTTGTTTTGGGTTAATAAACCAGGCGACAGGATTTTTCTTTACAGTAACACACTCGTGTACAATCAAATAGACAATAATATACATCCCTAAAAACTGCCTTTAGTATGTGGGGAATCTGGACAGGGCAACGTCAATTTTGGAAAATATTAATGTGTCTCCTAACAACCTTTAGTTCTTTAAAAACTCAAAAAGCCAAAATTTACATCTGGAAAATAAAAGACGTGGCATTATCTCTTGCCAAAGTTTTTCCAAGTCCGCATAAGATTTTTTGCGTTTGAAGAGAACACACAATATTGTTGCTGATGTCCTAATCCCTGGATATACTCACAGGGAAAGGAGTTATTTCCTTGGAAACTGCAGTGTTTAAACTAGTGGACTGATGGTTGACCCACAGCTTCTTACATGTTTAATATAAAGCTGTTACTTTCAATAATATTGCAAAATGTTTTCCTGAGGAAAAATAGCTTTAAATAGCTTTGGGGATAACTCTAAATATTCCTTGTGTCATTTAGGACAGAAGGTGCTCAGCTAAGTTGGCAGTAAGTGGTGCACACATTTCTTTTATAAAAAAACGGGTATGTTAGTCACAGTTCTTTGCTATGAAGAACTTCATGCTCCTGTCCATAGTTGGGATAACTGGGCCTCTTTTGTCTTGTGTATACTTGCTGCGGGGTGAAAGGAGGATCGGCATCATCTACCATTCTGGAATGTGGTAAAGGTCTGGTTTCTGTGCAGTTACTCCTACAACTCAGCTGATGCCTGCTGTGACTGTAATGTAGCATACCTGTACTGGAGCAGATTTGAATTGCAGTATCTCTGACGCTGACCTAGCTATGGCAGTGCAGCAGCTCAGTATCAGCTAATCACTTAAATACTTGCCAACTTCCCTGGAAGTGTTTTTTTGGATTTTTTCGTCCAGTGCCCACTTCTCTACTTCTGTGACTTCCCCTGGCACCTGCTCGTGAAAACTAGTTCTTTAATACTTGCTTGGGTTTGTATTCGGTCCTCTGTAGTCACAGCACTGGGCAAGATTATTGCCCAGGAATGGTTTAGGACTGGGGTCAAAGAAGCAGGACAAACTGTAAGAGTGCAAATTGCAAGACTGCACACTTAGTGACCGATAGCAAGAATTTATTATCACCAGGAACACAATGTCATATGCAGAAATGAGAGAAATTACAGATCCAATCAATTAAACAATGATTACTACCCATTGCTATGTTGCGTCTGTGCAAAAGGCAGGTGCAGTCCCTGAACACATGAATCAAGATGCTTTCTGGACAGCCTAGGAAAGCGTTAGGTATTGGCGGAAGAGTGGAGTGGGATAATGCATCAGACATTCATGAGACCTCATTTCTTTGGTTCTGTACAGGTTTGACTGCCTAAGTTCAAAAAGGTGTGTTCAAAACTGGAGTAAGTGTAGATGTGGGAACGCAGAACATATCCTACAGGAGAGGATTAAAGAGCATGACTAGAGTGTTAAACTAGACAAAACGTAAACATGGTTTACTTCATGATTACAGGTACAACGCTAGCACAAAACAAACACTGCCCACTTCAGGCAGTTGAGGTTCAACTCTGAATGTTCCCTCAACTCTTAGAAGTTAAAGTAGATTTCCAAATTATGTTTCTGTAAATAACTAATTTACTAGTAATGTCAAACTCCTCTTGTTTCCTTATATCCCTAACGTCACACTGTCCAGCAGATATTATGTATGATGGCAAATAAAAGTCAAGAAACGTTCTTTACAAGGCATATGAGTAGGACCTGATACTGCTTTCTGGAAAAAGTCCAGGCCAAAATCACAGAAATGAATGTGTCACACAGTGTTTCTACAGGTTAAAAATGTAGAATTTTAAATATTTCATTTAATGCTTTTCCCAGGACCGTCGAATAGAGGAGTTAACCCTATTGCTCAGCCAGTACAGGAGAGTCAAAGAGATCATGATTGCAGCTCACGGTAAAATGCTTTGTGAATAATTTCCTGCTATCAGGTCTTTTAAAAACAGCATGCGCTACATCTGCTATTTGTTGTCCTTTTAAATATATGTGTATAGTAATACAAATTTCATTGTGCATATATTCGTATCATGTTGGACTGTTATGAGAGTAAGTATTACACTCCTCTTTCAGATGCAGAGAGAACCACAGTATGACTTGACAAGGCTTGTGTGTTAGTGCCTGTAGTTTGTGGAGATTTCCTTTTTGTTTCCAGTGCTGTAGGCAGTACAAAAAAATAGGGTCAATTCTGTTTGGAGATTTAGTTACAACGTTACTAATCAGAAAGATTTCTGGGACTGAATCTTATGCTTGACTCTGTAAGTCATAACCTAAAATTTGTTCTACATCAGTTAAGAGTAAATCCCTCCTTGGAGCCTAATTTTGGTGCTGTATGTTGTTTTAGATGGTGTCGTTAAGGATTCTGATTGATAAGGATGAGTGATGAGGTCACTGCTCTGGTTGTACACGTGTGTGAACTGCTCATGAGCTGCATCTGAAGCGCTGCAGTTTACCTCCTTAGGTGCCAAAGCAACCTGAAGTCTGCAACTGCTCTCCTTAAAACACTGTGCCATACGCTGCAACGGGGCAGGAGCTTTGGTTGCAGAACTCCTACATCCATGTAGCGGTGGCTGCATGGACAGCTGGGGCCATGGCTTTATTAGTGACTTCATGCAGTCCTGTCCCTCCTCCCTGATGGGACTCCTGTAAGTCTCTTCCAGAGAGGAGAGGCCTATGCAGGCCTATGACATACGTCCTTCGTGGCCAAAGCATCATACTCCCTTTTTCGCTGCTGCTGGTTGCCATCCCCTCGGCTGCAGATAGGTTGTAGAGGCCAGACCAAAAGGAATTATAGCAAGAAGGGTGAAAAGGCAGGAGCAAACAGCAGGATGCTCGTGCAGACACAGAATTTGTCAAGACAGAGGGAATTAGGAAAGTTCATTCAAATTAGCTAAAGGCATGAGTTTACAGTGTTTTTACTAGATTGCATTATATCCCTCTCAAGAATCTATTATTCAAAATTAAAATGGCTTTCGGTTTGATTTAAATTTCTTCATCTGCAGGAGATGAATAAAATATACAGATAGGTATTGTTTGTATGGTGTTTCCTGTGACCTTTATGTTATGAGTAACTGGTTTTTACAGTGTAAAATGATATCAGGAGACCTTAGTGGATGATGAACATTAATTAAAGGCATCCTGTATTCAGATTTCCTACACCACAGTTCAGTTCAGGAATGGCAGCAGCGATCAGCTGCCAGCTAGCCAGATAGTGTTAATGACACATTTTCCTTACATGTCATGGTTTGTATACAGCATTCATAAAAGGGAAACTGATCTCAGGTGCAATTTTGACATTTTTAGGAGGACGTTTTTTCTTTTTTGCTAAAAAAGAGTTGCAATGAATATAATAAGTTCTGTTGCCCTTCCCTTCCACTGAGAAAAATCCTGACAGCTGACTAGGTAAGTTCTGGTTTGGAGGGAATGACTGAAGACCCATGGTTGCTTTGGTGCACACAGTATTATATCTTTAACTTCAAAATCCAGGGAAAAAATCTTTGTCCCATTTATCAATTACGCTGCAGGAAGTGGAATGGGTTTTAGGATGATCTCATTTCAAGTTGCCACCTTAGTTTTCAGTACTAAATTTAGTTTGGGAAACTTGACCTTCTGCAAGGACGGTTTTGTTCAACGTGCATCCTCACATTAACAAACACGGTATTTTCAGGTCTTGTACGGCAGAACGGAAACTTGTATTTAACACACAGGAATAGCGAACAAGAGTCAGGTAAATCTCTCTCTCTGAACGTTCATTTCAAGAGCAAAAAAAAAAAAGTTCTCTCACTTGAAAGTGTTCTGAAAGGAAATCCAAATGTGTGATTGTAGCTTTTGGAGAAGTATTTAATGTTAACTCCCAGGACAGCTACACCACTGTCACTCCGCAAGTAGGGGCTCTCAGCAGCGAGCCCCCGCAGTTCCACTCTCCTTGGCCACCTCCTGGTTGTACACATTTGAATGCACCATCCCCTGTGGGATATGGCTTTTGGAGGACGCTTGTTTGCGTGAGCAAGGAGCACGCCATGATGCTCTGCATTATTGAGTTGGTGCTGGAAGGAGTGTGGTGGTGTTAATGTATGCTCGTATAGATGTTCAGTACAGTGTAAATAAAACCCCAGTGATGCTCAGCATAATAAATAAAAACAAACCCCAAAACCTGTGTGGGAGCTAGAGTGTGTAGCGCGATTGTCCACACTGAGGTGTGTACTGTGATGGCTACAAGATTATCACAGCCAAATGAGCTTGTTACCTTACGTGTGTTTGTGGGAGTCTCATGTTTAGGTTGCCAAGAAATATCTCACTGATTATTTATTTGTTTTACTCCTAGAGGTGGGTTTTAAAGGTTCCCTTTGAAGTGCAACCCCTGTTTAAATACTTTTGGTAGCATCAATGGGTTGAAATATTCTCTGATAACTGTTTCAAATAATTACTTCACAGAAACACAATATATTGTAAACATTTCTTATTGCTGGTTAAGGCAAGCTACAAAACATGTTGACAAAAGATGACTGACTCTTCACTGTAGGTGGCACATACAAAATCAAAAACAAAACAAAAACAAAATCTGGTTTGGATTAAATTAGGCAGCTGCTTGAAACGGCCGCTGGCAGTTGAGTAAAATGTAAAGGAGCTGTCCTGACCGCGACTATAGGTAGCTCTTTTGCGTTTAGTAATTTGTGCTGACTGAAGGGCTGGGTACCAGGAGCCATAGCATAAGATTCATTCCACATCCTGCGGGGCCAACGGTCGGTGTCAGGTTTGTTGGCAGCCTTTGTAGCTGAACAGCATGATAACCCAGCTCATGTCTAATGAGTTTCCAAGTGATTTCTCTTGTAATAGTGCCAAGGCTTAATCGTAAGATTTGGTGGTTTTTCATAGCTGCCTAGAGCAGCTGCACCTCTATCACATAAATTGGGAGTTATTAATGTGCTTAAAGGTCAGTCTACATTTCTCCATCATAGCATAGCAGCATCCTGTATGCAACCCTATGCACAGGAGAGCTCCAGAAAAAATTCTTATCCAAAATACTCCAGAAGTTTGCTGAGCACTAAATAGTCAGACCCTGATGTAGTATTGCAGCTTTGATAATTTAGGAACAAATATCCTACTAAATAATGAATTTGGAGTATTTAAGTATTGTTTAGATCTGGGATATCCAGAAAAACCTGGAGCATGTTTACCATGTTCATCCTTGAACTCCGCGTGGGGCGTTGCATTATGATACAGGCGATGTCAAACATGCACGCTACCTATAAAGCGATACACTGAGTAAGAAAATGGTACCAACTTGAACTTGTCTCAGAATGACAAACTATGAATTAGAGTCATTCAGAAGCTGCCCCATAAGCAGCTTGGCTGCTCCCAACAGAGCACAGAATAAAACTAGAAGTGGTAAATTCGTTGTTCTAATACGAATCAGTTTGCCTATAAACCAGAGCCCAAAGGAGGGGTGGGGAGCAGAGAGGCTGGGAAACTACATGCATCAGATGAAGACTGAAGGGCGATTTAAAGACTGCAGTATTCGACTGCCTGATACAGTCCTAAATGTTTCTTTTTGGCCTGTTTCTCTCCCTTTCTGCTTCTAATCTTTAATGCTTGCAGGCTCTTCCATCTCTGGTGGCAGTGAAGAGGAACTTGAGACAACTTTAAGGAAGTGGAATCTTTTGAGTAATCCTCAAGGAGAATTATTTAAAACAGAGGTACTTAGTAAAGATGTTCTAGAAGCAAGTTCTGCTGTATATATGATTTGTTTGCATTGGTTTCTCTGTAGTAGCTAAGGTAATGTAGGGGAGGGTTTGGCCCTGGCTGAATTTGTGCGCCTCTTGGTATAGACACTAGAGATTCAGAGTCAGGCACTAGAGTTACATGCTTGAAACTCTTGTATTTCATATAGGCCTCTTCAGGAGAATTGTCACCAGCTGTGCTCTCTCCAGTGCCACACAATGCTCTGGAAATCAGGCAAGACCTTTGTTTCTTGTTTTTCATGTGGATTGTCCTAAGCCTGTATTGTTTAACCTGTTTAACTGTTGGCATCATCTTGCCCGTTCTTGGCTTTGCAAGACCTTTTGGGTAGCTGTGAAAGCAGGGTTTGCTGTGGGAGTTTGCAATACGTAGTTGTATAAGGTTTGAATTACAGGAATAAATTAGGACTTTTGTATATCAGAAGATATATGTATTGTAGTACTCAAAACCGTGTCTTTTTTTCTGATTCAAAGTGGAAGCATTCCAGTATCTTCAAGTAATTTAACCTCTCCACAAGAAGAATCTTTGGATATCATAAATAGGTAAGAGTGAGTAACGTTAATTGAAATGTAAAACATATAGGCAGAATTTTTTTAATAATTCTGCCTTTTTCCATTTTTTTAAATCTTTTTAAAAGCCCTTAATGTTGCACACTGTTCACAGAGAATTATTACTGGCTACTTTTGCTTGTTAAGAACGTCTAAAATGTCATCTATAGACAGAACGTTGAAAACTGCCCATTGCGCCTTGTTGCCTTTCACTGTTGATCACAGGCTGTCTTGTTGCTGTTTCTGACTTCATCTATTGCAGTTCCCAATACTATGAGTTTTAGGCTAAAAAATACAACAAAAGAAATGAATCTTCTAATTCTGAATTATCTGTTACATGCAGACATTATGTGATACATACAGCTGCCATATGATACAGTTGTGGCATATGCAAACATACAATGTTGTGTTAACTGTTGGTTTTTTGTCTGTTGTTATTTTAAGGGTACCACAGAAGAAAAAGTCAAGTAGTTTAGAAGACTTGCAGAGTGAATCCCTGGAAAAGGTTGGTTTCTTTGTAATCACAATTTCTGGTGTTTAATATCATGACTACAAGGTAAAGGTCAAGTATAAATAATGTTTTTGTTTCACATATAATAACCCAACCACCACTAATGTTGTGTGTGGGGAAAAAAGCCCTAATGATAGAAGAGTTCAGGTTCTTTTTTTACCCCATTGCCGAGCTTAGAATAAACAAACTGGCTGATGCACCCATCTGTACACATCCTTAAATTCAGCTTTTCAGCTGAAAGAGAAGAAAAATATTTAAGAGAAATAAAACAAATAATGTTAATGAGGAGTGATTTTTTTGTACTGCAGTATTATTTTGTTTATAGGTAAGTGTTTTAAAAGTAATTTTGACTTCCAAATCACTAAAATTGTTAAGGCAGGAAATCCTGAAAGTAGTTAAATATTGGGACTGGGTATTTCCACATAGGATTCCTTTTTGAGCGTTTGCATGTAAATGAGTGTTGCGCCCTAACTTGGATTTCTGATATAAATGCCATGCCTGATGCTGCCTTAGTTAAAACAGCAGGAGCACTGTTATTAATTCAAAGGTTTAATTCCATTCCGGAATAAAGGTTTGTCAGTTTACAAAGTCTCATTATATTCTGGTCTAGAGGCTTGTTTTGTCATTATGTACACTGAAATTTTTCTGCACTTGTAATTACGCTTTTTGAGACTCTTATTGACACTTTCTATACTCAAATTGGGCTTAATACTAGATTACACACATCCAGTATTGCAATTTAAAATAGATACTAGTAACATGATTGTTCCAGTTCTTCAAATTTTCTTAAGTTTTTCTGAAGATGACAGTGACCAAATAGCATGTTTGAAACTTGTGTGTCATTTGATTGTGGCCATACATGTGACAAATCAATTCTGAACTAACATTTCTTTCCATGTGGAATTTATGAAGGTCTGTTTTCTTTTCATAACTTTTATTTTCCTGTCTTAAATTCAAAAACTGAATTTGTCTCCGTGATACGACGTGATAAGGCTGTACCTACACATATAGGCTGTAAATCTGCTTTATCTGTTAAATTAGAGTCCATAGAGGAACAAGAAGGTACCGAGGCTATGAGAGCGTTGTAGCAAGCCAGCCCCGCATTCAGCAAGGCATTTAAATTGTATGCCCTAATTTAGGCGTGAGGCTTCTTGGTGAAATAAATTAGAGCTCCCTATGCGTGTGAGTGACCGGCTAAATGTGAGTTAGTTACAACCAAAACTGAGGCCAGGGAAACTTGTTTTGCTGACTCGGCATGAGAAGACTGCTTCTTGCATGAAGTCCAAGAGAACCTGTGCTAGCGGCACTGTTTACTGAAGCTATTCTAATTTGTACAAAACTCAAATTCCAATTACATCCAGCGATAATAATAATAAAATAAGACACATTGGTGTCTCTGACCTTGCCATGCTGGTATTTTCATCGCTTCATTTCTATCACAGCCCTTTATGGTTTCAGCTGGATACATGCAGTATTGTGTATGTTCTTTTTTTGAAGTCGGTGATTTTCATATTGTTTAAACAGTTAAACAACTGTCATGATCCCAGCTTGAAGTAAATCTAAAGGGACCACCCAGAAGCCTGAAAATAGAAAAAATCCTTTGATCACAACAGAACCTAAACAGGCCCAAATTCCGTAGAGTGGTTTATTCAAACACATTTAGTATTAAATATTTTACTGAAATGAAATGAAGAGATAACAGACCTTGTAATATATTGTCAATGCATTATGTAGCATCACCATAGTAATAAGACTGCAATTGATGTTCTGTGTACGTATGTTAATACTAACATTTGTCTGTTGCTTTTTTCCATAAAACTTTGAAATTACCCTCCCTGCAACTCCGTAGTATGTAGACGGAAAACCAGTACAGCCTGTTGTAGAGCAAGAGGTATATTAACTGTAAACTCTCTTAACATTTATTTGTTGTGATGTGCTGTGATGGTATGGCTGTGTTTTTATTTTATGTTCGTTTTCTTTTCAAAATGTTTGCATAGTTCAAGTACTGACAAACTCTAAGAACACGGGTAAGGATTTGAGGGGGAATTTATTTTTTTTTTAATATAAAACTTTTATGTGAGGTTAGAAGCTGAAGTCAGTTGATTTCAGAAAATACAGTGCTAATGTAATAAGCAATTTCTCTACTCCTATAATTTTTGGTACAAGTCAGGCTGTATTCCTGCAGTTGCCAAAACTGGAGCAGGGGTTGAGGAATTGAGGAATCTGACTGCTATAGTGTCACAAAGATAAATAAGAGAAATAAGAATAGATAAACCAGTGGTTATCTCATGAACTATTCCATGTATCATCCTGTCACAGACCATGTTTTAAACGTTTTAAAACAATTTTGTTAGAATGGGGTTACTAAATAGGAGTGTACTATATGTTTCTGTATACTAAATGTTTCATGTCTTTTCAGTACAAAGTTTTCCTACATAACCTCCTTTCCAATACTGAAACGTTTACCAATATGACCTTATTCCAAAACACGCGTTGAATGTACGCATTCCCACTAATGTCAATGGGAGTTGCAGGTTCATTGCTTCTCTGGAAAAGCCTCTGTATTCTATAGTTTTGACAGTTGTGGGGTATACATTTTTGTCCAGTGATGGCTCCTTTGTCTTTTCCTTTGGATTTCCTTTGGATTCGGTATTGAAGAAGTCTCGACACGCTGTTTCCAAACCTGTAGAGAAGTACCTCTGTGAAACACATATTTCAGCTGGGAAAGTATCTTATTAGGCTCAAAACCATCTGATTTATATGCAAGTTCTAGTCTCCCCTTGTACAAGGAGAAAGATCCCCAAGGAGCTGATCACTGAAAAATTGAATGCAGGGAAAATTAAGAGATACTCTATTTTTAGCAAAGCCTACACACCAGTTCCCTTTCAATACAATATACTGAGACTGAGGACCACCTCTTGTGAGCTCTGCTGCTGGAGGAAGGTCCTTCCAGCTCAAGTAACCTGACTGACACTAGTGACGCTGTGTATGTGTCCCACAGCTGCAGGCAAGCATACATCAGACTCTTATTTTAGCCTGACGTGGACAAAAATTGTAGAGTCAGCAGCTGTTCAGACTAGCCCTAAAATGCAGCTCAGCCTTTGCCTTTTTTTGCCCAGCATATGTTAAAAGCATACCTTGTGCTTAGGTTCTATAATAGAACTGGCAACTATGTAATTCACTGTAATTATTTTTGAAAAAAACCTTGCATTTTTAATGTTATCTATACAAAGAGATCTTAATTCTTACAAAAGTTAAATTTCTGTACCTTAACTCCATTGTTGATTCTTTTACTGTTATTAATAGTGGTGGGCAAATATGTTGGACAAAATTTGGGTTATACAAATACTTTTGGCTTAAATTCCATCGAGATACAATTGTGAGGCAGAAACATAGACAGTCTGGTGAAAAATAGGGGAAAAAATTGGGCTGAGAAGTAACTAAATGCGTTTCTGGGACTATCGAAGTTGATCTTGAAAGGACCAAATTATTAGATAGTGCCAGTCTCCTAGAGGAAAGGGAGACAGCTAGAAAAATATTTATGACAAAACCAGGTAATATTCAATTTATATTATATTTTAATGTAATACACAGTCTGGCTGAAGTGGGAGGGGCGGATGAGGGAGGAGAGGGCTGTGTCTTAGCTGGAAAGCTTTGTCAGCTGACTATTGGATTTAAAGTGAATTATCTGTAAGAAGGAACATGGCGGGGGTGGTTTCATTTTGAACTATGAACTTCAAATACTTTTTTGCAACTTTTAAAATATTGTGTACTGGATTGCAAATGCTATAGTGATTTGATTATTTATTTTCTTCTTCCCTTTTTAAAAAACAAAACAAAAACCCAGAGTAAGCCCGTTGTGAAAGGCAGCAAGTACCAAACCTTGCCAGGAAAGCTGCCCCGGCCTGTACAGAATGGCGAGCAGGGAACGTATAATTCGTCGGACGTGTGTGGCATGAACGACAGTGAGGACAACAGCACCCTGGGCCTAAGTATGTATCGGAGGGTTCCGTAGGACAGCAACAAGCAAACTGTTTGAGGGGTTGGGACATAACATGGTGTATAGTGTGCTATGCCACAACAGTGGACTATGACCTTCACGTGATTCAATTAGGGAAAGTTCTACTTCTTTTCGGCAGCGTACCAAAAATACTGCACAGTAGCTCACTGTAAAGGATGGTTTTAAGTTAGAGTGTTCTTTTCTGTTGCACTTGATGATATAATTTGCTGACATCATTGATAGCGTAAGTAATGAAGAGACACTATTTTGAAGACTGGGGGGAGAGCATTCTGAAAGTTAACAAATTTGTAACTAAACACCTGGATAATTTGGAGATGCAGATATACTGGTGATATGAATAAGCAGTATTTTTTCTGGACACTTCTAATGCTCTCCTGAGCTTGCTGATCTGTTTTCTTAAAAAACAAGCAAGCAAACAAAAACGCACAGCCGAGTACGCCATCAATACTTTTTAAAAGTGTATTGGTGTATTAAAACAAACAAACCCATCCCTTGCAATCCCACTGTGTTTTAGTGTGTGAAAGTTTACACTATAACTAGCACTAACATGCACAGTTCAGACACAAATCCTAGTATCGGCACGCTTGGTTGCTGCAGCTTGTGGGGACCCACAAGTGAAAATTAACTTGCTCGGTGCAGAAAAACATCAGTAGATTTTGAAAATACAAGTATATTGTTATTCGACAGCCCCATGTGGAAGCTGGTATGAATTTCTTTTCAATGACATCTTAAGCATGGATTTATTGACAAAAAGTCTTACAGTGAGGCACAGAACCAGGTATTTGCCCAGGACTGAAGAGTTTGGGTGCTCGGGCACAAGAGTGTCCCATCTGATTTTGAAGTGTTCATATGCTTTAAAAGTTGTTGTTCGTATGTTTATATGTTCATATGTTTAAAAGTTATTGGTTTTTTAAGGGTTCATGGTCCTAAAAGCTGGTTCAATCAGTTGTGAGTCCTTCAGGTTTTTTTTAAAGAGTTTTTCTGTGATTGCAATATTGTAGGCAACACATGAGCCATTCTGTTATGTCTTTAACTGCAGGATTGTCCAAGGATGGGTGTTCTTGTAAAGGAAAATGTTCTTTTTCTAGAAACAAGCAATGACTCCTTAAATACACTTAATTAACAGAATTTTTTATGCAGGTTGGTTTGTTTCTTGCATGTGCAGGAAACTCATTATACCTGCAATTCTAAATTTCAGAGGAATTTGATGTAATCGTAGACATTGCTTCATTTCAGATATTCTGCAGGCTTTAGGGAGCTCTGTCGTATACACCTACTGTGTTAAAATTGTCTAAGAATAGTTTGGAAAAAAACTCCAACCAAACAGCTAAATGACAATCCCTAGATGACCTGTACAAAATTCTTGGGGCTTGACTTTCATGTCAACCATAACTGCTTCTTTTCTTTTTGTTTCTGCTTTTAATGCTTAGCTTACTTCTTTGCTCTTCTGTAACTTTATTTTGCTGGTGTTTTATATCTTCTTTGCTTCTTCATCTGGCTTTCTGCTTCTTGGGATGACTGAAGATCGCATCAGGAGTGTCAGTGCACCAGTGCTAGGTACTGTATCCAAACAAGATGCAACTTTAACATGAATTTTGCCGCTTATTTTTTTTCCTTTCCTTTTTCCCTCTTTTTATATTCTCTATGAAGTACTAATAGCAAGTGGGCCATCCAGACTGAATTCCTTAAGTGCAGTACTGAAATGAAGTAACAGCTTTTGCTGTATGGCATTTGGATGGGATTTTTTAAAGATACTTTTATTCTTTGTTTCATTCATCGCTGAAGCCAACAGAAAAATTGCTGCTGATTTTGATGGAGGAGTTCTGGTATTAAGAATAGGCTGAAGACTTTGAACTAATTAAAATAATGCATTTAAATAGAAATTACTGAAATAACAATACTATTTTACCAAATATTTTATAATTTTTTTTTAATCAAATGTATAGCTACTATTTTTTTTACCTTCTAAGCATAGGGTTTTTTTAATACAAGATCAATTTTATAGATATCTTTACTTTTTTATTATGGTCTGTATTTAAACATTAGTCTCCAAGATAACAACTTTGTAACTAATTAGTATAAAATGTGACTGTATTACTGTTCTTAACCCAGGAGAAACAGAGAACGTAGATGGTACAGTAGTCTCGGATGACCTTTCACCTCTTTCTTCGGGAACAGATTCAGGTCCACAGTCTCCATTGTCTCCAGAAAACAGAAAGAGTCCAAAAGGGATCAAGAAAATCTGGGGAAAGTAAGATAATTTTTGTTTTAGTTCCCTGTCAAAGCATTTTGGCTGAGAATGAATCCAGTTCTTAGCAAAAGCTATATTTGCAGCAAGAATAATGTAAAATTCAGGAAAAGGAGAAAAAGCAGCTCTGTGACTGTACAGGTGTGTCTCTATGTACATGTGGGTGTAGAAAAATGGATGGTAGTCTTCAGAATGTCATGCTCTTGGAAGAAATAAGACACCCTGCTGTCATCTTACAATGCTAATAATTTAGAATTGCCAACAGTTTCATTAGTTATGGAAAATTAAATGATAGTAAGTTGTTAATGACAGAAGCCATCAGGTAAAAAATGAGAGAAAACAGACGAAACAAAAAGCAGGGGGACTGAGTTTTACTATGTTCACTTTATCTGCTTCAGGACAGCAGACATTTTCGAGCCTGGCCTCCAGTGTGGATTATTAATTGGGGTGAAGGGTTACGGCTGCTCTGCAGAGCTTGATGGGGTTTTCCCGTTGTTTTTTTAATATTCTTTCCTCCAAGCTGGGTCTAGACAGTGTTTGCCTGGAACTTCTTCAGCTACCACTTGAATTAGATGTTTATGGTTTACAGGAAGGTTAATACAGCTTCTAGTTGTCACTATAGTTTCCATATGAAACAGACGTTCTCTGTCACAAGCTAACAGTACAATCTTGGCACTCTTGTCTTGAAAGAATAAGAAGAACTCAGTCAGGTAACTTCCCAGCAGACGATCTGGGTTTGGCAGAGTTTCGAAGAGGTGGGCTCCGTGCAACAGCTGGACCTCGGTTAGCCAGATCAAAGGAAACTAAAGGCCAGAAGAGGTAATGGTTCCTTCTTTACCTTGCACAGCATATGGTATTGTTAAGTGTGCTGAATAGCCAAACCCTCCTCTTGTGAAATACAGTTTTCCCAACATATTTCATTACATGTGGAATTCCACAACAACTGGAATTTCTCTGGTAGAAAATGTATCCTGAGTAGTTCACCTATCTATCTGCACTCCTTCAACCACAGGCTGCAGCGCTAGCGCTCTGTTGGAGTGTCAAAAATTTCACCTTGTTAAAGAAGAAGAAAACTTGTCATCATCTCCTGTGGAACTATCCACAAAGTGATGAGGATTCAGCAACTCTGTTTTTCCTCCTTTCAAATAGAAAATGGCATATTCTTATTCACACACCCCCACCCCACCGCCTCAAAACTGTTCACAAGTTGAGGCTGGGCAGCCAAATTAACCGGACACCAGTACCACGGCATATGCTGTGAGAACGGCTGTTGGCTTTTGTTACTGCACAGAACAAAGCACACTAATACCTATGCTGTAGTATTGCTTCTGGCACATGATGAGCTTTCTGATAATAACCATAATTCTTTCCTTTAAGATTTTTCAAATATTTCTTATATTTTTCAGTGACTACAATGCTCCGTTTGCTCAGTGGAGCACTGAAAGAGTTTGTAACTGGCTTGAGGACTTTGGTCTCGGTCAGTATGTCATTTTTGCACGGCAGTGGGTGACTTCAGGCCATACACTGTTAACTGCGACGCCTCAGGACATGGAAAAGGTAATAATCTGTAACTGTTTCTCTCAAGCAACCATACGTGCTGATTCGGTACAACCAGGCCCCTTCAAACAATTGGCAGTTCTACCTTTCCAAACTAGGTAGTATCGCTTTTTGTACATACCTAATGAGATGAAAAGAGCCAGAGGCAAGGCAAACAATTTGTTAACGGTTATTGTTGCAGGAAATGGGAATAAAGCATCCACTGCACAGGAAGAAATTAGTTTTGGCCATTAAATCAATAAATGCAAAACAAGATGAGAAGTCTGCACAACTCGATCATATCTGGGTGACACGTAAGTGTTTGAACTATGATGGAATTGTTTGGAAAGGAATTTCCCCCACCCCTACGGATGGGCTGCCTGATACGTTTGTTTAAGCAGTTACCAAACATCTTTTTAAGAGTGCCGACTTTCGACATAGTAAAATTTTCCATAGAATGAGGATTTTTGTGTTGGTCTTGACATCCAAATATACAGCTATACAGTATGATCTTCCAAGGGGAACTCCGTCAGTCAGATTGCAGGGAAGTAAACGGGGGAAGGGCTGAATCTAACAAGAGCTATGTTATGCTGCACAGGGTATGTGCTCAGTCTCACACTGTCTCACTGATCTGTAAAATATCACAGGGGTATTGTGCACAATGCTGTTTGGTAGGAATTGCTTTTAGGCTTCTAGTAAGAGGCTGTCCTTTGGAAAGGTGAACAGGTAGAACAAGCTACCTGAATGCCTCAGCAGAAGCAGCCCAGCCAAGAAGGGAAGAAGGGCTTCATTCTCACTGATCAGGATTTCAGTACACCACTGTTCTTGTATCTGCAGGATGGCTTGATGATATTGGTTTACCTCAGTACAAAGACCAGTTTCATGAATCCAGAGTTGATGGAAGAATGTTGCAGTACTTAACTGTGGTAAGCTAAAACCTTTTTCATCTGTTTAACCAAATGTGCCTTCAGAATGAGCGAAGAATGTTACAATTTCCCTTTGCATGTGAACAGTTAAAGAATTTTTGCAAGACAGAAATAGTACCAGTAGTAACTCATTGGTGTTGTCTAATGGCGTGATTACTATAAATACATAAGTATAGGATAGCTAACTTCTGCAAAGTCTTTCTTTCAATATCATGTAGCACACCATGATTAAAGGTAAAATGACCTATTTTACGTGCACCTTTTGGAGTGTGTTGTTCTCAACACCACATTAGCAACAATATTCAATAAACTAAAGATAAGCAGCAAATCAAGTAATTTGTACAGCTCTGACCATGTTAGCACCAAACCACGCACTACACAGAGCCACTGTGTTTTCTTACAGGTTCCCTGCCCAGGTTTTGATAATTAAGTATTTGGTTTTGTTAACTGTGCTATGAAAAGAATGCCCAATTTAGCTGTTAGCAAAAGTACAGCCTTGTCTATGCTGCTTAAGGGGACTTTGTTACTAGGAGCACGGTCCCTGCAGTTCCATGGTTAGGTGCATATTGCTAGCTGCAGTGACCCTACCCACAAGATCTTAGCCAGATCAGAAACAGTCCAAATATTTTAAAATTATCCATGAGCCTAGATTTTACTTAACAGGCTATGAGCTGTCCTTCATTTTTTAGCCAGGTCTTGCTATGGTGCAATGCTTAAAAAAAAAAAAACCAAACCAACCACCACCAACAAAACTCCCCAAGACCCCCACCCCAAACCCCCCTCTTTAAAATATAAACTTTAATTTTACCTCAACCATAATTACTGTGGTTTATCTAAAACAACATAGTAAGCTTAAAATTTTTCTTCTTGGGAAAAGTACCTGTTCTGGTATGTATTCTATGCCACTTAAAAGGCTCTCTCCTTTACAGAATGACCTTCTCTTTCTGAAAGTCACCAGTCAGCTGCATCATCTGAGTATTAAATGTGCCATTCACGTGCTGCATGTCAACAGTTTTAACCCCCACTGTCTACGCAGAAGACCAGTTGAGGAGGTAAAAGGATGTTTAAGTAAATTAATTTAAACAAGCACTACCTACCCGATTCCAGCCAAAGTGGATAGAAAGTTAGCAGTGTACAGAGATACCTCAGTCACTGCTAGTAGGGAATTACCTGTAAAGCAGGTAGTTGTGCTGTCTTCCAGCTCTGGAATGTGACATATCCTCACCCATCATAAAAATCTACAGACTCCTTTAAGTGCTTGAACCACCTATTGGTTGAATACACTTCCCTTTAGAAATTATTTGCTTAGTTTAAAGAAGTTCATTCAACTTCCAAGAGAATAATGTGAATGCTTTTTCTTGCCTGTCCTAATTTTTAACTCTCCGAGACTAAGGTTTTTGCCTTGCCCAGTCAGCATAGCTTATTCTCTTAGTATTAAAGACTGACAATAATACTTTTTCCAAAAGGCTCCCTTTTTTACACCCAGCACCCGCAGGTCTCTACTGTTATACTACTTGATGCAATATATGGGGTTTCATCTGTACTAGACTATCCCTGCCATCTCATCAGAGGACATTTGGAAGAGGCCTCAAACAGAAGCAATACCTTAGAATGGGAGAAAAAAATACTGCTCTTTGAGGAAGAGGAGGAACGATGTTTTTATCTCAACTGAGGATACATGTTGTGACAATGCAGGCTATATTGTCATCATGTTTTCTGGTTACTTTAACAGAATAGCGTTTCGCCTTCTGAAGTAGTTCAGTGGTCCAATCACAGAGTGATGGAATGGCTCAGGTCAGTCGATCTGGCAGAATATGCACCAAATCTTCGAGGAAGCGGAGTGCATGGTGGCCTGATTGTAAGAATTCTTTTTAACATTTTACTACATATCTAATAAATCTGACACTGTAATATAAAATACCTTTTATCTGGTGTTTGTCAAGCAGGAGGAAATAAATACATCTGCAATATGACTGCATGAACAGGCCTTCTGAAGAGCCTCTGTATCTGATCCACACATCTTAATTTTACTACAAAGGAAAACTAAAATAAAAAAGGAACTGCTAAAACGTTTTTTTATAATCAAAGCTGAGCTGTGCATGAGTGTTTAACAGCAGTACGTTACAAAAAACCTCCAAACTATACTGTGGGAAAGTAACTTTACTGATAAGGCATCACTGTTTCTTTGAGTGGTTTTAATAGAATCGTCAGCCACAGTAAGTAAAGAACTGTCCTGAACTTGCAGCAGTCTTGCCAGCAATCAGGAATGACGTTTTTTTAACTGAAAACATTCAGAACTATTTGCAGCTTAGTAAAGTCAGAGTTCTGAAATACTGTGACTCTAGTGCCACAGAATTTTTGCAAAAAGGATATAGAAAAAAATGTGCCAAGATTAAGTTTATACTCTCAGTTACAGCAGTAAAAGTAGAGCAGCAAATTCTGAAAACAAATTTCATCAATCCAAGCAAATGTAATATTTCATGATAAACAGGTATTTGTCTGATCATGCTCTGCATTCCTTAGTGCCTACTTTCATGTATTTCTCGTTCAAACCCTAACAAGTATCATATCACGAGTGAGTTATAAAAGGTTTAATGTAGATAGCTAGCTTAGTACCAATGAGAAATCCCTCTCATAAGCACTGTAATGGCTTACTAATACAAATATTTAACCATATAAAAATAATCTGCCATTTTTTTACTAGATTCTTGAACCTCGCTTCAATGGTGACACACTAGCAATGCTGCTGAATATTCCGCCTCAAAAGACCCTGCTGCGACGCCACCTAACCACCAATTTTAATGTACTAATCGGACCAGAGGCACAACAAGAAAAAAGAGAAATAATGGAGTCAACAGCATATACACCTCTGACCACCACTGCCAAAGTTCGGGTACGTACTGCTTTCAGATTTCCTCTCCCCTGTCTTTAAAAAGAAAATAAGGGACAAACAAGGGCAGAGAGAGGTCAGTTCTAGGAGGAGTGTTACATTTTCCTTAATTCTAGATACCAAAGCTTTTAAGTTGTATCTGTTTAAATCAGCTTCTGAAATAAGCATGCAACCCCTTCTGTCTTTTCGTAGAAGGAACAGTTTAAATGTATTTAAAATCAACTGTAAGTCCCAATTTGAAAACAATTGAATTTATTTAGTTCAGAATCTATATCCTTTAAGGCAGAAGTAAAAAAGGAGAGTATTTTGAATGTTTGAAGGACAGCCTTATTTTTCTTATTTAACACTTGTTGTCTTCTTATTTTAGCCAAAGAAACTTGGATTTTCACATTTTGGAAACCTAAGAAAAAAGAAATTTGATGAATCAACAGACTACATTTGTCCTATGGATACAAACCCAGCTGCTGCAAATGGTACTCAGAAAAACTATGGTGGATACAAAGGACTTAGTCCATTCACTGATAGGGAACTGGATCAGGTGGGACAGACTGACTGATGCCATTCTCATCTCATCCTCTCCATTCCAAAGCTTGCAAATAACCAAATGTTAGCATATAACAAAGTATTTGCTACATCCGCATGAACTCATTGAGAAAGTATTGGCTATGGACACTGGAAAGAGTTCTATACTAAGAATGTCAGGTTAATTTTTTTAATCAACATCATAATAACCTCCAGCCATCTTCAAGCCCTTTTTCAGGAATATAACACCTTTACACTATGAAGATCAATGTATTTTGACAATTAAGGCGGAGGTTGCAGTAGACACGAGACTTTTGTACTTGTAGCTTTCATAATCTGCATATGCACTCTACTTTTTTCATTATCTTTATGGGTGGTTTTTAATGTAATAAATTTATTTGTACTAATTTGTACAAAGCTATCAAGTTATATATTGAAGTAAAAGTGGACTGTATATTTTTAACAGACATTAATCAAAGGATCAAATTGAATTTTTTCTTTCGTTATGTACAGTGGGGAGTAGTTACACTTAGACAGTATATGTGAAAAAAATGCATCAGTAATGACCAAGATTATTAATAAACTGATACTTAAATAATTCACTTTTGTTATGTAGTAGTGAATTTGAATGAAACTGTGTCTAGATATCATACAGGCAAGTGATGAAGACTAAAAACCATCAAATTTTATTCAACTTTGCTGTTGTGTAAAGGGATGTAAACCCTGAAAAATGGAGCACCTGGAGGCTTGTGTGAACTTTGGCAACACACAAGATAACTGGGATAAACTGTCCTAGCTCCAGTGACCTTAAGTGAGATAAAACATTTTAAGCCTAAGAAGAAGAATGGTCACAAAATTGAAAAGACTAACTGTGCAAGTATTTCTTTCATTTGCATGGTTTATTGCATCTAACACCTAATGTGTGTTCCTTGTCTAACCCATTGTCTTTTTCAATGTACACCTTAGCAAAATATACTATTCCTAATGTTCCTAAGTAGGGCCAATACCAAATCCTGACTATAATTTAGTATGGATGTCCACCTGCACAGTTAAGAGTACCAAGTGAACACATTAACTTTGAGCCAACAGCTTACACTATGCGGTTGTTTAAGCATTACTTTTGTAACAGGATTTTTCTCTAGTAGCATGGTCTTTCAATCAAGCATGAGTTCTGAGCATGTGTTATGCAGTGAAATCTTAATGCTCTAGAGCTGATAACCTTTTTATATAGGTAGGAAGAGGTAGGACTGTTATCATGAAGGACTCTCACTGCTTGCCTGGAAGAAGACTACCAGAAGTTTAAGTGTTACACTGTCAGAAAAATACTACTCTTCACTGATTGATAGTATCAGTTAAGCTTTTTCTTTTCTTGTGTGAATTACAGCTCAATTTTCATGGAATCAATCCTTCTTAGTCGGGATTCACTCATCCTATCATTAAATGCGTTTTCACATATCTGATAGCACAGAGGCATTCTGTTAACGTGCAGAAATCAGAGCTTTTAAACATAACACAACTTCATTTGCCCAGGCACAGATACTTCCCAAAGATGCATGCAGAGTGGATAGAATTGCTCATACTGTCTGATTTGAACTAGTTCCTGAATACTTTTACAGATGGAACATTCAGAAGGAACAGTAATGCAAATAGGGGCTCTTTCTCAAGGCATAAGCCATCTTACGGTATGTACTAATTTCACTCTTGTTTTAAAGTCACAAATGTATTCTGCTAGAATTCAGTCAAAGCTGGTCATTGCTGGTGGTAGTTCAGAGTAAGTGGGTCACTATTCTAGTTAAATACTTCTTTGCAGCCTGGTTGCACATTCACAGTCAATTTTTTTTTTTATTACTTTAAATTGCACTAGAAATTAAAGTTAATTTAGGCCTATTTTAAATTTTCATAAACTCTGCTGTCTCTTTGACCCAATGACAGATATTTCATCCCCTTAAATTAAAACAATTCTTCAAAGATTTTGCAAGTAACCACCATCGAATGCCTCAGTCACAGCAAAGTCTAGCAAAGAGGTACAGACTTGAAAATTTACGTGAGCTATAAGTCCATGGCAAACAAACAAGCAAAAAAAATCGCTGTATTGATGCGTGGTTCCATAGCAGCTAATTTAAAAAACCGAAAAGTTGATTGAAAGATATAATGAAGAATTACATAACATAGTTGAGTCACATCTCACACACAAAATCTCTCTCAGAATTTTCTCAAGCAAAAAATAGGTTTTTTTAAAGCTGCATTGAAGAAATTTATTTTAATTTTATGTGGCTCTAACCCCCTCTGTTGTGAATGTAATCTCATTACAGTTGGATTTCTTTAACTATAGGCCTCTAACTAAATATGCGTACTCACTCATATCTTGTTTTTGCAGACAATGTTAAGCCAAGATGAAATGCTGAATGACAGCAGGTTTTTAACACCTACCTTTGAAGACTGGAGATGATGTTTCAACACGACCAAGAACACTAATACCTCATGCCTGTCCAGAGGGGTGGCCAGGAGAAGCTTGATGCTGTGGTACAGAAAAGCTTGACCTCTTTTCTGCCAATAAGACTTGCCACATAGCCTTTATATTGTCGATGTAGCAACACGTTACAGGTAGCTCTCCTCTGTGCCATTTTCCATATTTTGTAAAGTGAAATGGGTACTGAGAGAGAAGTGGTACTCATATCCAGAGTCTGGAAAGCCAAGACTGGTAACATGCTTTACCCTTTTATTCAGTCATCTTTTACATGGTGTGTTTATGTACTGTTACATGAAAGATCTTTTGTAATTTTTTATTTTTTTATATTAACTTGTAATGCAGGAATCATTAATATTCTATAGTACAATGTGGACTAATCAGACCCACCTAGAAATTCAGACGGATGCTCCAGTGGTAATGGCTCACTAACTACTACAATCTTGCCAGAGACTGTTTCCCATAAAAGGATTTTAATCTCTCGTCCCTTTCATTAGCGCATGTCCTGCCCTGTTTTTCTCTAAGTACAGTGTAGAATGGGAAGAATAGAACATCATACTATCCATCAAGCCCTTGCTTTTATCAGGAGGAGGACAATCGAAATGGCATGTTCACTAAAAAAAGATGCTGAACAACTGCAGCAGGAAATGTGACTTTGAAACTACTAGAAAAACTGATAGACTCAAAAGCTGGTACTTCATTTAAAGTGACTTTTTCATTGTGTGATTTTTACATGTGCATGAAGATGTTCATAACCAAGGAACAATCACAACACTTAACTAAAGTAAAATGTAACTTTAAGAATGGTGTTCACTGCACTCTGTAGGGGAAGCACAACAGAATTTCCAGCATGATCCAGTTCTTTAACTAGAACTATTGAATGGCCTCTTTCTGTACACTGACATTTTGTCTAAAATGGCTACTACTGACCCCCACAGGCAAGCATCAGGATGCTCATAAACCTTCTGAACAATCAAAATGGCTCAGATAAAGTTTTCTGAGCCCTGTACCTGGCTGGTGGGAAATATAGTACAGGTTCTTGGAAAGACAGGGATGGTAATAAGCCTATTTTCTTTCTGCAGTTACACCTAATTAAACATGTCTGCAACAGCCCTGAGGACTGGAGAGGGCAGTAGAAACACTTTTGTAACATTTGTGTGAGAACTGATGATGTTGTAAACAATATTGTTGTTCACTTTCAGTTCTCTTTTCATTCCAGCTACAGATAGATTTTCATAGAATACTTTATTTAGCAATAGGAAACAAACATTACTGCTCTGTGATGTGTAAAATGTGACTAAGGAGCATCAGGCAAGTACCATAACAAAACAAGTTTTCCTTTCTTTAAAATAGCTGACAAAATAGATCTGTTGCTATTCTACTGAGCCAGGCAGGACTGCAGCACTGTAACAGAGGGAAATACAGCCTCTCACAACTTTCTTGAGGGGCTGTTCGAGGCTGAAAGCGTCTCCTTTACAGCAGCAATTACTTGTGGCATCTGTTGACATATGCCTCTCGTGCATTAATAAGGTATTAACAAGATATCTTAGTAAATAAGGAAATGGCAAGAAATGGAAAAGAAATCTGCTCAATTGTGAGGAAAAGACGTAGTATGTATATGGATGGGTTGCAGTACTCTCTCCTTGCTGGCTACAGGGTGTTGGCTTATATATTAATATAGCCTGAGGGCAGGTCACTCCCAGCCACAACTCCCCCAAATACAGCGGAAATCTCAGGTACTGTCCAGATATGCAGCAAGGGCTCTTCAAGAGCTATCAGTGGTACTTTTTAAAGGTGACCTATTCTAGTCCTCACTCCATGAGAGACCTGCACTGTATGGTCAGATTTTAGAAGCTAAACAGGTGATTTTATTGTCCAAAATGGTAAAACCACGGCAATTTTTTTTTCAATTGCTTAACAATGAAGTGATAATGGAAAATCCACAGGAATGAGACATCAGTCTACACATCAGCAAACTAAAAATACTTAATAAAAAGTATAAAACTTACCAGTCAAGTACATCTCTAATCTGGCAATGCAATCAATCAACACTAGTGACCAGGTCATATACTATGGGCATTTGAAATACTTTGTCCAGTTAATTAGCCAGCAGACTTATAACAGCACTACAAATAGGATAGCTGCTCTAACAGAGGCAGACTTAATATCACTGGGATATTCCAAGCTGATTTTCAGATTTCTTTTGATGATGTATTTATAATTCAGTGTGGTATTGTGCAAACTTGGCTGTGAATAGTCAATCTATAAAATTACTGATTTTTTTAAAAATATATATATATAGTAAGAAATCCTAATTAGCATAACACAGGCATAAAATGCTTATTTTGACTGTTATGAATAAATTCTGAATGTTCCTCCATCCCTTACTGACTGTGGAACGATTCTAACGCAAACACATGTGGATGATCTCTGATCAGGGACAGAATCACAGTCTGAATCTTTGTGTCTGTCTTTGCATTATTGCTACAAAGGTAACAGATGAAGTACAAAACCCCTCTGTCAATTTTTAACTAGTAGATTCCTTTAGGTGAATAAAAATATTTAGTAAACATATTCATTAGCATCTGAAGAAACAAATCTTCTGGCTCAGGGATTTGTCAGACCTTAAAACAAATGTAGTATAAACTAATTCTTGGAAATGAACATGCAGTACTTCAGGCACTGAAGACTAAGAATTAAATGCTATGTGGTAAAATCACTGAGGCGTTAGCTGAGTTTAAGATCCACACATCATAGCTTACAGTAGGAAGTAAGAAGGCATGTTTTCTCATAAGCAAAGGAAATTTCAGAAAATTGCCAAAAGAGCAAACACTACACTTAAGAGGATGACATTCAAATGCTGTAACATCACTGGATATTTACATCTGTATATGCAGCCCAGAGCTTCCATATACAGTTGGCAGTGATTGTTTAGCTAAGGTTGTTAGAAGACAGCATGAAGTTATGTAATCGTCCCAAATAAATTTCACACTAAGAATAATATCTGTTACAGTAATAAGCAATTTGCACGTTACCCAAATTCTGTTCACTTTTTCAATAGCATACTTTGACTTCTTAGTCCTTGGTAAAAGGCTGTAAAATAGCATTTTAAAAAAAAAAAAAAAAAGACTGTTCTTTTTACTCGCCTTCCCCCAGGACGCACTAAATGAATTACCAATAGAGCATAATTAAATAATCCTAGGCCAGTTTTATTGCCATTCCATACCCATGTTAACAAACAAGTAGTTTTATCTCTGTCCTACCTGTCCAATTACACTTTTTTAAAAACACACACAAAAAAACCCCCAAAATACTGCACAATTATATATCAGTTGATCCTGTAGGAAAATATGCAGCGTGTACTTACGAAAAGGTATCAGACGTGATCAGTGTTAATAAGAAAATGTACTGCTCTTGGGATAGCCGAGTTTGTCCAGGTTGGGCTGACACGCAAACTGAATCATAGGTGGTGGCCCACACATGAGAACAAGTGTCTCACTGCCGGGGGAAGGGAGGTGGGTTTTAATCATGTCTGCAGTGACGAAGCCAGAACTGTACTTCCAATCTGAAACAAAGGAATTAAACTATTAATTTGAATCTCTGTACAGTCTGAAGCCTTTTTAAACTGCGTATGTTGTACTCGCAAAGTTATGCCGCCATCACTGCAAGCAAAGATAGGGCTAAAGCTGTCACTGAGCTCAAACGTAATGGTCCCCTTTGATAGGGAGGACAAGCATGTGGATAACAGGGATCTGATTGATATGGGTTTATATAGTTTTTCAGACACTTAAAACTAGACAGCAGGTAGGAATACGCAGGAAGAATAAATCAGCTATTTCAGTGAAGAGAGGTCACCCAGAGGCAGTTGTGCAGGGAGGGGTACTGAGATCTGTGCCATCCAACACAAAAAAAAAAAAGGAAAAGCGATCAAGTGATGAGGTGACAAAAGTTCTGCAATGTAGTTAAATGATGAGGAAAAAAAAAAGGAAAGAAATGCTAAATGATTTCAAGCAGTAATATTATTGAATGCATCTGCCATTTAAAGTGAGCCAAGTAGGAAAAATAATCCTACCTTCACATACAAAAACATGTGCATTAAGCTCATTTATCAGAAGCAAGATACTGGCGTTATGAAAACAGCAGCAGTCAAAAGCCATATGAAATGTTAAGTATTTAGGAAAGGAAAAGGAAACACCCCATCAAATTAAAAATACAGAGTTTGCCTGCATCTTGGCTTCTGCTGCTCAGTTCTGGCCTGCTCAGCTCAAGTGGAGCTGGAAAAGGTTGAGACAACAAGGATAAGCAAAGGTATGTGATCACTGCTACGGGGGGAATACCAGCAAACTTCAGGATAGAAGAGATGGGGCAGCAAGGGTGATTGATAGATGTCTGTACAATTAGTAACATGAAGAGAGTTGGCAGGCACCTAGTCACAGTCTCTTCCAACACAAAAATTTAAAGGCAAATGCAAACCAGAGGAAGTCATTCTTCACACAAAAGTGCTAATTCTATGTCACTAACAGATCTAAAAGCTCACACGGGCTCCAAAGGATACACAGTAAGTTCATACAGAAGTAGTCCACTGAGGGTTACTATAGCTGTAGAGATACATTTGGCTCAGAACTCAGAAATATTAAAGACTGGAAGAGTATCAAGGCCTGCAGATTACTCTGCTCTGACCATCTACTCATGGCTATTGCTGACAACAGGGACAGAACTTTGATCTGACTCAGTTTGGCTCTTATGTCTATTAAATAAAAGCTCAGATCACTTACAACATCAACAAACACGAATACTCAGGTTTCAAAGGAGATTCAGTAGAGTTCAACCTCTCCCTCCATTTCTAATTCAGGGCTACACCAGCCTACATTTAATGCCTTAATCTAGACACATGGCAGCTCTGCTTTACCAGAATCTAATCCAGAGCTGCTGCAAAACAAAGATGTGCAGTACTACTCACAGGTATTAAGCAATTTAATGCCAACTAAATGTTAACATAACCTGATTTGGGAGATAGCCCAAAACAGAGCTGTAACTTTTGCTGAAAAGTCAAAAAAAAAAAAAAAGGCATATCCTGAAATACATGAAAATCCACTGAGTAGCGCGTGTCTGACTCAACAGGAGATTATTGGCTCACACTTTCTAAGGCCCACCTGGTTTAGAACACTTTTCAAAACAGGTGTTGTAGTCAGGCTTGTTTCTGAGGAGTTTGGGGGTGTCTTTGTTGTTCAGTATAAAACAAGAGGACTGGATACTAATGGCCCCTTGAACAAGAGTGAAACTCTGACTGTTGTACAGTGATGACCAAAAGCATTTCCAGTGTGTACCAGTAGCCTACCTTGTGGAGGTCTGTCCAGCGTATACCAAAGCGTGAACTGATCAGGATGCCTCTTAGCAATGTCTTCTAGCTCATCTCTCAGTAATATATCTTTTTCTGTCTGCAAAATAAGACAACTCTTTAGCTCCAAAGCATCGCAAGGTGCCCTCTAATGTGAGTTCATCTGGCGTTCAACAAGACAAATGCAATGGTAACTCATTCAAACCAAGAAAGCAATCCCCCCCCGGCCTTACATGATATGCTATTATCACTACAAGCTTCTATAAATTCAAATTAAGAACAACAAATTATGAGACTTAATAGCCACCTAAACACTGTCTTAAAGATGGCAATTTGAATAACTTTTTAATCCAGGCTAAAATCACAGGTAGGTGTATTTGTCTCTGACCCTGGCAAATACAGCCCTGTACCAGCATGGTGAAGGTTAACTGCAGCAACAGATTAACAGAACAAAATCCTGTTTCCTTGACATCAGTGAAGGAGTAAAATGAGTAGAGGGATCAGGATCTGTTCACACTATTTATTCCCTAATATAGGAATTAGGGAGTACAGGTGGAAGTATGAGAAGCCATCTTCAAAAAGAAAAAAAGATCATGGGAACTATGCCAGCACCACGCAAATATTGATAAAGGGCCTTATGGATAATTCTTTTATTCAGTTTCTCCTTCTTAAATTATTTTAACCCAAGAAAATATATTAAGACCTTACATAATAACCATTTCCTGCTTCTCCCTATACTGATCATTTTTAAATGTTCTATGTCAGGTAATATTTTCTTATAAATGGTTGGGTGAAAACACAAGCCCAAAGACACTGGAAGGGTATGAAACATGCAGAGCAGTATTTTCTCCAGGCATCGACGTCCAATCAGTTTATAAAGCTCCAAGGCCAGCAAGAAAAGTAGGCCATTAAAGAAGGACAAACAGATGAGTCAGTATACTCACCTGATTGGCAAAAAGAAGATAACATTTTGTAGAGTCCTTAGGATCTTCTGTGATACGACGAATCAGCTGCAACATAGGAGTTATTCCTGTTAAAAAACAAAAGTGGTTAAAAAACGGGTATTTCTATGGCTGCATTTTCAATATTAATGGTGAATTCCTTCAGTGGGAGCTCAGTTTGCATGGGGCTATGTACCTCTGAATTTCCAACCCATGCCAAATGCAGAGGTTGGCGGTTTCTATTATTACAAATTGTTTCAAAACAAAAACAAAACCACAATACTTTGATCTCTGCTGCATTCTCTATCACATACAGTAATTTTACCCTCAAGACATTCTCCTAAAATATTTTTTGTCATTGAGACTGAAGGTCAGAGAGATGAAGTGACTTCTCTGAGGTCATACGGTAAATCAAGATTAAAACTCTGAAGTTGCTGGCTCCCACCATTGAGCTCAAGCCACTGAAAAGCCTCAGTGTTGCCAAACACTCATGAAAAGAAATACAGATGTAAGTGCTCTGCTACTACAGTGTTTGATACTCCTCACGTGCATCCATGAAGACGTCTTTGTTCTCTAGGCATTCCATATGATGAAAATAGTTTTACCTGTTCCTCCAGCTATCATCCCAAGATGTTTTGCAAACTTTTTCTCTGCTTCAGACTTCTTATGAGGCTTGATAAGAAAGGTGCCTAGAAGAAATATTCAAACATATAGGTATAATAACTCCCAAACAAACATGGATACAAATTCCATGGGCATAAACTACTACAGCCTACCAATTAATTGGGACAGATCTTCTGGAAATGCTAAATGCATTTCCAGATCAGCACAGCATTGAGCGCAAAAAGTAGAAACTTCTTTGTCTCTGTAAACTCCAATCCTAACTTTGAACAACTGATTTACTCCCTCCCCGCTACTCAACGTCTTTTATAATAAACTCGAGAATTCCCACATCACTGCCTAGAACACAGATTGGCAACTATGAATGTTAGTGGTAGCTAAAGGTAACCACAGCCCCTGCTACAGCGAAACAGGTTTTTAGGCCATCTTCATCATCCTCGCTTGCACCATGTATCTAGCCATTTGGGTGTGTCCAAGTTCAATGGAGTTGTAATTAAACCAGCATCAAGCAAGAACACCTACAAAGATTAGAATCAGGAATGTTGGACCCTTGCATACTTTTATCAAGCACTTCATTATTGTAATTCATTTCCAGTTAATGAGATCCCCATGACACTCGCAGGTAGAGTGCGAGACACTACCAGTCAGGTAGATAGGTGACTACCTTCTAGTATCCTGTGATGAGAAGACCTTGCCGATTTCTGCTCCACACTTGCGTATACCATTGCTTCAGAACTATCACAAAACCAGTTTGCAATTGAATTATTCTCCAAGAACAAGCCCAAATGAAAAGCCCATGAAAAGTATTCTATATGAAAAGCACTTGACATATTCCAATCTTAAGAGATCTGTAACTAGTAACAAGCTTTCCTAGCTACTACTCTTTATAGCAGCCAAAGCAGAGCAGAAAGGAATGTTTGTAAAACATGCATCACACGTTTCCTCTGAGATATAACAGCCTCATCAGCATATTACTCATCATAAAAGGTCACGATCCAGAGAAGCGCTGAGCACTTAATACCCCTGAGGTATAAGAGTTAAGTGCACAGTCCCTCTGAGTCAAGATCAGTGAAAAATCTTTCACTTGCGTCTTGAAAGAGGATTACTTCTCTGAACTTACGTCCTCCCAGTCCACTCAGACCTGGTTTAATCATGCAATGGAGCTGGCTCTCAGTCAGCGGGTTATTCAGTAACAACACTGAGATTCTCAGAGGGCATTTTAGGCCACAACCTCCCTCGTTTAAGCAGCATCTGAAACATCTCCCTCCATATGTATAGCTGAGGCATTATTTCCAGTGCAGCCTTCGCAGCTATATAATGCAATAGTGATTTTTTCAGATTTAATTATTTGGCCCCAGGAGTGACAATAACCAGCTATTCCTTACACAAAGTAAACATAACGTAATCTTTCACACCGTATCAACTCTGATGAGCTCTTGGTCAAGACCAGGAAAGGTGGATTTTATCTTTTCCACTTTTTAAAAAAAGACTCTTTACAAAGTTGTGAAATTTTATAAGACACCTCTGAAAGTAACCCATAAAAATTCCTCCTTTTTGCTCTCCCACCTTCATGTCACAGTACCTGACCCTTTATAGACAAGGAGCCCATTTGGGCCTCTGAAATCAATAATGTCTCCAATCTTCATGTCATTTAGGTACTGGGACATCTTCCCACCTTCGGGAAACTTGGGGTTCACATTTTTGTGGTAGACCTGTAAAAACAGTAATTTGTATCATATCAACCACTAGCTTTCCTGAAGAAAATATTACAAACTGTAGCATACAATATTGCAGGTCTGAAATTTAGCATCTGAGAAAGCAATTGAGACAATACTCAAGTTATCTGTTGTGCCTTGCAACAGGAAGCAGCCAAAATAAGTACAATGCTCTCTCCTGCACATGTTCCCATGCTCTCTGCAAACAGACAGGCTAACAAGAATAGGCAGCAGGCAGCTTACATACTGGTGCCCTCCTTTCACTGTCCCTCCAACAAGAACCTTATGTCACCCCATTTTTTAATTGCTCCTTCTGAAAATAGCATTGATGCATCTTTTAAGACTCTCCCAGAGACTACAGCCATGTGGTAGCTTTTTCACCCTTCAAAGCACAAAAATATTAAGTAGTTAATAACAATTCACCATACTTGTAACATAAGAGCATGCAAAAAAAAAAAAAAAAAAGCCAGATTCTTGCTTAAGGACAAACTCTATCATAGAAAAGGATTAGCAAAACCAGAAGTTCTGTGATCAAATCATCCTGCTTAAAGGATTTCCCTTGTTTCTGTATCCCATTTTCTTAATCACATTAGCACAACTTCTGATGCTTACAGACATATAACTGCAATCTCTGTAGCATCACCAAAGATAGCAGTTCTTATTGACTATTAGCGGTAACTACTAAGTAGCATAGGCAGCTTGAGGGAAAGTGACTGCTATTTGTGCGTTGCCAATAAAAAGATAGTAGGGAAGTTCCTGCAGTACTGCCAAGGAAGCGATTCCTTTTCTCCATCTTCCCTGCCTCTGCTGTCTCTCAGTGACATACAGCAGATACACGGGATACAACTTACTATTCAAGGATAATGTGAAATGAGTTGTCTGCCATGCAGCCATCCTATTTGAAAGAAATCAATCAAAATAAACTCTCTATTTCACTAAAATGAAGTACTTTCCTTCCTTCCAGTAGCAATTTATCTATATTAAAGGAAACCAAAATTTACCTTTATAATTAAATCAACATAACCTTTTGTCTCATCACTGGAAACCGGGGTATAGGCTCGAATCACCAGATTACCATCGATTTTTGCAGAAAGGTAAACATGTTGGCCTAGGGAGAAAGAATTAAAATCTGCTCATTTACTTTTTCATCCCTGGATGACAAGACAAGCAAGAAAAGCAGGCATTGTAACAAGCAATCATGGAGAAAATCTTTGCCATATAAATGCTGTATAAAACATCTAGCCTATTCTCTTTTGTCAGCAAGAATTTCTGGACCGCAGGGTAACTGAGGCGAGACGGTACATTACAGAACCAAAGATAAGATACAGGGAAAGTAGGAAATTTATAGTAAAATAGTGATCTAGAAAGTTTGTTGCTCATTTTCAAGTGTTCTCTGTATTTTGTGTTCTGCTGTTCTCATATTCACAGAACGGCAGGGATCATAAGGGATCTTTGGAGATCATCTAGTCCAACTCCCCCACCAAAGCAGGTTCACCTAGAGCAGGTTGGACAGGAATGCATCCAGGCAGGTTCTGAGTATCTCCAGAGAAGGTGCCTCCACAACCTCTCTGTGGTTGGACAGGAACGCATCCAGGCAGGTTTTGAGCATCTCCAGAGAAGGAGCCTCCACCACCTCTCTGGGGCAGCCTGTTCCAGTTTTTCCTTATGTTCAGATGGAATTTCCTGTGTTCTAATTTGTGCCCATTGCCTCTTGTAATTATGAAGTGGAAGTAAGGATACACCAGTTCACACAGGCAAATAAGTATTACAGTTTAATAGCAGCAATCTCTCAGAGCAGAATTCCCCGAGATTCTGCACCAAGACATCAAGAACAAAGCCTTGGGCCATATTCCTTCTCCATAACTCCAGCCTCCATAACACTGCAGCTTCTACAGCATTGGATGCTGCTGTCCACAGAGAGCTCTTTGCCGAACCTAATGCTCCAAGACGTAGACTCTAAAAGGCACCCGTTTCTTTCTGCTGATTAAAAGAACTGAAACTCCTTGCCAAGAGTAGTTGTAGTCTCTTTAGCCAGACAGTACTAATCTAGAGAATTGTATGTAACAAAAAGCAGAAACAGTGCTGGCAGAAAACACTTATTTTTAGCAAAATGATCCTGGTAAAAACCAGAAGGCAGGAATCTCCCAGGAAGTAATCCGGCCCATACAGTTTCAGGATCTTATTCCTAAATTCTTAAGAATAAATCTGTATAAACACAAGCACTGCATGGTACATCTCAATTTGTTTATCATTTGTCTAGTTAATGTGGACAGTTCAATTACACTTTCCCATACAAGCCAGAACAGAATTTGGAGAAAGACTGCTGCCCTTGACAGGCAGCACACGAGAAGGATGTGCTCACAGCATGGAACAGGAAAGACCCTGACACTTGCCATACAGCACAGGAAACTGCAAAACACAGTACAGAACGAACAGGGCCATATCTGCAGATCAGAAAGGGAGAATTTCCCCTGCATAGATTACCCACTGATTCAAGGTCCAAGGTTCAATGCCAACAGTTTTGCAGGGTACATGAAAGAAGACTGTGCCAATCCTAGTCTGAAATAAACTTCATGCTACAGAAAGCAAGACAAAGTTGTACGCATATGTATGTAAACCAAAAGGAAGTGCATACACAGAAAAGGCTCTGAATATTTCAGCACCTTCTGTGTACACAGTAGTTATATTTTTGCCTTTGTTCTGCACGGAATAGTTAACAAGCTTCCCAGGCAGAAGAGTTGTTCTCTCTCTCATTTACAAGTGTGACCCTATTTGCCAAAAGCATGAGGGCAGTTAACAATAAACTGAGGGCACCAGATGGAAGTAGAATGCAAGTAAGAAATATGAAAAAGCTTTGACAGGTACCATTCTTGCTTATATGCTGACTGGTGATTAATTTCATGAGACTTAGTTGAGTTTCACTGTTCTTGCTCTAAACTGCACCACACAACTTAACACAAGCAGACAAAGCGCACACAACCGATCAGAAATACAAGGCTTTGGGAAATCTGACATTTCTCCCTGACACAGCAGCATTCAGATGCAGCCTTTAACTCCTTGCTTTGTTGAGCCTTAAATTCCCAAACAGTCAGAAGTCCAAGAACTATGACTACAGTTATAAATCCTGAAACCAGAAATATATGTAACAAAGTGTTTTTAATACTTACCTACGGGTAACCCTAATATATGATCTGGTGAAGGTAGCCCAAATCGGAATTTCTTAGTATCGTGACTGATTTCCTAAAAAACCGAACAAACAAAATCAGAATGAGATCACCATCACCACTGCTTTGAATTTCAAACTCTACTCAACACGTTATGCTTTAGTTAGCATGCAAGCCAAATACTAGGAAGGGAAGCAGAAACGGCTTTGAAAAATAAAGTTTAAATAGATCAGAAGTTTTAGAAACAGTCTTTTCCTCTTTAATTCCAGAAGGAGTGACTTTTGCCTGTCTGCGCAATCCCTGCAGCACCTTTACATAAAGAAAATCTGGAAACCCTGTATTGCCCAAGGCCAGCGAGCACGTTTCATAATTTGTGACCAAAGATCAGCAAGACACGGCGTGCAGAAGCACAGGCTGTTGGGGTTACTTCTCACTGATGCACATGGACAGAAACCAAGGGTGAAACACAGCTCTAAACTAGGATTTAAACATGCAAAGAAACAAGTCTACCCTCCTACTGAAACACCTGTAATACCATAGTGTAGGTATAAATGCTTTTAAGAATCCTGCTCTACGCCAGGCAAACACTGCAGCGCGGCTGTGGCAGTCACAGCCGCCCCTTGAGGGCTCTGTGCACTTCTCTGGCCCTGAAGCCCAGGGCCAACCGCCCCTCCGACCCCCACCAGAATAACGGACCAAACACCCATAGACATCCCTCGCACATGGCCCAACAGGCCCTCACACCCTCACCAGAATAACGGACCAAACACCCCACAGACAGCCCCTGCCAACAGGCCAACAGCCCCTCAGACCTCCAACAGAGTAACGGATCAACCGCTCCTCAGACCCCCAACGGACCAACCACCCCTCAGACACTCCCCTCGCCAACAGACCAACCGCCCCTCAGACCCCTCCACGGACCAACCCCGCCCCTCAGGCCCCCCCAACGGACCAACCGTCCCCACCCGCCCGGCCGATGAGCCCCCCAGAGGCCGGCAGGACCCCCGCA
>NW_009650173.1:1638630-1720442 GCF_000708025.1 Charadrius vociferus | reverse complement strand
CCCGCCCCGCCCCCGCCGGGGACCGGCCCGGCCAGGCCCGGCCCCGCCGAGCTCCGGGGCATCTCTGCACAAGGCGTGTAGCGCCTGCTCGGAACCCCGCTCCTCTCACAACCCGGGCTGAAACGGCTTACCCTACGAGACGTAATTCCCTTTTTTGAAGTGTCTATATTGTAATGCTGAAGGTATATTTAGGAGTACGTAGTGGTTTATGAGCATTTCACCTGTCGCTGACGGGGAGAGCTGCGGGACCGTTTTGGACAGCGGGTCCTGCTCACGCCACTCACACCACCGGCCACCGCAAGCAACCAGACCCGCTTCGCACAAAACAGCGGGACAGAAACTGCTGCAAAAGCTGGTTCCCAGGGTGGACACTCACTGGCTATAGTCCTTTTTCCTCGCTTGCATTTTCCCACCTCAATTCTCATTGCCTTCATGGTCAGCAACAGAAAACAGTGCTGCAAGAGTTCTGGTCCAGTCCCGGTTTGCCGCGGTCTGTCCTGTAAAATAGCAAAAGTTGAAGTCCTCTAGGCAGAAATAGCATGCAACCGTATAATCTAACAATACAAGCTTCACAGGTAAAGGCAGCATTTTTCATTCTCATACACAAGCATCCTCCCTCAAGGCTGCAAAATAGGTACAACCCTCATGAAAGGCCATGAAGGCTGCAGCAATATTACAGTTGAGAACCGCGTTACCATGCCAGCGCAGCCAGCAAGAGGCACTAATGATTGCTCGGCTTTATATTTGTGACTTTCTCTGCAGACAACATGTACAGTCCACAGTCTGTGTTACAAACTACTGGCAAATGACCAATGAACTAAGGAAAGTGGGAGCAAGAAAGCCAAACTTCAGCTCGTGAAATTACTTCCTAATTTCTGCCCTGTCCCCTGTGCCAAAGTTTTACTTTGTGACAAGCAGCACTAACAAAGTATTTAGTATCTATGGACTTCAAATTGCTCAAAAAAAGAAAAAAAGAACACAAAAGAGACTAAGTATCATTATTCTCTCTACAGAGCGTAGGACAGGAGCACACAGTTTGGGACAGACACAAAAGTCAATTAAAAGAAAATACAAATCTCTGAAGTCCAAGCATATGCCACAAGGTTCAAAGTAGTTTAAAATAAAAGCATGCCCATACCATAAAGACACTTCTTTGTCAGGAGGACAAAAAACAAACTGATGAACTTGGGGGTTGGACTAGACGAACTCCAGAGGTCCCTTCCAACCCTGACCGTTCTGTGATTCTGTGAAACCTATGGGGAAGGAAGGGATGCCAGGAATAATGTCACACTGTGCCAAGCTCTAGATGGTGATACAAGAAGATAATAAATCTGATTTATTAGTTTTTGGAATGTTTGTATTTCATGTGACTTGTAAAAAGACTGAAAGAAAAATACATTCACTCTTCTGTGCTACTGAAGCCCTGGCTATGGAAGACCAGAGAATTAATACCGCACCACACCACACCGCACTCTCTTCTATTTTTATTTTTTTTTTGTTAGTATTAGCTTTCCTCCCTGACTTCAGAAGCAGGGGAACCACTACCAAATTATAACTCAACACTCTTATGCAGGCTGCTGAAAACAGAGAGGCTCAGAGCTACATATTACAGCTCTGTTCCTGAAGTAAATTCACTCCTTGCATCAGTGTCACATAGAGCAACTATCCTCAAGAGTATTGTAACCAAGCCCAGGACCTCCAGGCTGGACGACCCATTCTCCATGATTAAAGAAACTAGATTCTCCCACCGAGATGCTGTGACTTCTTATTTTCTGACAATATGGTAATGGTACAGCAACTTTTACGCATTTTGCTTTCATCAATGTTCTACCATATATCCATGGGGAAAAAGGCTCAAAACTCAAGGAGACTAAAGCAGAACAAAAATTCATAGAGACAAGAAACATTCAGTGCTCTCAGTCAGAATTTATCCTAAAGGATAAATAGGAATAAGTGAAGGATAAACAGGACTTTATCCTTTTTTTTTGTTTTAATTTTCAAGACAGCATTTTCTGTCTACTTTACTATGACTAATAATTGCACAGCTATGCAATTACCAGTGGTTCTCTGAATTGCCCTATTGATCTTCCCTCAAGAATAGGACTCTTCCTTGCCTTGAGTAAAAGAAAGGCAAAGTAAGGGGTTTATGTAGAACTTGAGAAACATTTAGAGGTACTTCTTGTTTTCTGTATTAACTATTCCTTATGCTCCTTCAATTTTGCTGCTTATTTTCCTTTAAGCCAAAGGAAGGGTTTTGGTCTATGTAAAACTTTTCTTTTTCCTTCAAAGTACCAAGCCTAATTCTTTCCTCTTGTTAACTTGTCTTACACAGATATAACATCCACTATTCCTCTGGCATTACTGCTCAATTCACTCTTTTGAAAGCATGCAAAGAACCAAGTCTAGTCAATTCAGATGAAGAAGTAAAAGTCTTTCTGTGCATCCAATACATGACAGTAAATGGATTCCTAAATGAGAAAAAAAACTGCCCTCGCGCCACTTGTCCTCAAAAAGTACAAAGGAAAAATGTCTAGGGGAACAGAGAAAAAAACTGGGAAGACCACATGAGAATATAGTTATGCAGTACCACCTAAATACTATGATTGTCAGATCTTTTCGGGCAGACCCACTCTGAAAAGAGAGTCAGTTAGGAAATACATAGCATGCATACATCTAGGCAGAGTACATCTAAGGAAGGATATGATGCTGCTGTGCTATCACGCCTCTGGCATCATCCAGGAGGTTGCGGGAGCACAAGCAACCAAGAGCAGTATGATGTAGTAAGCCACTATGCTGTCCTAAGCTAGAAAAGGAGGAGGTGGCAAAGTAAAAGAATTATGAATGAAGAATTTACAGACATAATGCCACAGAGTCAGAGATCGACAATGTTTTTAACATGTTTTGTCAGGCTATATAGCCACAACACAGATTTCAGACAATTGCTTCCTCTTCTATACTATCACCAGACATGCTTTAACAACGGCCATACACTTTCTATTTTCTGATGAAGATCTCCCCTTTCCAACAAAAGTTAAAAAAAATGCTCTAATAGCCTTTGCAGGAGTAGTTATCAAGGTGCATCATTGGCAATGCAGCTGGACTCCCAGCATGCACACCCACACACAACTGCAGAGCAGGCTACCATTTCACAGCTTTGACTTATGGTCGAAGATGTTGATGTTAACCAAAGGCTGGAACAAGATATTTTTGGACATAGACGTTTATTCTAAGTATTTAGCACAGTGCCAATGAACAATGCAATGAGCCTTCATTTGCTTCCATATAATGATAAAGAGGATATTTTTACTTACATACCAATAGAAGAAGGTTTATATCCAGATGTGAAGCACTCGGGTAACCTGAGCCTACCTCAGTAATCAGGTAGGCTACAAGTATCCTACCTTTTGACTGTAGGGTTCAGAAAAGCCTTGTAATAACTGTCAAGAATTAAAGCAGACTTCATATAAATTTTGTAAAAACTAATTCCATTACATGAATTCCATTGAAAGTAAATTTTTATTTTTTTAAAGTCAGATTTCACTTGCATCACAAAACAGTTCACATTATTGCTAAAATATACTGTCAGCTTACAATAGACTAAAAAGATACAACAAACGAAAGCAAAAGTAGACTACTTGTAAAACCATGCCAGGAGAAACACAAAAGGTTGCAATCATGCAGTAAAGCAAAAAATTACCCTAAAAATCAAATCAAATACAAATAATCAAAGATAGCACTCCTAATATACCAAAGGAATTTTTTTAAGAGATATCAATTTATCAGTACATAACCACCGCATTCAATAGGGCTAGCACAGCTGATACCACCTGTAGTTCTCCTTCCACCTTTTTAGTTTTCTGAACACACCCCCTTGATATCCTTCTATTGGATTAATAAGCAGATAAGAACTTTATAAGTATTTTAAGTCATCTTGTTCCTGTTCAGCAAAACAGAAGAGCAACCAAGCGATTAGATGCATCTGCTCCCAGCATAGTTAAATGATATGGTTAGCTAACGGCAATATTCAACAGTTCCACCATAACCGAACATTAACAGACTTCCTTAATGAAAAATTAAAAATTGTATTTTCCCCTTCATTGCTTTTGGAAGACCTCTTTAAAGAGCTTATCAAAGATAGAACAAGTATACTCTATCAATAATGTAATACAGCTGTACCTTACACTTAATCTGAATTTGTCCATACTCCTTCCACTATAAAGTATTTTCAGTTTCACAGAAAGTTCATCCTCCAGATTATTTTGTGGGCTTTTGCCTAAAACTTTACAGTGAAGAGAAGAAACTGGTGAAAAATGTTTACTGTATTTGTTTGGGAATAACAGTAGAGACTTTTTTCCCCCAGCTACAGAATAAAATTATATCTTTAAAATAATCAAAAGTTCTAAACTAATGTCATCAAAAAAGTAGGGTTACTGGCACCAAATGCATGTACGGGAAACAGCTCTCAAGATTTTTGCCATTAATATCAACAGAAACAAAATGAGATATCTTACTTTTCTAGTTATTTTCCAGACCATTGAGTCAAAGAAGGATTATGCTTGTGTTACCTATTGTACTGTCATACTGATCGAGCTTCTAAACACTAGGACTGTGCACAGAACAGTCTGCCAAGCTAACATGAGCCTGTCATCACATTTTCTTGTGTAAGCAGCCATTTTGGCATAAACCAAACTGTTGTTTAAAAGTAAGCGTGCTCAGTTTGCAGTGTGTGGATTACACAGTGCCCTTTAATTATATGTATAGATTAATTAGAATAGCTGTCAGTTCTTGCATGGTGCCAAAGGGCCTTGGCCTGTAACACTTGTCTTTTCACACATTTCTATCTGTTTAAACACCACATAATTTGTTAAACCAGGAACTGTATTAAAAATATCCTTTTCCCAGCAATTGGATTGATTCATATTACTAATGACTAATGTTCTTCTGCTCCTTGGTGATGCACTACTACTGCCACTGCCCAGGTCCTCTCATTGCCAGGTCACTCTCATTGACCTTAATGGAAGGATGACTGACTGCCCCTTCAATTGTTTTACACAGGCACTTATTTCATCTCGTTTCTGCAGTATTTTTATGCTCTCCAGTACTACATTCAAGGATATGCTTGGCTTATGGTGGATTATTTTCTCTCCTTCTAAAATAGATTAACAGAGTGTAGAAGCCTGCAAGTAACTTGTGTCTGCTCCAAGCACACATGCGTAAAGCCAAAGTCTCAATTCAAGTAAATCAGCTGTAAATTCACCAGGGTAAGTACCAGTTACTTTGGAATCTGCTCACCAATCATGAACTAACACGCTCTCACCAAATTTTGCTTTCAATGACATTTGTGCTTTGGAAGTGTTTTACAATGTGGTCCATCAGAATTGGTCTTTTGATGGTCGCACCATGAAAACTGGGAGATCTACAAAAAGGAGAAAAATAAAACACGGTAAACTTTGCAAAGGTTATCAACAAAGGCAGGCTGTAAACTTGTCGAAGTGAAATCAGCTGTCATCACATGTCAGTTCATGCCTCCTCCCAACCCTAAGAAACAAAGCAGCAAAGCAGCAGTAAGGAAAACATATTCATCAACACAAGAAATGCAACAAAGAAGGGAAAAATAATACATCCAGAAGAAATAAGATATTCAGGAGTGACTACTGATTTAGATTTGTCTGTTACTGGGCATTCAGCTGCAGGTATTTTAAACAGCCAAGATTGCAGGAAGTGCTGGATACCCAAATATAAAAATGGCACCCTGGAAAAAGACCTCGAATTAAGCCTCTAGCAATAGTAAACGGATTCATTTAATTGTTGGTTTGTTGTTTTTTTTTCATACATACCACTACTATTAACACTCTGCTTGATCCAATCAACAAAGACACCGACATTTGTGTATACTCCTGGGTAGCTCTTCCTTCCACATCCCAAGCCCCAGCTAGTGATTCCATGAAGGGTGTAAAATCCTGAGTTATCTTCTGAAGGACAAACTAATGGGCCACCAGAATCACCCTGCACAAGGACAAAGGAATCTTGTTATGAGTTAACATCAATCCTTATATTTTTAGAATATCAGTTCAGCTAGGAGAGGTCCCAGCTGCTCATGTGTTTGGAGGTTTCTGTTTTTAAAAGACAAAGAAATAACCTTTGTTCAAGGGAAGTACCTCTTTTTGCAGTGCAAGTAATTAAAATTCTACTATTAAGGAGTCTTTCATAGTAAATCACTTACTGCCTGTTTGCAGGAAAACAGCTCTTAGTGAGGTTTTAACACTCCCCTTTTCAGAACCCATCTGGCCATACCCCAAGCGTCAGCAGGCAAAGGTGATGTGCGCAACTTACTGTGCATGAGTCCTTGCCTTCTTCCAGAGGGAATCCAGCACAGATCATCCTCTGGGTCACCTTACTGGGAAGATTTACGTAATAGCTCTGACATGTGTCAAGCACCAGGATGGGAACTTCCAGCTGATGCAGTTTTTTCCCCTTTTCTCTGTCTTGAAGTAAACGACATCTCAGAAAGCAGTAGGGGCATGAATCAGTGATTCCAGAAAGAAGCTTTACTACTCCCCTTTTCAAATGGTCTCAATCTAAATTATCTGATTTCTTCCCCTCTCCCTCCCATTTCCCTGCATGTCTAGCTGAGCTTACAAAAGTGAAAACTTTTTTAACACGTCTCTTTTCCAGAAACTAATGTAGAGACAGAATGAATGTTAAAAGCACAGCTACAATCAAAATGGCAAAGACTGCATACCTTCTTCATGGGAACCCCATCCTGTGACAACACACACCCTTGAGGGCTGAACTGCCTCGTCCTTGGCAGGGAGGCACACGGGGCGCACGTAGTCGTTGAATTCTAAGGGCTCAGCCAGTTGCAATAAGGCAATATCAGAGTCCATAGTGGTCTTGTTAAAACTTGGATGTATAATATACCGCTTCACTGACCTTTTCTAGGAAAGCAAGGACATTGACATTTTCTGAATGACTTGGGAATTTGACTCTTTAAGTAACATCGGTTTTACAACTTTTCAGGCCATATGCAAGATGCCTTAAGAGGAGGAAACATTTAAAAGCAGCACTGAAGTTACCAGCTTTCTTATATTAACGAGTCAAAATTATGCCTCTTAGACACAGACCGGGGAACATCAGGAAACTCCATCTAGCAAGCTTAGGAAGAAGGTCTTAGAAAGACATTTATCGAGGGAATTTAAAGGCAACACACTCCCCACCCTCACCTTCTGCAGAATACTGAGCTTTGGAGTTCATTACTGGTGAAGGCACAGGTCTGTGTTGATACAATTTCTTTGAGAGTCACACAAAAGCTGTTGTGTAAATGCAGATTAAGGGCAGCATGCAGGCTGTTAGACTGCTTCATTGTGAACAATTTGGGAGATACATTTACACGAAAAACTATTTGCAAGATTGATTTATATTTTATTATGAAGCAAAACGTATAGTACCTGTCTGTATTCTTGCTCTGTAAGATCATGAAGCCCTGTTACCACCATCCATAAGTCTCTGTATAGTTCCCTAAAGACAAAAAGAGAGTAAGTACATTCTCAGGCTGGTACAACCGCAACTCCTGAGACCCACACTCCCATACAAATCTACAGAAATCTTCCCATTGTCTTCTAGGGAGCGTGAAATATTCTCATGATGAGGCACTAGGATCTCTCAGACAGAGAACTGAAAGGTCACTTTTATAAGGATGGAAGGTGCCTGATGCGGAACACAAGGCCTGAATGGTCCACACCATACAGGGACAGTGCTGGTCCCTACTTTCTTAATGAAAAAAAAGGGGTGACCTCTAAAACATTACTACTACTATCAAGAGACATAAAGAAATGCAACAGAAACATTTCATTTCACTCTTTGGTTTCTTAACCAAACCCTCTTAGTGCCTGAAAATCTTTCATAGCTCCTTGATGAAATTAGTTGTGTAGAATCATTAAGCTACGTACACAAATTCTGATGCGATGGCAATGTACAATAGAGAATTCCTCATTAGTATGGCTCTTAAAGCAGTACTTCAACACAAGCAGCAACGCTCCCAACATAACATTTTGCAAACTAGTATATAAAACTTAGAAGTTGAAGTCCAAAATTGGAAACAGCACTTGCATTTCAGATCCCCATTTTTGTAAGGGTGGGGAAGAGAATCAAAGAAATGGAGAATATAGACATATAAGCATCTTTGGTATTTGGGGCTTTTGAAAGCTTATTTGCATTTTCAAGTAATTGCAACTTTATTTGAAAACAGGCCAGAATACCTAATTATCATCAATCCTGGGAAGACTTTTAAAAAAATATTTTAATGACCCAATGTATGTAAATTTTAAATTAATATACTTGTAATTAATTTGAACTTCAAAATAGGTAGTGTTCAGCCTAAGAGGTGAATAAACAAATTGCATTTTAGAAAGTATTTTAAAGAGTCCAAAAGTCACAGAGACTATCCTTTTGTCTCCTCTCACTAAAGACAGAAAAATCTCCATATTATCTGATTTAACAGATTGATAGGTTCTTAATAAGGGAATGCCATCAACCCTATGCACAAAAGCCTCCTGTACGTCCTCAAAAATCTACACAAATTCAATATTTTTTTTCATTTTTGGATAGGTTGATTCTAGCTGCATGAAAACATGCTCTTTAAATGACCCAAACACAATGAAGTTACCTAAGAGTAAGTGACAGATGACAGAGGACTTAGTATCTTGTCATCTCTTCTGAAAACTGACCCGAATGAAAACCAAGCCTATAGAAGTAGGCTATTTACTTAGTAGCCACTCTAATCCTAGTACATGCATGTGGAGCAAAAGAATCCTATGCCCGTGTGAGTTGCAAGTAGGGGGCAACTGAAATTGTGCCAGCCACCCTGCACGCTGGCAGAGATGCACCATGAAATTACAGAAGTTCCCAGGGAAGGGTTCATCCCAGTGTACTTACTTAGAATTAAAGCAGTGAGCAGCTGTGACAACCCATTCTTTGGCAAGAATTGCGCCTCCACAGATATGCTCATCTGAAATTTGTACACTGACCTGCCAAGGCCATGAGTACGGTACAGCTTCTTCCCCTCCAATTATCCTACTGAAGATGAACCTGGGCTGATTTGAAGGCATTCCACAAATATCATCTAAAACAGAAAGCACTGATGTCTCTAGAAGTCTTTAGAGGTTAAGATATGGAGAAGCAAAGAACAGCCCATTTAAGAGCTACCCCACAACTTTCTCAGGCTTCCCCCCTCCCTTTGTTTGCTAAATCTTTCAACTTCTCTCATTACAAAGGATCCAAATGTTTAGAGATAGCACAAGGAGATGATCTTAGCAAAAACAGAGCTTCACCAAGATGAAAGCAACTGCTTACCTTCAAAAGTTTTAGCCTCAAACCTACAATGAATATGGACTCATCCCGGTCTCCATAAAGTACTGGAGGGGAAAAGGGAAGTCCTAAAGTGCTGGCTGTTATTTTCAACTACCCTGTACTCTTTGCAATTATTTTCACCAAAGCAAATAGGTGTAAACTGACATACGAGCTGAAATAATGTCATTGTCTTTTTAAGTCATTTACAGCAATGCAAAGAAAACAAGAAAAATTAGGTTCTGCTATTCTAAAGCCAAAGCGTAGAAGTGTTACTATTCATCTTTTAATTTCCTCAAAATATCTTAATGAAAAATTCTGGGACAATTCAGACTGCATCCATTAAATATTTGGAGAAAAAAACATTTAAATTACAGTCCAAAAGGTACTCCCTATTCCCATGAAGAAAATATAATTCAGGTTGGCTTACCTGTTGTAACCTGTATTCCTTCTTCAGTTATATCTGTATCTTCGTATATTTCTTCACTAGTTGAATCCAAAGTATCTAAATCTAGCAAATGAAAACAGTAAATGTGTTAAGCAGGCACATCAATTGAGTGATATTTTTATTAAAAAATCACTTTAATTTCCTTTATTACAATTTTTGCAGAAGAAATAGATTTCTACAGTACAGATCTGTGCTATTACATCTTCACATGGTTGTAAAGTGCCACTTAAAATGCACCAAAATACTCTTACACAAAACAAAACTCTGAGGCTTTGGGGAAATTCATTGTTTCTCTTCCCCCACTCAATAGGCCCTTTATTTCATGCCTCAGTAGGTTCACAATACAGTTTTTTCACTGAAACAATTTATTAGATGAGAATCTCCTAGAGCAAACTAACTCTGAAGAGCCAGATTCACTGAAGAGACCTTTGTGCTGCTCCAAAGAGGCAGTCTCCCAAGCTACTTCTATTACCTGTAACATGAATAAAAGAGATTGTAGCTCTGAATCCTCCAAAGGTCTCTGTTTCATCAGAGTGAAACACAATCAGCATCATAGCAGAAGAGCTTAGAACAGGTGCTGGTAGGGCAAATCCGCAAGACTTAGCTAAAGATGAGAAAGCAAAGGTTCACTGCAGATTAACATGTATTCATCCTTATCTCTTTCAAAATTAGGTATCCAATATTCTGTGTATTCCAGCTCTCACACAGGAGGGTAAAAAATAACTATGCACAAAAGAAGAGATAAGCAGACTGAGGCTGAAGGACTCTTCTATTACTCCTGTCAGTCTGTCCTTGTTCAGTAATCATCTCATAAGAACCAGCAGACTGCTGCATTATTTCACAAGACACTACTACAGCACTTGTGGTCATAGGTTGCCATTACACATAAAACAGACTGGAAACTTGATTTCCCCTTGTTAGTGTTTCAGGTCTAGCAGTTGCTAGCGCTAATCTAAGCACCAGTGTCAAGCAATTCTGAAATCAGTTGATTGGGACAGGTCTTCCCCTCATTCCATGTAAGCCAGGGGAATTGCCAGCAAGGTGGCAAGAATTAGATGAATGCTCATCCGGAGTGAAGAACAACCAGACCCTGAAAAGGAGACCTCTTGGGTGTTTTCTGTGTCTCATCATTACTACAAAGACAAATTACTGTGTTATGTCCTTTTCCTCACTTACATGAATTCAGAAGTGCCTTTCATGCAGAATTTAAATACACAAAACTGTTCTGTTCAATGTGGTTTTGCCTCTGTAAGCGCAACAGAAGCAGCAATACCTGCAGTATTTTTCAAAGTACTGAAACTGGTATTTACAGCATTACCTGAGACTCTAGAGGTGAACTTGATTTTAGACTGTAAATAAGGGCTAGTGAAAGTCATAAAAGAAACAGGTAATCCCCAAAATATGTCAAAAATTAAAAGTCAAACCAATTTCCTCCTCTTTTCCCACATCTTCATACACAGTCACGGCATCATAAGAGCAATCTTCACTCTCTTCTACTTCAAAAGACTGGTATGTAAGCTTTAAATAAAAAATGAAAAAGTGAACCTTGTTAAATTCACACAGAAAAAATTAAAAGATCTATAATAGGGTCTTCGGTATTCTCAATGATTCCTTTAGGTTTGGTTTCTGTGACATTCAGACCTCTCACAGGCGATACAAAGCATATTACATTTGCTAGAGGAATCTGTCATGAGAAAATTTAAACCAGGAAATCCTATTTTACTATAACCTAAAGGAGAAATCAAAACCTATCTGGCTTTTGCGATGGAAAGTGATTTCTCTTAACTGCATCCAGCAGCATTATTCAAGCTCATGTTGTCTGACCTTGCTTGTCTTTACCTGCATGATTTCTTATAACTCAATGGTGCCCACTTCCATTGTGTGGACACAAGAAGGGCTCATATTATACCTTGATTACATGGTCCTTTGGTGCACAAATAATCCATTGACAGTCTGCCATGTTGCTGTAGAGCTCTGGATAGTGCATACTTTGTAACACTCCCTCTTCAAAAAGGACAGCTAAGGACTCACAGCCAGAATCTGGAAATCCAGGAAAACAAAAATGGAGGCACTGTGATTTCCCATTAAATCACTCACAAATAACAAAAAAAAAATCCAGAAAGACTCTTGTGGTGCTTTCACACAGCTGAGAGAGAGAACAGGACAAAAGCAACAAGCCAAATCCTTCTGTTTGAAAAAAGATGCAAAGAAAATTTTTAATCTGTTCTGTGGCAGAAGAGCAATTCAGCCCACGACTACAGCATTCCCCTTCAGCTACAGGCAGTGCGCTGCAGGCACAGATACCTGTGTGGGGTGATCAAAGAGCAGGACACGGGTACATCAGATCATTTGCCAGGAGACAGAAGTGGAGACGTAAAACACAACAAGAGGACGTCTTCCTGATGAGCTATGCAGCGGCAAGGCCCCTCAGAGGGGATTCCTCCCTACACTCTGCCAAGGAAAGAAACTAGCAGGAAAAAGCTGCAGAAACAGGAACAACAGGTGTCTGTCTGTAACTGGATTGTCCAGACCCAGCAGACAGCCCTCGGGCCTGCTCCCTAATGATGGTGAACTGCTCTGCACAGCAAAACCGAAAGCAACTCGCCACGAATCGTAGCATTAGCTGCCTCCCTCAGGGCCACTCCAGGAATGTACGCTTGGGACTAGCAAAGCAGCTTTCATCTGGAAATTCAGCTCATTTGACTAACCTTATTAATTGGGGTTTAAAACATTCTGGAAGCAGGGAAGGAAATTAGATCCTATATAAAATGGATGGAGAAGAGGCAAAGTTAAAGGAGGGCTTCCCTCAACAGCATGTATCCTATCTCTTTCTGGCATTCCAGTTTCTCCACAATGTCCCACAGCAGCCTAACAACACTTACCTTGTTCATATCATCATCCACATAGAAATACCATAGGAGCTTCCTCTGATTTATTTTCTCCTGAAAATTTTTTTCAAGTCACCACCCAAGAGTGCAGACGGGTATATTACTAGACTTAGACTTACCAGGAAGGATATCTGGTGTAAGAGCTTTGTAGGTCACGGAAAAACCAGTTCCATAATCCTTGTTGTCAGAAACAAATTTCAGCCTTACACTATTGGAGCCAATCAAAATAGGTAATGGAAGATCTTCTCCACAGAATTTCCCTGAAATATAATATTAGAGAATAATCACTGTTTAAAGTCTTTAGTCACTTGAGAAAACTTGCATGTACCATTTTTAGAACTTAGCTACAAAAATTTTAGGGTGAAAAGGAAATTGCCTATTAATTCCTCTACATTCCCTATTAACCCATTAGCCCAAACAGATGCACACTATTCAAAACTGAAAATCCTTGACACCAGAAAGTCGTATGCTGACAGAGTTCCCTACCAGACATTTTCCATTCTTTTCTCCTCCCACACTCTGTCTTTTATTTTAGATCATATGTCACAATGTATTCATCATGAAAACGTAAGTAACACATAATCAACCACAATGTCCTCATTGGGTGTACTTGCCATAAGAATGAAAGAGCACACTGACAGATTATTTCAAAGAGTAAGTGGGTGGCAACTCACCAACAAGTCTGTCATCTTTTGAATAGACTGATAAAGAATCATAGTCACAAAATGTTTCTGGCTCTATATCAAAGTGGGAAAAATGAAGCAATATATAATTCCCTTCTGGTACAAATAGAGTCCACACACACAATCTGGAACAACAAGTTAGTTCCCCTTCACAAAACTGCAACAAAAAAACAACTACAGTGGTACAGGGAATAGTTTCTGGGGAAAGGCCGTGTTTTGTCTACTTACTCGTGGTTTTGATAGAACTGTTTGGGACTTCCAGGAAAACGTAATTCTCCTTCGCTGTCAGGGAGTTTGCCATCCTGAACGCTACAAAATGCTGCATGGTAGAGTTAAAACATAGAAGGAATCAGGTTTGACACATATGCAATCATCTGTTCCACCAAAAAGCTCAAATATCTAGAGAATACTGTGAGACTCAAGATTGCTCAGCTGTACCTTGGTTCTGCTGGCAAACTGATGTTGGGTCCTCTCCCTTTTCTCTCTTAGTTGGAATTATAGTAAGTCAATTTTAAAACACGTAATTTGGGAGCAAAAATGAGGCACTGCCAACGCGGTATCATGTTTTATTGTACAAATGGCAGTGCTTGCTTTTTACTTAATCCTCCTGTTAAATGAGGATTTCAGTATAAATATTTTTCAGGGAGGAAAAATGCATACCTCGGGACATGAAAGGAGTGTTCATTGCAGCCCATTTGTAATAATGTCCTTGGCTATGTTACAGCAGGAGACTTTTGCAACAGCACAATACAGTATTAGAGACACTTTTAATAGAAGAAACAGAAGCTTTCCTCTCCAGAGAAGTGTCCCTAGAAACACAATTCCTTACAAAAATTATCTCCTCTTGTCTTTCCTTCTGCTTGCAAGGTAAGTCAGTAAGACATTTATAAACAACTCTGTATACGAAAACAAATTTAAGGAGTCGTGTACGTAGAAGATTATCTTACCTGAAGTGTCCTAGGAAAACCAGTAAAAAACTTCAAAAATACACAAACAGCACTTAAATACCCAATTCTCACTGGCCTCAGCAAGTCTATACAAACTGACTGTGTGCCCAATCTTATCATCTGAAAAATCTCACACTAGGTTACTAAATTTAAAGTTTTAAGATCTAGTTCACAAGAGTTGTTTCTAGTGTCTTTACATAAACTTGTACATAGATGAGCAGAGTGACCAACAAGAACATAAACATGGCAGAAGCAAAGTAAGACTTCAACATCTTATAACATCTTACATTCCAGGTTAGGTTTCAGGGAGGGAGGGGAGGTTGCATTTTATTCATAGAAACAGACATCAGACAAGCAGATAGATTCATCACAAACTGCGCAAAAGTACTACTAATTTACTTCATACTTTCTATTTAGAATCCATATTTTTAAGCATAATCAACTTCGCTAACTAGATTTCATATATCGCTTCAGGCTCTGTTCTACATTTTTCCCATTAATTTTATTTGCATTTCAATAAAAATATGGCTTTATATATGTAGCTGTCTTAAAGAAAATTCCTTTTTGAAGTCACTAGTACATAAGTACAACCGTACCTAAGTAATTTTTTGTACAGAACCAGGAAGAAAAAAGTATATATTTAAAGTATACATTTAAAAGTGCTTTGCTGAGTCAAGCTTCTTCACGTTTCGTATCTTCCTTCATAAATTATGTATCAGGCTATTTTGGGGGTATTTTTGTACTCTAACATAGATAGAAGATACTAGAAAAAAACTGTACTCACCTGCGGAGCTTTTAATTTTCAGATCTAATAAAGAAGGGATAGGGAAAGGGGTAGAAAAAGAAGCATAAATTACTGCAGATTCATATTCACAATGTGGGTTTCATTTTTATATGTGTGAAATGGTAATTTTATACAGCTAGCACTGAGACAAATTCAAGTGCTTCCTGGGGACATAGTGCCTACAATAAACTAGGCTTAGAATTAAAACAAAATTGCAAGTTCAGGCAATGCTGACTTTGGAATAAACAATCCTGAAGTAGCTACTTCTAGAATTACACATACATTGATATGCCACTGCTCAGTCTGAGCAGCACAGTACTCTCTTTCTACATACTTGTTGAGTAAATACCGTACATTTCAGGTAAGGGTGGCAGAATCCAACTGCTAGCATCCATCAGGGACACAGAGACATTAACCCTGACAGCAATTACAATTAAGATCTTTTGCATCAGTGCGACAGTATAAAAAAGCAAGCAAGCGAAACCTAGGGCAATGCAATTCAGAATTGTGTTTTCACTTTATCTACCAGATCTCTTTTTCTGTTTACTGGAGCCAAAACACTTTAATTACTGCAATAGTTAATCATATTATTTTTTCCTGATAATAAAATAGGCCAACTAGTAAATTTTTAGTAAAGAAACCTTTGTCTCTCTCTTTTTTTGTTGTTTTTAAATTGAAAAGCAAAACATTTTTCTGAAGCTAAACCCTTTTCATTTTTATCCAATATTATGAGGGTTTCTTTTTTCAATCACCAGTTGAAGTTGGTTTCTAATGGGAAAGTTTTATTGGTTTTTTTCCCTTGCAAATTTATCATTGACTAGCAAAACCTCTTAAACACCCCTCCTCAGTTTTTCAGTTCTATGCATAAATTTTAACACAATCTCCAATACTTTCAAACAAAAATAGCCCAAACTGGAAGAAAATATTAATTCAGTTTCTTAATGCTCTGAGTGAAGTTCACCCCTGGACAGACTGTCATGTATATCTCCAGCTCCATGACTTTGGAAGTGATGGCTAATTTTCATGCTGTTCCCCTGCACAGAGGCCACATGTAGCCTTTTGGGCAAGTAAGCAAAACCACTTCTGAGAGCATCACTTTTCCCCATGTAGTCAAATGTTTGATCCAACATATTTTAGCTGAGAAAAATGACAACTGAATTTGAAGAGGTGTGTATGGAATTTCAAACACTTCCAACTGGTGAATGTCCACTTAAAACCAAACATAGCAGGCTAACCAGCTAGCTGGATAAAAGGACCATTCTTAAAGTACTAAAAAAAAATACAAATATATATATACACATATATAGTCCAAGTAGGAGGCAAAGTGGAAGAGAATCAAACACTTACAATGCTCTCAAGTAGTTTTTGGCAACTGCCAATCAGCACCATATACTTAGAGGCATTGTGAAATGCTATAGTGCGTTGTCAGGAAAAAGTAAGCGCTATATCTTGAAAAAGATAAAATTAAAGGAAATATCATTATGAGACAGCAGAGTTGTCAAAAGGGAGGGACACATTACTGTGGAGACTCAATACCAGCGCCCACGTTCTCTTGAATCCAGGAAAGCACTGCACTGAGGTCTGTGAATATTCCTGGAGATCCTCTGTTGTAATGTTTCTTTTTCTCATTACTTATCCAGCCACGAGCACATCCCATCCCCCAGGAGATCACACCAGCAAGAGTCCAGGCACCATGCTTGCGTCGGCACAAAAGAGGGCCTCCTGAGTCTCCCTGTAAAAAACAAGCAAAAGCCCACAACCCACAGCTTACAAAAGTGGGTTCATACCACTGAGCAAGCCTTAAAGAGTTTATGCCTTAAACAGTTTATTGAGTTTTCTTTTGTGCCATGCTAACAAACCTGCAACATAGGGAACAGCAATTTAAAAAAAAACAAACAAACCAACTGTGAAGAAAGACACTTCCTTTTTTCTTGTGTTTAGTCAAGATTGTCAAGAGGGGGAGAGAGAGACTAACTCCCTTGTGGATACACACTTGTGCTTTAGCATGTAAAAAGGAGCAAAGAGCTTTTTTTTTTTTTACCCGCATGACAAGGAATAATCACTTAACCTTTATCTCACTTCCTTTCCTTCCTCTAATGCAAGGCAATACTTTCTACTTTCCGCCTTAGGATCTTAGCAACATCAAATAATTAATTTATCAAGTGTTCTGAAGTTAGAAAGCCCTAAGCATTATTGTGCTGGGATACACTGCAAAACTGCTCTCAGGAACCTGTCATACAACTCATACCATAATTAAAATGGAATGATATAATTAAGTGTATTGCCTCATACAGAACCTTTGAAAGAGTTCACACATCAAAATAAAAACACTCCAAATATGGCATTTTTGCAGTGTATTTATTCACTCAGGCACACAGGGCTGTGAGCTTCTGAGAAACACTTGTAAGTACCCAAGGGTCCCAGTTCAGCTGACCTGGCAGGCATCTTTTCCTCCGTCTGGAAATCCTGCACACATTATAGTGTCACCTTGGATGGGTTTCTTTAAAGTTGATAATGCTCTTGAACACTCCTTACTGTTTAGGATTGGTAGATTGACTTCATATAAGACCTGAGGGAGTACTCCATCTGAAACACAAACCGAATTGTTCGTAACAAATGCTGAAAGGTGAATTTAATGTCACAGCTAATATGCCATTAAAAAAAAAAAAAAAAAGGCGTCGTTAGCTTGCTTCAAGACGTTTTATGGTTAGATAAACCTCCAGTTTGGTGTACATAAGCAGTTTTACTCAAATAAATTTAAAAACATTTCCAAATTGAAATACAGGCCTATGTATCATAGCAATGCATTTTGAGGTAATTCACAGCAGGCACAGAAGCTAGCAAAAATCCCATTTTGAGATTACAATTCTTATGACCAGTTGATGTTTTTTTTTTTATGGTCTGTCTACGACCTATGCAATCAAGCTCTTACCCTCTGAAATAAGACACTGAAAAACTGAATGTCAAGGAACAATTCAAGTGGCTTACTCTCATTTAAACGGCCCCAGCCACAAGCAGTGCAGATATATCCTGCTTCAAACTTTTCACCTGGATCAGGAAGACATGCTGGCAAAACTGATGAACCTGTCACACATGGACATGAATTTTATTGATTACTATTTGAAAGAACACCACCAAAAAGCTGCTTCTCTGTTTTTTTTAAAAAAAACTACGAAGTATTGTTATTTTTGTGGCATCTGAAAAATTAATCTGGCATTTGACCATTTATCTGTGCCTCCACTTTGTAGTGTTTTGGAATGGAAAAAGAAAGCCACGAATGCCACAAGCTTCAGCCCAGGCCTTGCCATTCATCTTAAACTTAGCTGCTGTCATGATCCAAAATGCCATCAGGAAAAGCAGCCACTCACCTTTGTGGTGGCAAAGAAAGAGCAACCTAGCAATGCAAGCTGGAGCCTCTGGAAAAGCAAAGTGTCAGGTGGACTCTCCTACGCACCTCAATATTATGTAAAACTGATGTAAAGGAGCCTTACAGAGAACATGACTGTAAGGCAAAGTCAGCGTACAGCTGAGAAACGGCTGGCTTGCAGGCCAGGAAAGAGGGGAGCACCAGCTGTCCTCCCCTCCTCTTCCAGCCCCCAGAAGGACCACTCTGCCAGGACTGAAGATAATCCCATGCACCCTTCTGCAGTCTGCAGCGAGGGAAAAGAGGATGAACAGCAGTACTGTGGTATGCTGTGAGCTCTGGTCAGCCTTTGCTTAGCTTTACTGTTCACCACAGGCAAAAATTTCCACCTACACCTTCGATAAAAAATAAAACCACCTATTTGGTCAGATTTTAGTCTCCTGTATACAAAGAGCAATAAGTTTTTCTTCGAGGGAGTATTAGGTCTGAAGAAGACCATTTAATCCAACTGATACATTTTTCTGACTTACCTCTTGTATTTTAAATACTTCAGTCGCAAAATACTCTGGGGATTTTTAGTGGTATAATCTGAGAGCTGGGAAATGGATTTAAACTGAGTTTCAAGACTTTTCACAGCCTCTGGGAGAAACAAAGGCCTTGCCTTCCCCACCAAAAAAGATCACAGATAACTATGGCCTTACTGAAGTTGAAGGCTCCATCCAGCTTCAGAAGGGCAATGTCATAGTTCATTGGCCTTCTGGGGTCAAAGCTGGGATGCTTAATGACATACTTAACAGGGAGCGTCTGCTCGCCATTCTCCCTGATCCTCAAATCATGCTCTCCTGCGGTCACATTCAAGTACTGGAGTATGTTCCTGTAGAACAGAAAAATAGAAGTTCAGCTACCAAATCTTCAAAATGAAAGGAAAAAATATAGTTGTTTTTGAACAGAAAAGTTATTACTACTGATACCTAATACCTTTCATCTTCAGATTTTAGAACAATTAATATGTACAGTCAGCAAGAGTCAGAGTATGCCCTGCAGTAGAAACTGGGACATGAAAAGGACTGAGAAGAAAGATCATTTAGCTACACTTCTGACTGTCGTTTGGTGGTCCACTAAGGAGCCAGGTGCTCTTACTGTGTTTAAAAATGTTCAGTCACAATGCTTTTTTGAAGGAGGAGGGAAGATTTGGATATAGGAAAGTACAGAAAAAATAAGGCTATCATCTAGCGTTCTCAGTTTATACCTTACAAACACAGCGAATCCTGGCTCCTAATACCAGATCAGATACGCAGCAAGGAAACACAAAAGCAATCATTATAAACTTTTTATTCTGCTTCAAATTTATTCACCAGACTTGAAGAACTCCTTTTGTGTCAAGAGGCTTTATGCCGATTTAAATATTGCCTGTCCTTCTGTAGTTAATATAAACTCTGCAGTTAGTGGCTAATTGGACCAAGATGTGATCACATACGATGCCAGATACAGACCAAACTTATAATTTCAGGTGATTCACAAGTAGAAAGATTCAGCATTAATTATAAGGGAATTAGAACCTCAGTGAAGCCACCACAGAATCAGGACTGACACCTTCCATACAACATTCACTGATCATTTTTTTATTTATTTTTTTTAGCACTAAGGCTGGACATCGTCAGCATGCAAGAGGTCAGTGCTCCATCCATTTGCCACTTCATTGCATATACTCTGCCAGTTGTTACCACTAAAAAAATAATTGCGGTCAACTGATAATTATAGTTAGGTACAGATTTTTACCTAGACTTCCAAAGAAAATCAGTCTCTACCAATCCCTGTAGGATTATTTTATTCTTAATTATTTTTGAGATGTTCAAAAGTTATGTTTTTTCTCCCTTTCTGTTAAAACATGGAAAATATTGGTTACAAATGAAAGGGTAGCATCTGTAAGCAAGAGATGCTACAGCGCGCACGCACTTTTATAATCAATGTTTTTCTGCACCTGCACCCTGCTCCTGAAACACCACATCCATACCTGTCTAAGATGCAGTGAGCTGCCGTGACCACCCACTGAGCAGAAACAATGGTGCCTCCACAGAAATGCTTTTGTCTTCGTTTCAAGGAAACCTGCATCAGGTAAAGAAGGCACGTCAACTAAAGAAAATCTGCTCTGATTGCATTTGAGGACGAAAGGAGAGCGTACATGCAGGTACTCTCTGAAGATTCACACAGCTAAAGTACACACTGCATTTCAATCAAACGTGCTTTCATGGCATTCTCGCAGTCCTTGAGTCTAAGAGATCTTAGACCTTGCTGTTCCCCTCAGCTGTGACTTGGTACCTGGATAAAAGCAACATACATGAAATAAATGCCAAGTCGCTGAGGTACTCGGCGCTCTGTAAAGGTTACTAGTCAGTTGGGAATTTTTCCTTTGCAGGTCACTGGGGGCACCGCAAATCCATGATGCCTGACAACAATCAGTGGCTGGAGGTGAAGTCCTTCAGCATCCTATTTTTGAGCGGTTTCATCCATGCCTCTTTACAATGGACTAATCTACAGATGCTCTTTCAGAAATAATGATAAACAAAATAAAAAATGATAAGCGAAGGTTTATCAGGGAGCAGGACAGGTTCCGTGTCCTCTCTAGCTGTTTCACTGCTTTTCATAGAAGCAGGGTGGAGCTCAACAATACACCAAAGGTCTCAGTAAGCACTAAGTATACCTGTTCTCTTCTTTTGTCATTTCTACGGAAAGTCAGGAATTGTTCTGAAGATAAAACCACATTTGCTTGTGCAAACCTGCCATGGATGTGAGCCTTGTTTCACCTGGCTTCCCCCAACAATCCGAGTGAAAAGGTTAAGGTAACTCCACGGTTTTGGCTCCTGAACTTCCTGCCCACACTTAGGATCTGAGGAGTAAAAGGGGAGAAAAAGAGGAAGGATTTAGACTGGATTTAAGTTTTTCTACTTTTTAGTAACACATAAGTAACACACAGTAATTGGAAGGCACGGCCTGGCATGGAGATCAATGCACTCTCTCTGCCGCAACAGTAACCCCATTTTACAGTTCCTAATACAAACTGCTGAGACTAAGGCTAAATTGGGCTAAGAAAAGGGCAATGTGCTTTATTTTGCAGAAGTTATCCAAATAAGCACTTTTTCATTCGATTGTATCACAAATATTAAATTTTGCCTGCCATGAGCAAATATGTGTGTGTGTATGTATATTAATGTTCTCGTTAGGTACATGCTCACTTGAACTTTCTGAATGTCAACATTCTCTTTCAAGCAAGTTTTGGGGGACTAAACCACTGTTTGATTATCGCTTTTAGAAATCTCTTTACACCCAGCATTTGTACTTAAAATATTTTGGACAAACAGGACCAAAATGCACAACATATTGAACTTGATGACAAACAACAGTGGCTGAATTTCTCCAGAACAACTATTATGGGGCAACTTTATTTCTTCTTAACTCGCTATAATTATCATCAACTACTATGGTTAAGTGAAGCTGATAATATTTACGTATTTGTAAAGGAGTATATTTACAGAAACAAATATTTGTGGTGATAACTACTGATTTGGCATTATTTTAAGAAAGATAGAAGCAAAGCAACCCATTCTGCCAACCAGAACACTGTAACAGAGGAATTCTTTGTAATGCACTTCCCAAACTCAGCAGTGGCCGCAATTTTATTTTTTCTTAAAGCTGTACAAAAATTCATTGAAGACAAACATTTTACTACAAATTCTGTTAAACACTACATTGGGAAAAATTTAGCATCCATAAACTTGGAATATTTTGTTGTTGCTTTGGCAGAGAGGTAGCTGTATTCAAAGGATGGGGGACCAATACTTGTATACACTGCCTGGAAAATGTGGAATCCTCCAAACTATAAAAAGCAGCTTATACCACCTACAAAAAGGGTTTTGCAATCATCCTCAGGATTAGCATGGGTGGTGCAAGTGATTACAGTGTCACAGTAATGCTGACACAATGCTACTTACTTTCAAATGCAAAAGGCTTCATATAGAAATGATCCAGTTCATTTATCTGATTTTTTTCATTCTTGCCTAATTCTCACTGCACCCATCTTTCTCCCATGTGCAAAGATACAGTGAGGAAAGGGGAAGGAGGAAACAGAGACAAAATTTTAAAAACCGGAGTTTAGGTTTTACCAAAGGGAATTTGGTACTGGAGGAACAGGCAAAAATAAGTAAATAGAATAAAAAAATCAGATTAATAAACCTTCCTTTTTTCTTTCAGCATTGAATAAGTCTATTCTCCTAATATAAGTTACAAGTTAATATTTATATTAATACTATACCAAACTTATATTATCTATATTTTGACAAACTCTAAAATCTTCTGCTCCGTAGCATTCATAAGCCCAAGAGATTCCTGACTTTTACAGACTCTCAAGAGAGCTTTCAGTTACAGACTTGGATTGGAACAAAAGCAAAGAATGAAAACTAGACCAACTATTCTAATGCTAATTTCTGTCGAGGGCTACGACCTTTTAGGGTCAAAAACTTAAGGGGTTAAACTAGTGCAGCTTCTTTATTTCAGCACTGACTCCCATGCTCATCACTGCCTAAGAACAAACCCATTAGTACTTCAAAAACTGTTAAAGCTAGATGTGAAATTGTCATCCTACCTTTGTGAAGAGCAGATGGTACAGCACGAAACTCTGTAATACAAACTATCCCCGTCAGGAGTAACTGCAGCTTACTGGGGGCAACGCGCATCTTGGGGTGCAAAATGACTGCGTGAGAACAGGGAGAGTTTTTATAGAGAAAAAGCAGCCCAAATACTATACTGCAGGAGAACAGCAACTAATTGAAGTAGAAGTTACTCATTAATCCGACCAGAAAGCACTTACCTGCACAAGTAAGTTTTCCAAATTTAACCGAGCATGATTCTTTTCTATGCAATTACTAAAGTCTTTGCTGTAAAATACTAGCTAAAATCCTCCCTAAAACTACTTTTATCAGGCAAAAAGACAAAACGAAGTTACTATTGCATGCTTTACTAGCAACACTTACCCGGACTGATCTACACATTGAAGTAGAACACACATGCACAGAATGTCAACTGCTATTTGCCCTTAAAATTTCTACAGCTCTTGAAGAGGCAACACTGTACATTTCCTGCACACTTTATATTTAGCCAATTTCACAGACCGGAGAAACGTATCAGAAGTTTATAATTTTGTTGGCGGCATGTTCAGTGTGGTATGAGATAAAGATAGTTCTCAGCATCAGTGTCATTTTTTCAGAAGAGCAGTGTTTACATCCCACTTTTGAAAGGCAACTAAGGAGGGCAGGGCTCAGGTTTTCAAAAATATTTCAGTTTTGCTGCCATCAGCAGTACCAGTTTCGAGTCATTTTATGGCTGAGCTCCACTTTTAATAGCAATTTAAGTGCAAGTCTCTTAGAAGGCTATCCAAATCCTAACTAAGCAACACAGCAGCAGCTAAATTAAGAGATTTCATAAAACAGAAAACTAATCAGTTCATTTCAAATTTATGACAGAGAGGCAACACTTACTGTGCAGCAGCCAAAGAGGTCAGGGAAAAAAGCATAGACGGGCACGTTCTGTACAACCTGCTACTTGTCTGGGATGGCAAAATAGAAGTGCAGGCTTTTCTTGTCCGACTATTCTTTGTTCTCCTCTTTTACTACCTATTTATCTTTCTCCTGAAGCTGTTAGCTTTATCCTGTGTGCAGACAGAGGCACTAATCACTTCACCTGCTTCCCCTCCCGGATAGCCACTAGTGCTCCTAAAACCGGCAGCTTTGGCCGGCAGCCCCGCCAGCATCATTCCTCAAAGAAAGGCAAAGGTCAAATCTTACGACTTGATCTCCATCCATGCGTGTGCTCTGAATCTCAATGCAGAGCTGGCTTCGTATCCTGTTAGTGTCCTATACCTTTGCAGTAAGATAAATCAAAGCCATTAAATCACCAAGTGTCCAAAATGACGCTCTGAATCTCAATGCAGAGCTGGCTTGGTATCCTGTTAGTGTCCTGTACCTTGAACATGTGCTTGAAATCTAAGCCTGATCTGTGTTTCAGGAGGTAGAGCCAGTCCCTAGTCCCAAAATAATGGTGCTAATAGATACTAGTCAGGCTGGGCCGGCCCTTCTTCTGCTGCGCATTTAATTTGCAAGCATTTTATTCCCCAAATTACGCTTGAGGCTGTAGAAATATATAATAGCTTCTTCTTCCTCTGAGATTATTAAAAAAATAAACACGCACACACACACATACAAATAAGTTTAAGACCAAGATAAAGCAAAGAATATAGATAATATTCGTCATCAGAACCTTCCAGAACGGTTGCTCTGTTCTGGTTTTGAGGGGTTTCTAGAGGGGGTGGAGGCCTGGTGGGAGGGAACAAAGGCTGCTTTTCAGTGAGGTTTCAGTGAGGTTCAGTGGACCACCAGGATGGCCAGACTGCAAGACGTAAAAAATCACTTTCTGTTCTTGCTAGAAAAGTTGCTTTGTGTTGCTCCTCCTGTCTGAGGAGGAAGAAAGGTGGAAAATTTATTCACTGAGTGACAATGTGAAGTTTAAGAGAACAGGGAATGAGGAGTGAAGGATAGAGGGTGGGGAGGGTAAAACAAGCAGCAAATGCTGGTTAGTAATTCAGCTGTTAGAAGATAGTAGAAAAGACACATTTAAACTGGAGGGTTCTTTGTTGGGTTTGGTTGTGGGTTGGTTTTCATATTTTAAACACAATGAGCTGTGATTTCAAGGGTCACTGATCAAATCCGAACCGTTTGCAAGGTCACTGCCAGAAAACTGGAAAACCTATCATCGCAATACAATTTACACCTTCATATTTTAAACAAGACATAACGTCTTGAAATATTAAACTTTGTAAGTCTTATCCTTCACGTATTGCATTTATGAATCCAGTAGTTCCTTACTGAAAGCAAATTTAGTTTTAATAGGGATTAAATGCATTTATGTTTTGATAGCTGTGCATGAATTTTGATTTTCCAGCAAACTTATTTTTCACTAGTTTTAGCCTACTGTAATTCCAATGACTTGATTTAAATTATGCCCGAGTCTGATGTAACAAGAAAATCAAGTTTAATTCTCCAGATAAACCCGTTATTGCCTACCATTTTCCCAAAATGCAAAAAGATATTAAGATGCATATAAAAGACCCTGAATAGCACCAGCACAAAACTCACTTCAGTTTTAATGCTTAAACCCACCACCACCCCCCCACACATGGAGAAAGGTGAACTTCTCATTCACCAAATGAGCCTTCATGTTACTTCAAAGACCAATGTATTGAAAAGCTGAGGGAATTACCTCCTTGAAACTCTCCATTCCTAGAATCCAAACATTAAATAACTTTTCCACTCACAAACATGTTTTCCCCTCTTCCTCTCTACAAATACAGTTTCATCTCAGAGCAGAACCATGCTCTTCTGCCATGTTACGCCTTCAGCTGGGATTCATGTGGTTGGGATTCATGTACTTTTTTAGACCACCAGAGAACATTGATAAATTTGCTTGACCTCCTGCAAAAGGCAAACCACATAATTTCACCTCAATGTTCCCATGTGAACCCTAGTTAAGCTAGTTTTGTAGTTTAGGATTATAGCTAGGTTGGGGTAAACACTGCAAAAAAGATCTGCAAACTAAAATTTTGCAGTAATATTACTCACAATGCTATCAATTCATTTTCCAGAAAGATTCATATCCATGATTTTTCAGTTGCTGGGACATTTTTGGGGAAGCAGAAGGTTTGCCTGAAAATTAAGTAAATAAATATTTATAAAAAGGTGAGATAAAAGTTTTAAGCCAGTACCATTTTGAACCTATTTAATTTCCACCTATTAATAAAAATAGTGCCGACAATTGATTGCTACTATACCAAAGACAAACAGTAACTGTTGAAAACATACAAGGCAAACGCATCACAAGTGATCCAAAAAACTGAAGTATGTTCTCACATGTCTCAGCTAAATGTTCTGCAATATTTAAGTATCAACTATCACGCTCTGGGGATCATGAAAGCCCCTTTTTTGTGACAATCCCTGAAAGGGCAAAGTATCTTTATAGACTTTTACCAGCATAGCAAAAGTTAAAAGATACAGTCACCTAGTAACTCCATAGTTCAAATAGGAATGTTGCTACCACCCCTGCACAACTTACATCCACTCCGCACCCTCCCGAGTATTAGTCAGCCTAATTTATCAGATTCCCTTGGATGCAGATGACTTTCTAAGACTTCGTGGTTTTAACGTTTCCTCCCCCGCTACCACTACGTTCCCATTACAGCCCTTCGCATAACTGAAAGGGCTAGTGTTCTTGCCTCACAGAAAGACATTTAGTTATGTTTTATTGCTTCTAATTAACTAGAGTAAGGACTTGGAGAGCAGTAAAACAAGAAAGGTTGGCTTCTGGTAATGTTTTTACTTCAACTTACTACATCCTCCCAAATTCTTCAGTTGACCTGTCAGGGCACAGAACAAAGTGTACAATAGCAAGAATGTTCAGAAGAGTACTCAGTAGAATAAGAACCCACAGAAACTCCCCAAGACACTGTTTCCCAGAACATTTGGTCTTTAATTCAGGCTTTTGGATATGCATCAAGACCTATTTGAGTTTCCTGTGCAAAAAAAAAAAAGGAGCGCAACTTGAAAAAGCACTAAGCTCTTTTCTCATTATGCAAAGCAAAGCATGATAGTTGCTGTAACAGCCAAAAGGAACTGGTAGCCAAGAACTACAAGAAACGACACCTGCTGGCCTTTCCCCACCTTTCACAACTGCTCCATTCTTCCTGCTCACCAATATATAAGAATTATAGATACAGGCTCAGTTATTTGCATCTGCAACAAGTAATGCTATGACACACATTTTCCTTTTGTAGCTAAGTCTTCTCCTGGATGGAGGTTTTACCTTTCAAAGTAAACAAGACAAAAACCAAACAAGGTGAACAACGCCAACAAATGCAAAAATCCTGCAGGCTATGAAAAGCACAATGTGTTAAGATACAGGCCAAAGCTTCGCCTGGATAGAGTCCAGGCTTACATCTAGAGCATAACTGATTAATTGGGAAAGGACAAATGAAGGAAGAGAAAGATAAAAAAACCCTGTGCTTACCTCAAGTATTTGGCCTGAATATCTCAAAATGCTTTCTAAGGGAAGATCAATACTAACGCTTTTCAGCTAAGGAAAACGTGGCATATGGATGAAGCAAATTGGCGATAGGAGTGTGCTGGTGGCTTAGTTCCCAAATGTATAGCATCCCCTCAGGAGTGCTTTTTTTGCTAATGAAATACATAGTCTGTAGGACAGTGGCAGCTCCTCAATGTCAACATAAATAAAAAAATAGAGGAACACTGAAGCATTAATTTCATGTAACTGTACTATTTTATGCTAACATACCAGCAACTACTGGGTTTGACCTGCAGATATCTAGACCCCATACTTAGCACCCTCTCATACCCAGAAGAACAAGGCCTGAAATGCAATGAACCTGAGCTGATGAGGCATTGTACCACAGAGAAGTTATTATGAGCACAGAGAGCACGAGGACCTGGCTCTCCTCACTCAGCAGGCACCTCGACAGTACGAGATGCGAGGCCCTGAAGAAAGAGGCCCTCCGTTGCCACTAGCTGCCTCAGCTGTTCTGCACTGCTTTGTGCGCAGACAGCAGTCGAGTCTCTCCCTCCTCAATCTCCCTCCCACTGTCATGACTGTGTGCAAGAAGAGCAGCCCCAAGGATGCCTCATAGAGCTAACCGATGCAAGACAAGTATGCCAATTAACAAGCACATTTTTATACCATACCACACTTTGACAAGGACAGTTGAAATGATGCTAGTGCAATCTGGCATGATTAGGCTGAACAAACGTTCATCAAGCAGGTTTTGTATATTAGGAGACAGGGTTTTTTTTGCCAAGAATGTAATTTTTTCTCTCAACATGACCAATGATAAAGAATAGAATGCTTTTTTGCTTTACAGTGTAAGGAGCTAAGCCACTTAAAAAAATATCTACATGCCTATAACAATTTATCATTTATTCCCTCATCATCCTCTTGACAGGAATTATTCTGATACATTTATATTGATCATCTCATAGGAATAAATCTCCAGCTCACCTACAGAAGCATCAGCTCGCGCTTTGCTTTCTGCATCTCTCATCTTTGGGCCTGTTACTAGGAAATCTTAACCGGACATGCTAGATTTGCAATGCCTAAATGCCCATTCTGATTAAGCATTTCTATGACAGCTTTAGCATTTAATCATGAAAAAAAAAAACCTCCTGAACATAAGAACCACCCTTCGTATTGCCTTTCGATGACTGCATTATTTTTTTTTAATACCCGACACTACAAATGAGATATAGACCAGTAAGTGACAGATACAACAGTAATATCAGGTAGAAGGGCCATACAACCTCCTCCCTGTCATTGGTATGAAACAAATGTGAATGAGATTATAGTTCTAACCTGTCTCCCCCCCCAACTTTAGGTACTTTTGCCCCAGATACACGTTTGCCAGCAAGCTCTGATTATATACTATCTTCCAACAAGGTTTAAAACATCATAACAGAGTAAGCTATAGTAAGCTTCTGCTGTATAGAAGACATTCATAATAAATATATCGAATCAACTGCAGAACTCATATTAAGCTGGTGCATAATAGACTCACGATCCAAAATAAATCCAACAAGTTCTTGATTTTTGGAGATCATAGTGAATAAGTTTTAATGTCCGATTTTAACATGGGAAAAACACACTATTACAGTGCTTAAAAAATATGCTCAAAATACATAAATACAGCATCTCAAGCAAACAGTGATGAGGTGAATTCCTGCATGCTTTTTCAGAAACATACTGAAGATAAAAACATATTATGTTAGCACAGCCATGCTGCCAGTAGTGTCTGCACCTCACATCACATCCAGAACAGGACATAAAAGCACAGCACACCAGGTGCCTGCTAAGTACAGCACTGGCAGTCCAAAAGGCTCGGTCTCATTGCACAGCCTATTCCACAGAGGGTACCACTGCCTTAAAGAGACAGAACTGAGTCCAAATGGTAGGTGATCAGAGATGAATGACTTGTCAAACTAGCTCAGAAGTCCAGGAGAAGGAAGTCCAAAAGTAATCCATGTATTTGCTCTTGATCAGTCAACAGAGACCAGCTTCCACTGTTACAGAAAACTGGCACATAACCACCATCCGTTTGCTCTTCGCCAGGCTTGGTCTCCATGGCTAAATAACGTATTTTCAGGAGCCAGATGAAAATGCAATCAGCATAGGGAAAATGAGGGAGCAGGTTCAGCTACTGGTTCAGACTGAGAGGCCAAGCCAGAAAAGAGAACCATGACAAAGTAACATGCTCATAAAGCTGTTTCTATTGTGCCAGAACAGTAGAAAAGTGGATTTTAAAATCTTTGGAGGTACTTTCCAGGCTGAAATCTGGGTAGTGGGTTTTGGGCTTCTTTGTGAAAGATGGCAAGAATCACAGTCCTCACCTTTAAATATGGAAATAGAGACACACAGAAAAAGAGAACCAGAGAAGAAGTCTGCAACAAAGTTAAAAAGAGAACTTAATCTTCTGTCTACACTCTTACACTACCAGAGTAACATAAGAGTGTGGAAAACACAAGCTAAGTCACCCCAAGCCCAGAGAGAAAGCCATTCCAGAGAGAAGGGGAGAGCTAAGCCAAACAGGATTATTGAACAATGATGGGATATTTCCTTTATTTATAATTAAAATACAGCCAATAAAAAAAAAATCAACTGCCCTCACATTTGTTCTTCTAGCTGCCCCCATGCATAAAGTTATCTTCATTCACACTAAAGTAGGAAGTGCTGTGTTCCGTTTTCAGCTCTGCCATAAGATGGCAGAGCAACACCATTTCTGTCATGGAGATGGCTGGTCTACCCCTGACACTTTGCTATTGCCTGGTATGATAAACATGCAGCCACACAAGTAGCTGTAGAAATAAATATCAGTTGTTTCCCCTCTGTACTACAAGATAAGCCTCATTCAAATACAGTGAGATATCTAAAGTCATATCAGAAAGTCTAGTTCATAATCCTCTTGGTAAACTTTGTAGAAATAAGTTTTAAACTGTTGTAATGATTGCAGAGGCGGCTTAGGGAAAACCAAGAGATCTTGCTGAGTGATTTTTGTATGGCTTTTCCAGTTTTGTATCTCATTCTCAATCTTGCATGTACAAGGGACAGCAATTTGCAAACCCAAGTAGGATTCATCCTACTCCAGGTGTATGCACTGGTACAAAATCATCCGTGTTTCAGCTTTAGCTAGCTTACAATTCTCAAGTCGACTTAACATGCCTATTTTCTCACTTTCATAATCAACCTCCTGCTTCCAAGCAGCAAAGGCTTAGCAAGCCGCTTGCATCAGTGCAACCACCCGCCATATCTTCTGCTGCAGGGGACTGTATGACCAGCCAACAAAGGGAAAGACGCAGCATACATTGTCCTACAGTAAATACCACACAGTAGGATGAAAGAGGGGAAACAGAAAATTTTTTAGCGAAACTGAGGGGATTCCCTGTCTCTGCAATAGTAGAGGTAGTTTTAAAAAACAAGTAGGAAATAAGAAGTCTGCCTTCCGTACTTTGAATGTGCAAACACATATTTGCAAAAATAATTATGATGGGGAGAACAGGCAAAAAGGGCAAAAGCAAAAAAAAGCTAAATAATGGAGCTACTACAAATTGTTGTACATAAGCAATGTAATCATGGATACTGTGAAGAGACATGGACGTACAGCCATTCCATTACACATCGCTTTTGGAAGGGATAAATGTCAACTCCTAGCAAGATGTGGCAAAGCTGTCAGCGTCTGAGGGTTTAGATTACTGTCACATCTGCAATGACAGGCCAGAGCAAGCTCCAAGCAGCACATCGCAACAAAATGATCATGGTAGAGTCTTAATAGCTTAAGAGAATGAATTTAAAGGAGTTCCAGGGCCGATGTGAAGCTTTGGTAGGTAGAAAACTGAACTATGCCGCTGGCCAATTCTCTTTCAGCAATACAGTCAAAAACTAGAGGCCTTTAATGAACATCGCAAAACGCTACAGAAACCACATTATGCTCAAAGACAGGAACTGGCTTTTGGCTTTCATCAGCAGATGTATGATATTCCACACAATCAGCATTCGTTGAAGCTGCTAAATTCTTTCCACTCAGAACAACTGCAGTACAGTCCACCTAAGCTAAGCAGGAAAGTTTTAACATCAACTCTCTCTCTTCAATGCACAGTTATTTCTAACATAGTGGTACGTGGCACTAGGAGACTGGTCAGTACGTTTATTCGTGGCTCAGAGAGACACGTGAGTTCAACCAATACAGACATAGTGTTAAAATGAACAAGCTTTATTCTTAAGTTGATGTAAACAGCAGATAGAACTAAGCCACCTACAAATTCTGTACATGCTTGACTTAAGACTTCATTGCCATGGGGGTCAGCCACATGTTTGTGAGCAGCACTCTGCTGATCCTGCAAGATCTGGCCAGTTCTAAAAAAAAAAAAAAAAAAAAAAAACACACCAACCAACCAAACAAAAAAACCACAAACACACACACAAAAGAAAACCAAAACTAGACAGCACATACTAACTCCCTACAGATAAACAGCTGAAACACACTGAATAGCAGTATTTCTTTCACAACTTTGTGCACAATGCAACCCTTTTTATATAGGAAAGTGCCACGTCAAGCCCTCAGAACACTGCAGTTTACTAATACTGCAGAATACTGTAGTTTTGTGCCACTCTGTGCTGGTTTATATTGAATTAGCACACATCACTTGCTGCACTGTTCCTTGCCCTAATGCAATATGCATGGGGTTGCATCACTAATTCATGATTTAGGAACTCTCTACCTTCTCTAGAGCAGAGGTCGGGGTGAACTGTAGTTTTTGCTATCTTTTAATGCAAAAAAAAAACCCAAAACAAACAACATACAAAGCTTGAGTGGTACATATGTGTATGGATGGATGGAGGAAAGGAAATGGGGTAGGACAGATAAATCTGCAACCTAAGTACATCAAACTTCAGTGAGGCACATCTTAACCTCCCAGGTAACCTACCAAAAACTCCAGTTTAGCAGCTTCTGCATCTTTTGCATGCTTTTCTCCACCAAGGTGAACAGAGCTGTTTTCCTTCTGCACTGTATTTCTACCTGCAATGTTAGAGGTCCTCTAAGGGCTTCGTACACTCTTTGGGATCATGAACTGTTCCCAGGTTGCAAGAAAGCAAACCAAAAGGTATCTGCAGTTTCACACACTCTCTCAACTTGCAGGAAGGATGACAGATTTTGAACTACAAGGAGTTAATAATTCAAGTAGTCTCCAATATTTTCATTGTTACAGGAAGGAACAAATCATGCAAGAAGCTAGTGGTTACTTAATAGGTGTGTTCAGTGTGAGTCATTTTTGAACACCACATAAACACTACAGTGCCATAGAACCTATCTGATGGACCAGGATCCAACCCTGAGCACAAGAAGCTTCTGTTTTGAGTCCGATTTTCTGTGCTTTCACAGCCTTTATCACTTGTGAGCTGTGTATAGCCAACGTTTTCATACTTCCTAGATTAATTTAAAAATAAAGTTGATGCACACAAAGCAACTGTCTAGATTTTGTAAGTGTGGAAAAACCCTGACAACAGTTTGGGTGTGCTTTGGCTTAAAACTTCTTAAAATTGATTTTTTTTTTTTTTAAGTTACCCTCATTCATTCCTCATTCTGAAATACCTGGTTTGCTGTACAAAATTCTACTATGAAGTGATACCATTAAATAAACAAAACCAGAATTTCATCTCTCAATTAACATTGCATGAGTGGCCATTGCAAAGGTCAGAATAGTAGAATGGCTAAATTAACTTAGAGACAAAAAAACCCCAAACAAATCAATTCATTTTACACATTTTGTTTCTGACCATATGGACATCCACAAACTTCAGTATCTGAAGCTCCTTGAGTTCAGCTGAGGCTAATAATCTTGACTTCTTTGCAGAACAACTGAGCCCAGAAGCAGCTCCCTTTTGCCACAGCAAGATTGTTACTGGCACCCAAACGTCCCAGCGAGAACTGCAGTCTTTGCTAGTGTAAAGCTCTCTACTATGGACAGCTTACAGTTCTTGAAGTAAAAAATGCTGCTTTTAGAATTAAAATTTGTTGGGTATCAAATCATCTGCTGCAGCGTAGCTTTACTTAGCCAACCCCAAACAGCATCTGAGCTGGGTTGTTTGCCTGTTTAGTCATTTTTCCCTCTGGAAAATTTTCTTTGATCAGAACAATCCTCTTCCCCAACAAAATGTTAAGAGAGAGAGAGTGTATGTGCGGTCATGCAATAATCTTTGGAAAGAGTTGTTTTTGCCATGCAAAATGTCCTTGATGCAGTATCGGTTTGAAACCCCTTGGAAGACACTTTGCTCTCTCAGTTTGTGCTCCTGCAGTTGAGACCAATGGCAGCAACGTCAGGCCTGGCCTGTTTGCCAAGTTCCACCCTGAAGGGCTTCGGGCTGCAGACCAGTTTACTATGGAAACCCTGACAGTGTCCTAACAACAGGGGCTCTGAGCTACATTGCAGGAATGTGAACAACTTGGAGCTGGTCATCAGAATTTCCTGTGTTTGCTATCTCTGCAGGCAGAGCATTGGGAGCCACGCCAACAGTGACAGCGTGCAGTATTACCAGGTAATGAGAGAGAAATAGGTGCGCGAAACAAAAGATTAGGTATCTGTCTCAAGGCATCTAACCGCAATTATATTACATACATGAAGTTAGACATCAGGCTAAACAGCAGCCCCTGCAGTAGTAATGCTGTGTTTGTCAGGAGGCACAATTAAGTTTCCAAAACCAGAGCACAATAATTGTCATCAACACACACTCTATTTATCACTGCTTACCTAACAGTCTGCGTGCAACAACAGTTCATTTTATGATCCTTGTTTTAAAACCTCTTCTTTTGGCTTGCTCTCTCTATTCAAATGAATTGTCAGTCCATAAACTCACTGAAGCAACATCATCTGCAATATTGTTAATGGTGTATCAGCACTTTCACTCAACCATTGCTTAGCTGTACATTCAAGTTTGCTCTAAAAATTAACTGTAGAACACAGCTCCTACGGAGCTGTAGAAAAAGCAAAACAAAAATTATCCCCCCCCCTCAAATATGTGCAGTTACAAGCTCTCATGTTGTTTTATTAACTGGCAGGAGGAAAGTGCCTTTCATGGAATGCAACTGAACTTGCTCCTCTTCTTTCACCTTTCCATTTATTGGTACCTGCTCAAGCACGTGCAGAGAGCATTTTTAAGACTCTGATACCGTCTCTCTGCAAGTTCACTTACAAGGCATCAAAGCTTTCAAACCTAACAGTAAACAAACTAGAGCCTATACATCTTAATGCACTCATAAAAATAGTTCTTGCGACATGGTTTTTAATTTTTCAGTCTCCTTATTAATCCTTCTATTCAAAACTCAATTGTTCTGAAGCAGAACTTAAGCAATACATGCACCAGCTTCTCTGTGTGCAGTAACTAACAACAACAGAACTAAAGGCTCTAAGTTGCATACTGCATTTACTATCTCCATAATAATAAAATGGAGACGATAAACCTTTCAGTTCTGTAAAGCAGTGAAAAATCCTCTTGTATACCTTGCACTGCAAGCATTTCAGCTTTTGCTACAAAGATTGACATGAAAAGCCATTCATACATTTGTGTACAGATGTGTGTGTATGCTTATATGTAACACACGCTTCTAGAGTCCACACAAAAAATAAGCAAATTATGTAATTTAGAGAGGATGATTTTTATTTGGAAATGCTTAAGTTGGGGCTACTATTTTAATCTTCTATTCAGTAATGACATGGAAAATGTTTAATTCTATTACAGTTAGAATCATCTGCCTAAATACCACAATATAGCAGGTATTGTCTGTCGAATGTTAAACTTCAATTGATTTGAAAAGTATTGACTGTATAGATTATTTACTCTAGTACTTTTTAAAACACTATATTGGTAGACATGCACCACTTACAAAGTCTCCTGAGGCAAGCCCCTTTCCTAAAGAAGTTAATTACCAGGTAAGAGAGATCTGGGCTCTGTGTTTCTTAGTTTCCAAGAAACAACTAATCTTCAGTCATTCTTTGCTAAAGAAAAAGAGGCGAAAGAACAGGAGTGTCAGAAACTCTATGACAATGTTAATGTCTGAGTACATGAAGAGAGTAATCGTGTGTAACTTCAGAACATTGAGTATTGCTTTTCTAGGAAGCTTGCTAATGCACACAGTTCAAAATGTTAATGCAGTTAAATCTAAGCAGATCTCACCAATTAACATCACATGTATTCAAATTTCTTTAGTTCCAAGACATCCCAGACAGTGGCCAGGCGTCTGTTGTTGAAAATCTGCAATACAATCAACATTGCAGTTATAGCCTTTCTACCTTTCATCTACTTCATTTTGACAGAACAGAATTAACCAGCCCGAGACACCCCACCCTACGCTAATTTTGCCAATAAACTATAATCAATTCCCACAGGAGAAGAAAAAAAATAAAATAAAAAAAACAGTGTTTGCAGTAACTTAGAGTGTTTACTTTCAAAACACAATCTCTAAAGCAGTTATACTTTCCACCCTAAAGAAAAGGGCAACAGTAGAATTATTTTAAGAACAGCAATTAATCATCCACTTCCCATTTTAACTTTCATTTTCCACCTCTTTCAGACAAGCTCCGGTACTACCGTAAGCTATGCAAGTTTTATTTAATCTAGCAGTATAAAATTTGACACTTTTTTTTACCACTTTCCCATTTCTTTTATGCACGTGTACTTCTTGCTTTCAAAAGGTAACAGGGCAAAAGGCTTCTCAAGAAATAATTTCTGCAATATGGATGAAAAGTTTCTTCCCATCTTTCACATCTATGCTGTGACACTGGTGATAACCTGTGCTCCCCCACTTCAGTTCTGGTGCCCTCTGATAAAACATAAGCTTGTCAAATCTATTAACATTTTAGCATTTATCATTGGTGTGTACGTCAGAAGCTTCCTCTAGAAGCTCACCAGCGGACACAAGCTTAAGAGTAATTCTATAGCACAGCATCAGTCAGCAGCTCCAAAGAATTTCAAGTACCATTGTATCCTGACTAGCTTCATGTCTTCTCAGACCGTTGCTCTTTTATACAGCCAGCATGAAGACCATGGATGGCATCCACACAGCAAAAGGACTTAAGAAGGTACTGGACTAGTGCAGTTTTGATGCCAGCCAAGCACCCAACAGATGGCAGAAGTTAGCACAGGCATTCTATATTTGCCCTTCTTGTAAAGCAGTTCCGTTTTGAAAATAGTAATGGTTAAGTGTCTCCTCTCTGTTCCAAAAGGAGCCACGGATAGAACTACTCCAAAGTCACAAACAAACAGAAGAAAAGAGGCAAGACTGGCAATAGATATTGCTGTTTATACATATGTACATGTTCATAGAGATTGAGACATGTACACATTAAACATTTCAGAAAATTTTCAAATTATTATACACTGCTTGCAAATTACTACGTATGTCCAGAGCATGATTAATACAACTGAGTAATACTTTAAAGAAACATGAGGACTCAAATCTGTTGTGGATACACCTGTTCTAAGTAGACTTCTGTCAAAAAAGACTATTTCCAGAGAACATAAAACAAGCAATAAAACAGAAGGACAGACAACATGAGCCATGTGCACTGTATGTATAGTTTGAGAAGTCCTATAAAATCCAAAAATTAATAGACATAGCATTACAGATAGCTGGAAGGAAAAAAAAGTAAAAACACCTGTAGTTTTTCACTTCACACATTTTACATTAAAAAATAATCACTTTTTTACCTTACAAGTTGGAGGCCTGACTACTTGCACGTGAAATCACATTGATGTTTCCCTGGTGAGCTATGTCTAGGAACTTGCACTAGCCTCCCAAGCTACCCAGGCTAAGGATATTGATGTATCGGGAAGACATAAAGCATTACACGAAGGAAGCAATTTGCCACGTATTTAGTAGGACATTCAAGAAGTTCTACAAAACCCAGAACCTGTGGAGTATATTTGAACACCCACTAACACACTACATATGCTCCAATAGAAAGAAGAAAAATTGCTGCCTGCAATCTAAAGAACTACAGCTGCAACAGGCCTGCAGTTGAGGACAAATGCTTTAATTAAATGCAGTGAAGCGGAGGAAGTAAGCAGTCCCTCTGGAAACACTCATTTACAAATGAGCAGAGGGGCACATGGATGATGCAGAAAAGATGAACAAGTAGAACAGCAAGTTCACCGTGGGTCAGTTCTAACAAGCCGCTATTCAGAGGAACCTCTGAGCCTTTTCTGTTCTCTCCTGTGTACTCCTCTCTTACCTGAAAATCTGTGTCCCTTCTCCATCTGTGACCAACTTCCTAAGGAATCCTATGAAACCGCTGCTGCTGAAAAGAACACGAAAAAGCTCCTAGAAGAGTGAACGAGAAGATGCAGCAGCAATCAACCCTGAAAATCCCATGAAAGGAACTGCAAACAAATTGGGCAGGAAGACTAACTGCAGGTGCTCTCAGTTTAAAAAGGTAAAAGCCCATTCTTGTTCTTCTCCTGCTCCAAAGCCCCAAGCAGTTGATGTGCAACACCTGTGTGTTTTTGCAGCACCACCTGCTAATAACTACCTGTTCTGAACTCTCCCACCTGGGTTTCTAAGAAAGCCATCTTAAAATAGGAGCCACTCCATGTTTCATAGGTGGGAAGAGGAATTAAGAGAAAGATGACCTGTAAGTAGATTTCATGCTTTAAAGATTATAAACATTCAGCAAGATGCAAGTCATCATCATCACCTGTCATGTTTTAAGTACTTCCTAACAAAAAACACAAAATACATTCTGATGTAGTGACAACAATGCCTCAGGATTTAGAAAGGGTATTAATTTGAGTATACTGGTGCCATCAGCTTTCCACTTCACATGGTTTTTCTGGCATTTGCTTGTTTGTTTTTTGAAATTGCCTGAAGAGATGGCTGTTTCAGGCAAGCTATCTTACCATGCCACCACATATCCCACTTACCCTTAAAGATGCCTGACATAAAAAGGTTAATTACTAAACCTGCATGCCAAGCACCTGCAAGGCCACCATGACTGAAGGGAACATCTGTTTCCAGATTCTTACTCAGCTTCTATGCCAGCTACACTGATCACTGCTGGCACACAGGGTAATAACTCCTGACATTTCAACAAAAGACAAACAAAAAGCACAAAACCCAAGAGTTTCTAGCAGAATGACTACAGTGACAAGATTGCATTTAATTCTAAAACAAAGAAAGAAAGAAGTGCCAAGAAGAACTGGCTGATTTGTTTGCACTTGCTTTCGGGTCATGGTATTTTTTGCTTACAAAAGTTACAGTACAGTTTAATTAGAAGCAAGGTTATTTGATAGATATTAGGACAACCTTCAAAGAGAAAAGCACCAACTGCTTCTGTATTCTGTGACTCTGAACCCAGTACTTTTCTTTCTATCAATTCTGATTAAAAACATTTTAGCTCATTAATTCAGACATAACTAGTATTTCCTACCAGTGGGTTAGCTCACATCAGTACTTTCCTCTTCCTCTACAGTAATATAAAATTGAGACCACTTAACATTTGAAAAAAAAAAATGGAACTGTTCTCTGTATCTCTAACCAGAGAAGATTGCTACAAGGAAAACCTTCACAGAATACTATCAGAGCATAACTCCCTAAAATATCTTCAGCCACCTAATGTTTTGTAGAATTTCAAGTCACATTTCATGCTCTTTGAACTCGTATATGGGTGCTAAGTACCTATCTGCTCTGAAATGCAGAAACCAGCCCAGAAGTAGCTAATTCATCCAGAAGGTGACTTACTAGGCTAAGTGCAGCACATTCTTATTAAAAATGGATAGGCTTGGTTTTAAATTAGAGTCACAAAGACTGGAAGTTACCTTGCATGTTTTTCTTTCCAAATCAAATATTTAACAGAGGAAAGCCACCGGTGTCACTGACAAGGAAAGATTAGTTGGGGCTTAAAAGCACACACATGGATTGAGAAGTAGTAAGACATGCTCCGCTCACTAAGTAACCTTGTAAGTGCATAATTTTGACCAATACGTGTTGTCACGTGAGAATTAGAAGCCTTTCATTTGTTTCCAAGAATCAGAATTTAATATTCTTTAAAAAAACAAAGTGGCCATTTCCCTTATATCTACAGTGCCTGGCAACAAGGAAGTGTTTACAACCAAAAGCATACAATCTTTTCATCTCAAGAGGCCTCGCACTACAGCTACAGCCAGTTGAGCTGGTGGCAAGAGCAGAGGAACCAATGGTAGCCCCTGGGTGGGGGAGGACAACAAAAGAGCCAACAGTTTTTATGAGTTTCTTTGCTCAGTGCAAACTAACCCGCCATAAAACACTCCAAACATACCAGATCTTACTGAAGCATAAATAAATCCAGAGCTCTGGTCTTCCTTTGAAAAACACCCCTTCAGCAAGGGGAGATTAAACCTAAGACCCAAACATGGACACAGCCTACTGGATTGTCACTCTTGCAACATGATACAGAGGAAAAAGGTGATTATTATGAGTCCTACATTAGATTGTGTTAAGTAGCTGATTATAGACAAGTGATCGGCCAGCAAACAAATTGAATGCCTGGGGGAAATCAGTTTATGGGTATTTGGAAGAGAGCTCTTCCACTTGCAAGCTTAGAGAAGGTTGCGTTAACAGAATAACTTTTGTTAATTCACAGTTACTCAGTGAAAGCTCAACAGCTTCAGGACGACTGTGCTGCTCTGGCCTGGAGTAGACTTAAATCCCTACCCTAGTTACTAGGCTAAGATTCTGAAAGTCCATGCTGTGTGCTTTATGCAACAAAGAGCAGATCTCTGACCTAAACTGGGAGAGCCTTCATGAAACAGGAAAGGTAAGACGGTTTTCAAAGATACAGGCAAACAAAAAAACTAGCGTCTCTCAAAGTAAAAATAACTTCACACTATTGGAGAATTATACTCAATTATTAATTTAAGTACAACTCGAAAATTAAGCATATCAAATAAAAAGTCCTTGAAGGAACGTGAAGCAAGAAACTGTACAGCACAGCAAGTGGATCAGGAAATTCCCATCCTTCCTGCTAAGGACTTAGAGTAGCTATCAAGTCCTCTTGTTCTAGCCTATGCGATTTGTTCAAATTTAATTACCTCCTTCAAGTACAAGAATCTTTTTTAAAGCCTTTATGAACAGATTGGGAGTCTCTTCATGGGACTCATTAACATGTGTATTTGTGGGACACACTGCTGCACTTTATGCCCTGTAAATAACTTTAGCAATTTACTGGATGGAAATACTCTAAGAAAACCTCATCTTCCACAGATTCCACAAACTTCATACACTATCAGCAATATTCCAAACATATCTTTAGCTGCTGTCCCTCTCCAAACTGAATTTGAATCTCTAAGTTGAATAAGCACAGCCCTAGGAGAGTACACTAAGTGAGAAACGCAGATGACACACTTGTTCACTAAGACTCAGGGTTAACTTCTTGTCTGATTTATCTGTTTGGACCACAAGCAGATCATTAGCCAGGTGACACAATACAGTGTCAATACCACCTCAATTCCACACACATACTAACATAAAAACAAATATTAACAATATTCAGACTGCTCCCAAAATTTAACCATTTCCTTTTATTCCACGGGTCTTTCTCTCTGCACCCCACGATGTGACTGCTTTTGAGAAGTCCCTGCTTATTTTAAGCATTTGCCTTATGATTCTGAATCATACTGAGAAAACTGTATAATAGAGGAAATCAAGCCTCCTAACTTTAGATTCCTGAATGCCATCCAAGTTAGGTGTCTAAAACAGTAAGTGTGACTATTTGTGTCCCTACACATCCAGTTCTGGGATAATTTCATCAGGAATGAAGGAAAGGATGAGATACAGAGTTTCACAGGGATAAAAATATTCAACTCTATGATGCTATCTTGAATATGGATTAAGGTTGACACGATATATAGAAGTTAATGGTGGCTAAGTAATGAATTATTTTCACTTCAATGGTAAATTACATGTTTCTTGATTACAACAAGAATACCACAACTACTTTCTGACATTCTTCTTGGCAGACTGAATTGCTATTTCTGCAGTCGAGATAAGAGCATACACAGAGGATATAGTGAAAACTCCTACCATATGAGGCGAAGGCAATTTAAGATTTGATGTTCATTCTATATTCCAGAAAATCTTGATCAGGTAGTGGTTTTAATTTTTTTCATTTCGAAGAATCTTACAGTAAGTTCATACTTTAGTTTTTTCCATACACTCATAAAGAAGCAAAAGGGGTCTTGCTTCTACATGTCAGGATATTAATTTTTCAGAAGTGACAGTGGCTACAGCATTACCATCCTGAAAGGTATAACAATTAAGTTAGAACAAAATTAAAGGCTTCTAGTAATAATCACTACACTTGCAGTTAATGGATATAACTGAATCAAGTAAAAAAGTCCCATTCACCCTACCTAGAGCCCATGGCTCTAACCATTCCAGTTTTATTGAGTGCATTAATATGTTGGAACTTTTGCTTTCACCAATTAGTCACAGTTTCTCCTGCTTCTCACAGTAAGAATAAAAGCTGCTCAAAGCTGCCATTGTTCCATATTCCAGAAAAGACAGTTGCATAATTACTAATTATTATTATCAGTGAGTCATATTTGTTGCAGAGCAGGGAAAGCCAAACTGAATGTCAACTCTGTACTCACTGAAGTACTAAGATAACATTAAGGAGCAAAGCATTTATAAATATCTTGAACATGGAAGCAGGGTTAAATTTAGTTCAAGATGGCAGAGAAGCAGCTCACAGTTTAAGTAACCTTTAACTTGCAGTCATCTGCAGATGGAAAGGAGGACAGTTGTCTGAAGAATACTCTAGAAGAGAGCAAGAAAACCTAGAACTTAAAGTGATAAGTGAGACATGTCAACCTTCGCTTCTAAATTTATGATGGTACAGCACATAGAACAAGACCAGACAATTCCTAACAGCTCCACTGGAACTATTTCACAGTTCCTAGAGATCCACTTAAATACACAGTGAATGTCACCAGGCTAGGCAAAACAAATAGTACATACTTCAGCACAAAAAGATTGACAGACAGCAAGGACACGCTTTAAAGCAATCCACTCACATTTCTCCAGAGCCATTCTTTGGTGACTTTTCTTCATTTCTGTTTTGAAGTTGGCTCAGCAGATTGTGAACTATGTAAAAATATTATGACAAGCTATACTTCCCAGCTCTGTGCAGGGTACTTCTCAGATCCAACTTACCTCTATAAACCTGTCCTTTGTTTTTGAACAACGTATGATGTAATACTGTACTATGAAGAAATGGCAAAATGTTTAAGAACACAAGACACGTAAGGGATAACATTAAAAACTTTTGTTTCTTGCTTCCAATTTTGAATCAGCTAAAGAGAGCAACAAAACCCATCTCTGTTTGGTAGTTTAAGTCTTAGCTAAAGAGAGCAACAAAACCCATCTCTATTTGGTAGTTTAAGTCAAGGTTATGCTTTAAAGCTGGTAGACCCCAAACCACAGCTTACAGATCATGCATGATTTCCAGCACTGTGCTCTTGATAAAAGGACAAATCCATGAAATCTGAGGATTCCAAAAAATTAAGTTAAAAAAACAATAAAGTAACAAGCCATTTTTGTGATGCCCTAACTTAATGCTACCTTTTCCTCCCTCACCGTGAAATGTAGGTGCTACTGATAGCTGCAGTTGCTTGCAATTCCTTGAAATGTTAATCCAAAAGCTACTACAAAAATCACAGTACCCTTTTAAACGCTATGAAAAAGCACCCATCTATTTAAGTAAATTTGAAACTAATACTACAAATGAACAGGCAGTAACAATGAGGAGAAAACTAGCTGCTATACAAGAAAGCCACCATGACAAAGCATACCTCATGTGTTTTGGTATCACCCCATGAGGGTTTAGATGGTAGGGGGGGGATTGTTTGTTGGTTTTTTTGTTTTGTGATTGTGAAGGTTTTTCTGCTCTGTTTTTTAAAATGCAGTGTTAGTCATTAACTTGATTTTCAAAGTTTCTTACAGAGGAAAGAGCACGTTCACGTTTATGAAGATGACATTTACACTATCCAGTTTTCCACATATTAGACTAAAAACATGCAAAAATACAATAAACACTATAACAACACTTTCAAGGGATTTGTTTATTTTTGGTTTACAAACAAAGGCACCCAATATTTCTGTTTATGTCTTATAAAAGCTCACAGATTTAGCATTTGTTTCCAAACATCTGTTCCTACAGCAGAGAAAAACATTACAGGAAAATGTAATTTTTTTTCCTGGTCCCAAATTTAAATACCAGTAACTGTTAAGTGATCATGTTGTTTCAGACTGCTCTTCTTCCTATTTAACCAACTAGAGTACCTGCTGTAACTTGCTAGTCAGCACAGCGAGCCTAGCTTACTGTGTCAAAATATAGTTTCAGTATTACTTTTGATCCACACCTGTTATATGCAAACACTGGTATGAAGAACTGCAAGAGAACAGGGTTCTGATATGGAAAAAATCCCAGTAGTTTCAGATAGAATTTCACAGACTGACCACAGAAAGTGACAAAACTAACGTAATAAATGTGACACTGAATCTATTGTCAGTTAGATAGGATGACTGATGAATTTGTGTAAGATACCAATAGTGCACAGAACCACGGTCTCCAAAGAGGGGAAAAAATTCAGATTTCTAAATTGGCAAATGTTTAAAGAGCAGAGGTTAAAGATCCTTATGTTCCAAGTAATCCTTTTCTTCATCATTTATTCAAAAGAATAGATTTCTAAGCAGTGTTTTGGACGAGAAATAATCGGTTCATTGGCTTCCTAGTTCTCAGTATTAACAAATCAACATGAAAAGTATCATGGATAGTAGTTATAAACAATCAAAATTCCTAAGTGAATTGCTTCACAGAATCATTTTCAGAATATGATGTATTTGTCTTTTGCAAACTTCAGCCACATGCCAACATGGGACAAGGGGTGGCATTGGATAGTAGGCACCTCTGAAAAGAAGTCTACAATGCAGGAATACTTTAGCATACTTTCAGGTCTAGTAAGATACTTGGGGAGGCAGCTAAAAATGTAATAATCCTAATGTATTTGTTAAAGTGTAACATCTTCAGTCACAGAAGCCATAATTTATTTTCAGCCAGTCAGAGGTCTCTCACACAAGGTGTGGTCCTAGACCATCTGGGCTTTTCATCACTAGCTTTATATATACACACAGGTGATTTTAAGAAGGAATTACAGCTTAACTACTTACTACAGAATATTTAGCTTCAACAAGGAAGCCATTATCTTTTCAAAATGAGATATACACCTGCATGAAAGGTGTTCTCCTTAAAGTAAAGAATTTTCATAAGAATAGCAAAATAAGTTCTTTACATACTTAATTCAAATAGGACAAAAAACTACCAAGGGCCAAGTGTAATGTAGATCTTGTGTAATTAAGTCATTATTTGCCTTTCCAAGGAGATTCAAGAACATATTAATCAGTATAAACTGATTTTAATGAACAAACACTGGGCAAGGGTGCTGATCAGTATATCAATTAGAGCGTTCGGTACATTGACAGTGTTCTCAGATAGAATTCTGTGCAACCAAATATAAAGGCATATTCATGTATTGCCTTAAACAAAGATTCAATCTTTTCTTACACCTTGCTATATTTGCAAATGTTTTCCCTACTGAAACAAAGTAACATGCAGGAAAAAAGATTTCTTCAGATTTATACCTAATAATTTAAGTTAAGAGATAAATTGTTAATATACTTTCATTTTGAAGCAAGGTGCACCTTGCTCTGCTTGCCCAGTGAAATCAGAGGTTTTATTGGGGCCAAGATGAGAAAGTGTGCTTATGCATTGGTGTTGTCCATGCATCAAGTTTCACAGCTCAGATTTAAAAAAAATCATTAGTTGATGAAGTATTTGCTAACATCACTTAGAATGTAAAAACAGGCATCTCTCTTAATGAAAGCCTATATAGTTTGTCCAACAACTATTACCAGTAATATAAATAGCAACTAAGCATAATAAATTCTTTTCAAATACATTTACCTTTTGAAGTCAGAAGTGTAACAATCAAGTGCTGGCTCTGCGTTCCCAATAAAAATCATTTAAAAAAAAAAAAAAGAGGATGGTCAATGACTTTATTTTTGCCCCCCTCGGGGTTACGTTTCCTTTTATCTACTCAATGATAGGATCAATTCTGCTTTCAGGGAAGTGAAGTGCTCATGCTGACATAAATGCAAGTTGGATGCAGCCAGTTTTGAGCACAGAACTCAATCACTAAGCACACTCTGAAGACCAAATCACACAAAAGACTTTTCAGTAGTTAAGGAAGGTTGGCTTGTTTTTGTTTGAGTGGGGTTTTTTTTCCCTTTTTTCTTTTAAAGCAAAGTAGGCACCATTGTTGCATCCTTACTTTGAGAAGAAGGGAAAAAGTAGCAAAAAGTAAAGACAAATTACAAAAGTCCTCAAATAATTTTTCTCAGGAGATCCACCATCATTTATACAGTTTTGTAACTTGCAAAACCATTTGTAATTTAGAAGAATTTCAAATAAATAGATCTACCGTAACTACCAACTACTAAGTCAAATATTTAATCTTGCTCAATGTGGAGTAATACTTAAAAGAAAAAAAATCATGTTAAGGCAGATTTCAATCAAACACGTTCCAAATTGCACAGTTATGTTGGTCAGTGGTCTAAAACGTTTTCCCCAGGTCAAAGAGTTAAAGTTACTTAAATGCTTGTCTAATGCCAATTCAACCTGGCACTTGACCTTTTTATTTTTTCTGTTTCCAGGAAGATACAAAACTAACATTACATATACCATACCGTATATTTCGCACTCCAATTTAAGATGAAATTATGCTTTTACAAAGTGAGATGAGTACATGTTACAGGCTTTGTGCAGTTAGACCACCATATGCATAGATGTTCTAATGCTAAATTCTCTTCTTCAGTATCTCATAGTGCTGGAGGCTCTGAAGTAGGAGAGGAACTTGTAACACAGACTAACCACAAAGTACCAGATATTTCTTGCCATTTGTGATCTTGCAATAAAGATACGCCAGATCAGGATCACAAGAACTGTATTGAAGCCATAGCGTATATTCCTCAACCTACGGAAAAATGAAAGAAATAATTAAAAGCCAAGGTGCTGGGACTTAAAGGAAAAAGAACACTCTAAAACTTAACTTCTAACGTAGAATTTAATTTGTTAATCTATTCACCTCCAGATACATTGAGTAGTATTAAGTGAGTGATGGAAGTAAGCTGGTAAGTGAAGGACCAAACACAGAAGGCTTTTCCATAGCTCACTGCTGAGAAGTGGGACTAAGGAACAGAGCCAACCCTGTAGCTAACCACATGTACTTCTGCTTGGTAGCTGCTTGCTAAAAATCTCATAAAGCCAAGGTCACACACACAGTAACTTACCTATAGAAAGCTACCATCCACCCCAAAACCAAGGAAATATTTAGCACTATGAGCTCCCCTCCTCCCTTCCACATATTTAAAACTTCACAAATATGTAGAAGTAACTCCAACTGGTGCTGACAGGAAAAAAACCAAACATCATAGGATTTTCCAGCCACAGAGCCCAGAGTCTTCGTTGCAATCTTGAATTCATTCCTTCTCAGGGAACTGTATTTAAATATTAGGAGAAACTAAGTGTCCTTTTAGAGCAACTGTGACTTTTAGCAATCTTCTCACATGTAAAGATGGACGCTTCAAGACAAACGGCAACCAGAGTTTTTCGGGTTTCTTAGAAACAGAGCAATCTTTTTGGTTCAGTAGATCATGAAAATTTGTTTTTTTTAAAGGCAGCTCTTTTTAAGGAAATGGTCACTGCCCATATCTTGTTGTACAGGTAGGCTGGGTGCTACTATAGCCAGACCTTCCTCTACATGCCTTATTCGTAGAAAAAAAAGTCTAAATTTCTGTATTACAAAAGCAAAGCCCTCTTTTCTGTTTGAGGAAAAATTCTCCTCAGTAGTTTCCTAGAGAAGCCAAGTCCCTTAGGCTGCCACATCTGGTTAACATTGAAGCAGTGGACTCCTCAAGTTCAGATTAGTTAAAGTTAAGAGCTAGATGGTAACAGAAGAGACCAATTTAATACTTCAGAGTAAATTTATGTTAGACTCTATACCTCTTGCAAAACAATCCACTTATAAACTGAGAGCTCGGGGCAACCAGATGCTGCTCCAATATAAGGCTATTTTCTCGTGTTATTTTTGGTATGATCCTTTGTACAGAGAATGGCAACTGTATAATAAATTCTGTGCATTTTTTAACAGCATCTAAATTAAAAAAAAATAATCAGGAAGGGACACCTCTTCAGCTATTCCCACCATTATCAAAGACTACCATCTTTCAAAAGTATATCTGAGATTGTAATGTATCATGACAATCCACTCTACAACTGCAAATCCTTGTCTATAGAAGAATGACACAAGTAATGACCTTGACCGCTTCTCTTTGTGCCACCAGGATAGCAGATGTGAAGTAGGACTGCAGAACAAGATTAATCACTTATTTCACTCTTTAAAAAGACAAATCAAAAAGTCTACAACTGTCTATATGAATCAGCCAAGAACAAAACAAGGGCAACTGAGCCAGTAAAATTCTGAACAGTAACAATGCATACAAGTTAGAGGAGTTAAGCCACAGATAAAAGGCTAAGAGAAGTCATCTTAGAGTACCAACATCAAAGCTTCCTGCTCTGAGGTGGCAAGTCCGTACCTGTTTACTGACCTGCTTCAAAAGATCACATTCCCAGAAGAAATAATTATTGCTCTATTAAACCTCCTTAACTGAACAATCCATTCTGACCTTGTGTTACTGCGGACCTTTTTACCTTTCAAAAGGTACTTGGGTAAAATCAGAAACCTGGATTACAGTATACAATAGTTATCACAGCTACAACCATAATCTCAGACTAATACTGTAACTATTAATACTGAGAGCAACTCAGGAACAACAAATAAAACAAGAAAGAGGACATCCGACTTCTTTAGAAACCACTTCAGACCACTGGACTGGAATAGACAAATTCTGGAGGACCTAAACAGGTGCTATCAAGAACAATTATATCATAACATGGAAAAGCAAAACTTGTGAAGGGCAGGAAAACATACAAAATATAAAGAGGAAAATAAAAATTTATATTTACTTATTCAAGTGTTTCCTAGCTGCAGGGAGGCCAGACATTTCTTCATTCAGCACATATTTCTTTGTTCCCATGCAGTAATTTTCCATGTATTCTGCCCAATGTAGTTGTCGAACATCAAAATTAAACATCTGTTTAAAATAAAAGCTTTCACTGTTAATTGCCTAAAATGTACCTGCTATATCTACTAATTTAAAGGAAAATAAATGCCTTTATACCAGTTAATATTCTTGCAAAGACAAACTGGAATTATCTTGTCCTTAATCATAAGAACGGTGCAGATTTAGATCCCATTTCTGACTCAACCACTAGCTTCTTATACCACCTCTTCCAAATTTCAGCCATTTCATGCCTTATTTTTCCTCCTCAGCAGTAATATTCTTCCCTCCACTTCCAAGTGCACTGCTTTCCCATTTCATGTGTCTGTAAGAAATTCCACTCTAGAAATAACTACTATTATATTGTTTCCTTTTAACCAACAACATAATTCTAATACGCTATACAATAAACACTGCTTTGTGCCAAGTTTACTATTTGATAAACCCAGAGTTCTTGTAGCTGTGCTCATAGCTGTACAGCTGTATTTTAAGCACTATGTAAGTATCTTTCTCGGCAGAGGAAGTTACTACAGTAAATTCACAATGCAATTTTTTCACTGATGTATTGATTGCCTCATCTCAAGATTCAACAATGACAGCCATTTAAGTCCCAATAAATACCAAGATTTTCCTAGCAGGTTTTTAACTCTGCCAATTTTCTTTTACGTAAAAGAATAAGCAAGATCATAGGATCCCAAGCAAACAGTTTTGTTTAGTGAAACTGTATTCAGCTTTAAAAGTTGTTATACATACACTAAACTCCCAAGTCCATGCTTTCAAATAAGCTACTTAACAGCATGGCGGGTGTGTTATAAGGTACAATGAAAAATAAACCCATTACAGTTCTGAAGACAATCCCCCACAGTGAGTCTTTGTAAGTTAGCATTGTTTGCAAGTTAAAGGTCAGCATGTAGTTCTAGTCACGACATAAAATACATACATGCTAAACACTATTCTAGTAGTGGTAAATTATCAGAATCTCTCAATTAAACTTTATTTTCCATAATGTATCATCACAGCAAGAATGTAAAAGTAAAGAAGAGTTTTGTCCTGGTTTGATGTAAAACAGGACCAATTTTGTTCAGTATCTTTTTAGCTAGGGCTCTTTTAACTACTGAAATTAGGAGCATAGTGTGCAGACACTGTTCGCTCTCAGAGTGGTAAGACCTACGTAGTTGATGAGTTATTGCTGTAACACCCAAGGGCAGCCAACTCTTATTTGCCCCGTTGGAGGGTCGGAAGTGGAAAAGCATAGAGGGGTCCCACCTGCGGGGAGGAGCAGACAGGACAGGTGACCCAAAACTGACCAACAGGGTGTTCCATCCCATCTGCCTCACACTCAGTATAAAAGCTGAAAGATCAAAGGGTCAGCCCTCTTTCTTCAATGGCCGACATCCAAGGAGAACTCTGTCTGTCCACCTGCCTTTGACCCTGATCCTGAATCCACATCTGGAATCCAGTTCCCATCCACCAGAGTCCAGTATGGCACTTCCCCAGTGCCAGCCAGCGACAGGACTGTCATCCTGGGAACTTAATACGGTTTTGTATACATTTCATTTTTTTAATTTATTTTATTATTAATATTTCATTAAAGTCGTTTAGCTCCTTCTAAACTCAAGTCTCTCTCTCCTGTCTCTTTGAAGGGAGGTAGGGGAGAGCATCTGTCAGGCTGCCCTGGCTAGTTCTGCCCAAACCCTGACAAGTTTCAGCTGCCATAACAACTAGTTCTTTATTGCTGTATGTGCATCTTACTGAAAATTCAGCTAGTTGCAAATACTAATAGTCCAAAGCTCTGGGGTTGTTTCGGTTTTGTTTTTTAAAGTTCTCCTGAACTCAAGTTGCTGGGGGGAGGCTAGAGGGGGGAAGAAGGGCAGAAATCTTCTCCACACAAGAATTCCCAGAAGCTGCTCTATTTCCTACTTTTAGACAGTTTATTTAGAAGTCTCGCAGCTTTTCTTCAACTTACCTATAGAACTAGATTCTGGAAAACACTTGAATAGGAAAGACATCTTAAAGATGACAAAACTGTTGCAAATGCATGAGGGAATTTGCGTTTTTAAAACTGCAATAAATAAGTGAGCTTATTATTTCATTTTCAGTCTTCATGCCCGCATTACACAGGTACTTGCCTTTTTGTCTTCAGGGTTTAGCTGGTTCATTAACATAGTCATATTTTCAGTATTCCAGATCCAAGACTTGCTTGTAAAGTATTCTAATAACGTCATGGCCTTATGAAGACGTGTTATTGTTTTCATCATCCTACAGCCCAAGGCATGGAATGTACAGGTTACAGTAGTAAAGATTAGTTCAAAAAAGAAAAAACAAGACAGTAAGACTGTAAATTTTTTTACCCTCCAACCCCACACCCCTCTGTTAACATATCCCATCTTGCTCCTGTACCCAAAAATTGTTACACTAAATCAAGGAGGTATTTCTGCATATTATTAAAGTGGACTTTGGCTGTCCAATCTTTATATAGAATCAGAAATTATAGCACAGTGTTTTTTCCTAATCCTACTTCCCAGTGCAATAGTAAGTTTCTCCCCCCCCCCAAAGAAAGGAGGGATACTAAAATGTTGTCTTCTGTTGGTAACTCTTAGTTTAGGACACAGATAGAGAACACTTTTCACTGCAGCATACTGGAATATCTAGCTGTACTGAACAATTTGACTCGATGAGAGAGTCAAATTGCACAGTGCAGAACATACGCACATGACAGCTTTAAGCAACAGATTAAGTTCCCCTGATCTTCCTGCATACTGTGCAAGACCAGATCTCTGTAAGAAAACAAAACTGGTTTATTATGGTCATTAAGAGATCAAGGCTTAAAACTACCAGAAATATGACTTAGCCTCTTAACCCTACTGCTTCTGCAGCAAAGGGCAGGAAAATATTTAAGAGCACAAACAGACCATAGGAAACTCCGCTGATCAGGTGATCAGTTTTATGCTACTTCAAAATATGCAGAAATACCTTCCACCATCCCTTATTATGCAGAGGAAGCAATTCTACAAAATCATCACTTGGAATACAGAGAAATTATGTTATAAGGATCAATTTGGGCAAGTTTCTCTTTGATCAGACTGTCTGAAGTAAACCCCCCCAAAAAAAAAGTGAGTTGTCCAGTCTCTCAGATGCAAAGTTCCCACATTTATGACAAAATAATTGTATCAAGGTGACAGGGCTAGAGAGAGTCGCTCAATTTTAATAAGTACTAACTAACTGCCACATAACCTAATGCTACTGAATCCCTGTTTTGGGTGCTGGAGGTATTTCCATCTCATAGAACCGCTTCCAATTTGATCCTTATAGCAGGACACACTGATCATTTTAAGCACAGAGTGAGAAGGGGTGGGGAAGAGGCAAAGAAAGCAGACCAACCCAGCACTAACAGGAAATGGCTTTCTGAAGTTAAGTTTTGTCCAATAAAGTTCATAGAAGCAATAAAAAACACTGGTTTTTCTCCGAAAGCTGCCTTGATGCATTCATACTTGTAGAAGGGATATAGCATATTGTCCAAGAAACTCTTCTAAAGAAAGTATTTTGCATCGCATTAGTGTCCCCTACTGTCACTAATGACTGGCATCTCAGCATCTAAGGGAACCTTCCAATTGCCTCTTTTTCTGCTCATGGAATGGAGTAATACAAATTGCAGAGACACACAGAAGAGTAGAGTATCTCTAAAGCACAAAAAGCACAAATGTTTTTCTTTAAACTCCATAGGAACCTATCTACAGACTCAGAGTTGTATTCAAATATTAGACCATCAGTTAATTTCATTAGTAAATATTTCTACATGCTTTCAAACACCTGTTTATAGTTCCACCAGTTGGGCAAGGTGGCAACAGTGGGAGCTGAGTTGAACCAGAGTTCCTCTGATTAAAAAATAATTATGAATATAGACTGTGCATCCAAAACATATCCTGTGTTAACAAGACTGAACCAAACATTAAAAAAAGCATATTATTTAAGTAAAAAAAAAAAATCAGAAAAGAACTTGAAACTTTGAAAGCAAAGATTTCACTGGTCAGATAATCCAGAAAGACCTCATAGCAAAATGGCGTGGATAAAAGTAGTGCCAAACAGGGCACACTGGCTAAGTGCTTAAACTTTTTGTAGAGGTCTGTCCACTGACAGTCTTAAGATTATTTAACTTAGTTGACTTGCCCTTTTGTGCCTCCCCAATTTGTGATCTTATGCTAATCTGGAAAAGCAGCTGAGTTTTACTTAGAGTGCTTAGACTGCTACAGTTTAAGAAAAAACTTGTGCCCCTGCAAAATACTAAATGGTGCAAACGAATATCTGATTAGACAAGTGTAGATTTTGAGCTTGTTACTGGCCACTGACATTGGTTTTCACTCCTTTCCATAAACAAAAACTAAACTAAATTTAAACTAATGTAAAGACTAACCTCTGCTGGGAATCTTGCTGTCTTTACTTACAGATATAGTTTTAGAGCATAGCTAAGCTGCTTTAAAAAATAAGTAAATAAATAAATCAAGTGGCTAAAAAAAGAGTTGTTCTACCTCAGCTGCAGATTTTTCTCCCTCCCTCCAACTCAAATTGGATTTAGTGACTGGCCACACAACCAGCTGATTCAATTCATCAGTGGATTTTTTTTTTTTTTCCTTTGTAGGTTTAGTTTCTTGATATATCAGCCGAAAAAACCAAAAGTCTCCACATTTTCTCAACCGCTAGATCAATTACAAAGTTTGGCAGAAGAGGACCAATGTTCTTGGTGACAGTTTGTTAGTTTGCACTAAATCAACACGAAACTACACTTTTTTCTGAGAAGAAAAAGAGGTATGGTGAAAGCCTCTCATTCAGAGATGTCATCAATGAGTGTCATTTAGTGGACACTTGTGTAGCTCTGGCAGACTAAGTTTTATAACTTCAATGGCACCATATTCCTCCTGCAAATGGGAATACACACACGACTCAGAAAAGAGCATGAATACACATAATGGAACTTTATCTCTCAACCTGTAGTTTTGAAATACACACTTCACAGGTTGTTCCAGAAATAGCCATTGGATAGAAGTCATATCAAAAATCAAAGCTATATATAACCAGTCAGTATAATGTCAAGCATTGAATCACACCTTCATATGCTGAAAACAGGAAAAAAGTCACACCTGCTGATCATTATAAAGAACTGAACATTAGCGGCAGTCAGCAAGTCAGTGTGACAGCATGCCAAACTTTCACCTAGATACAAGGCAGAATTTTGCCTCTACTAGGCAGTGCTTACTGCCATTAATGCTAAATACATTACAACAGTTTGAGAAGCACATCACAGAATTAAAAAGTTTTAAGCAATAGTTAATTCAATTATTCGTAAGTTAGGTGGGCACGTTTCTATACCGGACAACTGCAAGCGGCCTGGCTTAACGCTATGACTGCACTTTGAAGACATCTAACACTCAACCTATTGTCTCCAGGCTAAAAGCAGTTCTGACGCTAAATACAGACTGATCCTTCAGTGGATCTACAGGCTGCCAATCTGCAAGTCTCTGCATAAGCATTAGAGATGGCTAATTATGTATGTATTTTTAAAAGATTCCTCTAAAATACATAAAACAAGCTTTCAGATTTGTTTTAACATTTTCATTTGGCTGTAAATTTTGAAGTGTAAGACATACAATTGGAATTCTTGTCTTCCCAGCAGCTCTGTGGTTCCTTCAAGAGCACAACTTAAAAGTGCTTCCAAGAGGAAAAAACACATTAATCTATTCAATAAAAGTGTACTCTTAACTCCTTTCTGGTTTGTAAGACAGCAACTATGTGAAAGGTGCTTCATGTTAAGTTTTAAGAAGCTTTACATTGAAATGATAGATATGAAATTATGTCCTTTACACCTCCCGACATATATCAACCACACCCTCCCTTTAGCTTTCTAAGAAGCAGTAACAGGAAATGAATTGCTGGAGAAACCCCAGAATTACAACATTAAATATTTTATACCACATTCTGTTCATCCAGAGTAACTGGAAATATCTGCTGGGTGAGTATTTTTAAAGGCTTTAAGATTTCAAATATACTGAACTGTTTTTAAATAACATATGATTCTGCTGTGCTAAGCACTGTGCAAGGTTACAAGAGACAACTATGCCTTATATTAAAATAAATTAGACAATTAATAAGCTTTTCATGCAACTAAGTGTCTGTGGCAAGCTACTGACAACACTACCCTAAACTTGGATGCTAAGGATTATCACCACTATTTATGTAATTGCACAATACTGTAACATAAGTATTTAGTATAAAATATTAAATCTTCATTATGCCAATCCTTATTGCATGTTGTTGCTACAAAATTTGGAAGACGTACTATATGCATTATTTCTTCCTTCCCTTTCCTTAACTGTTAATATTATCAGAGAATTGTTAAATTCAAGAACCTTCAACTAGATGCAAAAAACAGCAAAAAGACTTCCATCTCATTAAAAACATTGTTTCCATAAGTGAGGTGCAAAAAAAATCATGTCATATCACAGAAAGATTTCAACAGGTAAGTTTTAAAAAACCCTGAACAGGAATATATATATATATTTTTATTATTATGAACATAATCCTTTACTTCTGAGGGGTCATCGGCCTGATCTATTTCTTCCACTTGTTAAAAATTCCTCATTCAGTTGCAGTAAAATATTTGACACTATGACAACAGTACAGTTAAACCTACACAATAATTTCATTGCTTAGTTTTTCCTATATTGTATGCAATAAAGGCCTCAGAAGTGTATTCAGACTCAGCACAGAGAGGGCAGGCTATTGACCTGTCAAGTTAGCACAGAATTTGAGTTTTCTTGTGCCGATTTACTACATTTTCACTATACTGCTCAAGTTTTTCTGCTAAATTGTGGTAGAAGAGTCAGATTAAGCCAGCCCTTCTTCACTGAGAACAGCATTTTATTGAGTTTACAGATCTGCAATAACGTTTTCCAGACTTTAAGAGTTTCCTAGTACATGCTACCTGGTAATTAAAACCATGCTGTCACCTGGACAGAATGACCACAGCAAGAGTAGTATATCCCTACACCATGACTGTCTCCAGCCCATCAGCTAAAGCAGCTTTCAAAGTACCTTGATCCAGAAGACTAGAGAAAAAAAAAATGGAAGAGTAAAGACCTGTCTCAAATTTCTTCTGTCATTAAACAACACCTGAAGCCCACTAGATTTAACACTGCACATCTTGCTCATCTGTACAGTTATTTGCTTCTACTGCAGGCTCCCAGTTTTTAAATGCTTAAAAAAAAAAAGCACACTATATAATGAAAAATATATTCCTGTAAGTGGGCTGGGTATCAAACTTCAAAGCTTTTCTTTCATGTGCACTTCAGTAACCTTAGTGACTGAAAAATAGCTTGTTTTAGTTGAATCTCCCATCTTTCCCCCCAAACTGGAAATCTAGCGCACAATGGGGAACTCACCCACCCACTGTTATATTAAACTAATTAGGAATGCTCGTATCAGTAATACTTCACAGGATAGAAAATACATATTTATTATCACCAGTTCTATGAGTACTGATTAAAGTTCTAAATTCAGTCTTTGGATATCTAGTGTTACAATATATATAAAGAAACACTATTATATAATTAATTATATAAAATTATATATTATGTAATACACTGTAACATAACAGTGTTATAATATAAACCTGTTAAGAGTGTTCTAAATCACATGATTATTCACAGCTTTGTTTTAGTCCCACTGGTCAAACACTTAAGAGACTAGACCCCTTCTGAAGGCCAACAAGATTCTGGCAGCACTACTACCTAATCATCTGAAAGACAGTCAGTTGGTTATAGTATAACTATTTTTAGTGAGTGATGAAGTCTTCGTACCTGTCAGGGATTTTCTATCAATTTTTATTAATAACTTAAATTGCAAAAGAACCTAAAAGCTAGGAACTTATATGTTCAATACCTTCTTTTGATCTGAAGAGCTTACATCTTTTTAATGTGGAAAGATTACTACACAGGCACAGACTCTAACCACTACGGTTGCTGTGTGTATTAGGCTATTGTAGGCTTGGAACAATAGAACCCAAGGCAGTTCTCCTACAAACCACTTACATGGCTTCCTTCTACTGATCCAGTGCCAAGCCTGGTACAGAATTTTTGCCGTCCTTGTAAGACGGACCTAGACTACAGGACAATGAATGAATACTCACTTGTCTTAACACATTGTCACCACAGTGAAGATTTTAGAGTTTGAAGACAAATATTTTTGAAAATATAACATATGCAATGAGTTAAGTTCATATGGCTTGACAAATCTGAAACAAATTGAAGCGACATCTTATATTCCTTCTACATAATTTAGTTTAGCCTATTTAGCAGAGCTATGCCATTTTCACCACTTAGGAAGTTAACCAGATACTAGTGTAAATGTTATAAACTGAATGGAATGCTGAGATGATACAAACCAACATATCAGATCAAGTTGTATCATCTACAGGAATAACCCGCAATTATAAACTCCGTCTCCCGTTCCATTTTCAGTTTATAATAGCAACAACAATCTTAATGCAAGCCACTTCCTGGAGTTTAATGACTGACTAGGATTCTGATCCGAGACGTATCTTGGACAGCATTGTCGAGCCAGTCGTTAATCTCTTCAAATCGCAGCCACTGGATTGTTATTGCTTATAGTTAGTAAATCTGGTAGTGCCCATGCCATGTCTTCATCGCAAGTCTCCACCACCTGATCAGCAAGATATTTTTAGCCCTGTCCTTCTTACCACGGTTTATGACCTGTCAATCTGAGCAAAAGATCGTGCAAAAATGCAGTCATTTGACTGACTGCAATCTGATACAGACGCAAGAAGGCGTTGGTTTGGAAAATAAAGTTAGGGTCCCTTACTGCATTTTCTAACGGATTTTTCTTGTAATTCAAATTAATGTGGTACCCTGTAGGAAAAAATAAGAATCAACATATTTTGAATATTTCTTATTCAAGAACAAACATCACTAGCTAGATCTTGTAATTCTGTTTACCTTGACTACTCAAACCCCCAAACTATCCAACAAAAACATCCCCATTTTTGCTAGAAAGTTCAAAGTCACTTTGAATTCAAGGACCTGTTCTCAGGAAAAAAAAAGAAAAAAAAAAGAGGCTGCTTTAGTCACAAAACATTCAGGGGAAGAAAAAAATTAAAAGAGTAATCAATATACATCATAGTGTAAGCATAGCTTTGTTTAAGTCGGAGGAACAGACAAGACAGAGCTAGTCACCATTACCTTGGACTTCTTCCAGTAATCCTGAGGTAGATATCATACAGGAATGCTGGGGCCTTATGGCTTACAGCAATCCAGTAATGATATAAAAGATGATTGGAAGTTAGATTTACATTGGGCCGTCTGAAGGCCTGTTCGAGAGGATTCCTCTTGAAAGTAGAAATTACATGGTATTCTGAGAAAGAAAAGTTGTGTAACAGCTTTGATAATAACCATGTAAAATTTAATGGTTTTCAAAGTACATTACAGTGTACAATATTTACGTCAGTATGTTATTTAAATAACCACCCTAACTCTTCTACAATCCACAGAAACTACAACAAAGTCATAAGCTTTTAACCTAAAATACTATTGAACTGGTTCTTATTACAATCAAGAGGTCTTTTATGCCTTTATCTTCAGTATCATATTTTATTGTAGCTTCTCTCTTTCTGTTCCTCTTCCCTACCTTAGAAGTTGTTGGTTTCAAAAATTCACAGCAATTTCAGTTTATATAGCATGTAAAGCTATTTAAATGTCATCTATATTTCATGAGGAAGGCTATTCTGATCTCATGTGAAGAATAATTTAAAAACAGACCGAGGACTTTGCAAGCATCTGAAATGCATTTCAAATGACATTTTTAAACTTATTCATATTTAAGCATTAAGAAAAAAGCAATTAGGATGGGACTCTGTGTGAAACTCCTGCTGACATCTGAAAACTCTGTACAGGACAGATACGCATTCATATTTAAGCATTAAGAAAAAAGCGATTAGGATGGGACTCCGTGTGAAACTCCTGCTGACAGGAGTTTCTGTACAGGACAGATACGTAGGATCAGTGTCTTAAAAAGTTATGTTGCAGTTCACTCTCCTTTTAATCATCTCTTGTAACTCTATGCTTTTGTTTATAGACAGTGTTTAAATACCCTGATTAAAATTGGCATATAAATGAAGTCAGCAATCTTCCAAGTTTGGCTAAAGCCATAAGGTTTATAAATACAGATACACATAAAATGGTGAAAAGCAAATAAAAAGCATGAAGAAAGTAGTAAAGAGAAATAAAAGATTTAAGTATAGAAGTTAACTGAAATTAAAAAATAATCTGAGCTTAAGAACTCCATTTCTAAAAAACGGAAAGCTAATAAACAGCTTTACCATGCCAGCCAGCTTGTATTGCTATCTATAACAAAGACTATTACAAAGCTTTTGGCATGTGGATTACATTCAAGTCAGGGCATCCAAGAGTTGAAAATAGGTAGCCATACTTTCTTAAAGATGACTTTTCCTTGTACATGAATGGTTGAAGTCTCATCTAGCTATGTGAAGATTAAAAAAGCCACCTCAACCAACAATGAACTTAAGCCAAAACACAACAAAGAGCTACACAAGTGCAAAACTATGACCATACCTCTCAATTATGCAGAAGCACAAAACATCTAGATGTGGGCTGTTTATCCCTATGTGTTTAGTAAGGTTGGCATTAAACCCAACATCACTAACTACTGCTCCTCTGAGCAGTGTTTTTCTCTACACACTACCCACACTCTGCAGATTAGATCGTGGCAGCAGCAAACAGAAAAATCAGTTTAAGTTATAATGGAATAAAAAAACCCCAAGAACAAAGTGGAACAGTGATAACGCTGCAAGGGGAGAGAATTAACAACAGAAGATAATGAAAAAGCACAATACACTGCAGAATTGAGAGGTATGGCTGTTATACTAATTTCAACAATAAAAATTAAGTATGACCACTGATTATAGCCTGTGCTTTTATTATTTGACTTTATTTTTCTACTAGAGCTTGTGAAAAAAAGAAACACGGCATACCAACTTCACCCCAGTGAAAAGGATTGGTGCCACCTGTTGTACAGTTGTATACCATGATTTTTCTTGGTCTGGGAAGAAAAAGACAAAAGAGCAAGTTAGAAGACAAGCTACCTTTTAAACACACAGACAAAAGACATGCCCAAAGTTATCCTTTCCCTCAACAGCATCATTTACATGGAGCAAAAAGCATCAGCCTCATATTATGATTTTTTTTTTTGCTTTCTATATCATCCAGTATCTTTCACCTTCTTTAACTATCATATTTCTTTTTTCTTTTTTTTTCCAGAGACATTACCTACGTTACCATAGATTGTATTGATTAGAACAAGACCCAGGAAGTCATTTCATGCCATCCAGAGGGACCTGGACAGGCTGGAGAGGTTGGCCCAAGCCAACCTCATGCAGTTCAACAAGGCCAAGTGCAGGGTCCTACATCTGGGTCAGGGCAATCCCAAGCACAAATACAGGCTCGGTGGGGGATGGTCCTGATTGACCAGAAGCTCAGCATGAGCCAGCAATGTGCAATCACAGCCCAGAAGGCCAACAGGATCCTGGGCTGCATCAAAAGAACTGTGGCCAGCAGGTTAAGGGAGGTGATTCTGCCCCTCTACTCCACTCTCGTGAGACCCCACCTGGAGTACTGCATCCAGCTCTAGAGTCCCCATCGTAAGAAAGACATGGACCTGCTGGAGCACGTCCAGGAGAGCCACGAGGATGATCCGAGGGCTGGAGCACCTCTCCTATGAGGAGAGGCTGAGAGAGCTGGGGCTGTTCAGCCTGGATAAGAGAGGGCTCCGGGGAGATCTCATTGCAGCCTTCCAGTACTTAAAGGGGGCCTACAGGAGAGCTGGGGAAGGACTTTTTACTAGGGCATGTAGTGACAGGACGAGGGGGAATGGATATAAACTGGCAGAGGGCAGGTTTAGTTTAAACATTAGGAAGAATTTTTTCACTTTAAGGGTGGTAAGGCACTGGAACAGGTTGCCCAGAGAGGTTGTTGAGGCCCCATCCCTGGAGGGGTTCAAGGCCAGGCTGGACATGGCCTTGGGCAACCTGGTCTAGTGGGAGGTGTCCCTGTCCATGGCAGGGGGGGGGGAACTCTATGATCTTCAAGGTCCTTTCCAACCTAAGCCATTCTATGACTTTATGATTTTAAGGCATAGCTCATACAACAGTAGGTGATAACTTCCTTATGCCAAAGAGGAAGAACAGTTAAACTTTGAGGCCTAACACTATAGAACCTTAGATTCCTTTGTTCTATGCGAATAGCAGGACATTGATTAGAATCATAGAATTGTTTTGCTTGGAAGAGACCCTTAAGATCGTCAAGCCCAACTGTTAACCTGCCACTGCCAAGTTACCACTAAACCATGTCCGTCAGCAGAAGTTCAATAGAAGACTGATTTATTAAAATACACAATATAATTTCAAACTACTCAGTACTGTCTATTGTCACCTGTTATACCTATTAACTCCAGAATACCAGGCTGCAGCCAGTGTCGCATTGACAACAACATCTACTGGAACAAGATCTGCTACAGCATTGTTGGAAGCTCTCATCGTTCGAAGAATTCCTTTTCCTGCCTTAAAGAACAAACAACAACAGAAAGAGAGACAGAAGACCGACCAGTAAAACACATGAAGCTTTGCTGCCTTCCAAAAAGAGGAAAAAAAAATTAAGTATATTCATTACTTACAGCAATGAAGAAACCACTAGGTCCATTGAAGCTATCAATCCATCCCTATTATGAACAGGGGGGAGGGAAAGGATTTGGTTAGAGTACACTGAAGTCAGCAGTTTCAAGTGAAAATTTGAGAAGTTTCTACAAGTTAAGGGGTGGAGGGAAAAGAGAATAAAGAGGAGAAAGATATTAATTTCCATGTCTCTAAATGAAGTTCTTGCACAGCAAAATCTGGTGATGTAACAAGTTGCTATGACTCAAACAAGAGATCTACCTGTGGATTCACTGGTCCTTTGAAGTGAGATGCTAGCTTGTTTATTTCTTAGTGAATAAACAAACTGCAGGGCATTGTCTGCAAAAATACATTTATGTTCAAAGTATTCAAGTTTACAAGTATTTTCAGACTAGCTTCTAGCAACTCATAGAAGGCAGATAAGTAGTTTTGCTATCAATTATTAGGGTTTTTTTATTCTTGGCCAACTTTAATAACAGTATTTAGACACTATATACTTATTGGTTTGACATGTACACTGTACATACTCAAAAGGGTATGCAAAGTAATTATATGGATTTGAAGAGCTCAAGATACATTCAGTCACTGGAAAAGCTATTCCAACACCAATCTCCTATACAGGAGCAAACATACAGCACATATGTTATATATCAATATAGCATACAGTACATAGAACTTACGCTATCCCCTGCAAAGTTTACAGGGTTTGACTAAAAGAAGGGGAGCCAAAACATCTTTATGTCCCACAGTGCCCAATTTTCTTAGTCACCCTTTGCAACTACTGACGTACCAAAGCATCTTCAACAGGGAAAAACAGATGAAGATACCCAGACTCATGAAGTAAAAAGCTGACAATTTATTTCATGTGTGAAATAGCATCTCCCATTGTGACAGAAGTGTATTGTTCTATCATTAGAAAAAAATTATCCCTAAATTTCACACATAAGAATACTGTATTTGACAGCTTTTATATCAGAGTTGTTATCCAGAAGCAACCAAGCCACAACTCTAATAGATTTTCCTCTACGAAGGTCACTAGATAAACAGGCTGTCAGTGTGCCCTATAGTTTACAGGCAGGATAGTCAGGTGAAAACTCAGTGACTTACAGGAAAAGGCTCCTTCCAGCTAGCACCAACAATAGATGGCCTTATAATGGCTATGTTTAATTTTGCACCTTCTTGTTGTACTACATATTCGGCTAAGGCTTTTGTATATACGTAAGTATTAGGTCTGTCGCCTATCAGCTTAGGAGTAATATCATTCACTAGGCCATCATCCATCCACCTAAAGAAAGAAAATAAGAGGCAAGTGAAAATTACTACATGCTGCTTCACCAAGGGCGGGGGGAGGGGGGGAGAAGCACAAAAGCAGTATGTAAAAAGGATAACCAGATAAATCAAAAATACTTTGGAAAGTAACATAAAAATCCAATGTCTTCTTCAAAACACCACCCAAGGCAAAAAAAAAACAACACTGCAAAAAAAACCCCACACTAAAACCAAAGCCATAGCATTCCCCTAGAAGCTGCATAAGCACAGAATAACAAGAAATTCTGTGAAAATATTCAGTCAATAGTTAAAAACTCAGTTCTGTATTTCATGTTTCTGCAACAACTCCAGTATCTAACACTGAACTAGTACTCTTAAAATCTCAGTTTGATTTTTAGAATTTAACACCAGCTTCCACAGAAGTTAGCATGTCACATACTTCTTTCTACCTTAAACAGCTGTAAGTTGTAAAACATTTCCATAAGCATTTGCATATCAAACAATAAATGTCTACTGACAGCTTATACCATGCTTAACTTTAAAACAACGTAGCCTCCTAAAATACCGTTCATCAATATATAAGAGTTAGGGGTTTTTTCCTTATTTAAACTGAAGGCGAATCCAGAGGCCAGAAGAAATAAAAAATAAAAAAATCAAGTTTAATAGACCCTGCCTACTACTCATTTTGATTATACACTGTTTAAGATAAGGTGTCAACTGTGTATGTAGAACCCTTCTGAAAAGGGATCTTAAGGAAATATGTTGTATCTGAGATCCTACAGCAGCAGTGTCATTAGGCTGGTTTGCTTAAGGACATTACTACCAACTTACAGAAGACTGTTTATCCTGACTGCATGCTCATTTTGTTTCAAATTAAATCATAAAACCTAAGCATTTGAGAGTAAGTGCCAAGAAAAAAAAAAAAGTCTTTCACTAGAGCATATTCCAGTTCAAAAGTGTTTTGGAACTATTTTATATGGTGTACTGTAGAAAGTAAGTACATTTATGAACTTTGTTAAATATTAAATCTTTTTTTCTTTTCTTTTGTTGTTAGTGTTACCGTGATTTTTTTCTCTTTTAAAGAAAAAAGTGTACAGACTGAAACAAAAAAAAGTTTCTCTGTAAAAGAGAGAACAGTTGCACATTGTGTCCAGTGGATTAAGCATACCGCTATTTACTTTTCTGCCCAAGTTAATTAATTTATTACATACCAACTATAGAGCAAGTAGTACATTCCTTTACAATAATCCTAATTCCATTAACTAAGTTCTCAAACATGAAGCGCAGGCGTAGCAAGGTAGTCCTTCAGACAGTGGTGCACACCTCAGTCAGCATTAAGTGATCTAGAAACTGATGTGACTGCAAAGGAGTCCCAGCCACATTGCGAGCATCACCTTCCACCCTTGTGGTATTAAGCTATCACACACCACCTCTGAAGCAAGCTGGGGCACTATGTTTCTCCCCTTAACTTAGTTAAGGCTTGCAATTTCATCTTGCTTCCCAATTCATACAGCAGTTTGTATTTAAAATTGTAATAACCTTCAGTCATAGCACACAAGTGCAGAGATGTGCCTCTTGAACTACTGCTACTTTGGTGTTCTCCACTTCAAAATAGGACTTGGATTTTATCTGCCTCAGCCACCCAACACCTTAGTTTGTTATATTTAGCCTGCTTGTGAAAAGCAAAGATAAACAAAAATATGACTACTTCAGAGTATCATTTTAAAGTGTATGTAAAGTCAACATTATAAAAAAGGTTGGCTCAATGTGCATTCTAGGTAGTAGCTCATTTGTTCTTACTGTTAGTACTCTTCCATCTATAATAACAAGTTAAAGAAGGTATCTTACTTTCTAGTTATTTTTAGTTTTCATACTTCTCTTACAGGGGTGATATTTTGTATGACAGGGAACAAGGGAGAGACCGATTTAGAGTTGAGATTATTACTTATTACATTACACTTGACTTATCCCATATTTACCACCCATATCAGTTAGGATTTGACAGCTACTAAATAAGACCTCAGGACAGCTAATAGACACAAAAAAAACCACCAAACCACAGAATGAGTAATTCCCCCTCCCCCCAGCAATGCCCAATTCAAGACTAAAAAGCTACATAAAACAGATTTTTGATGTTTCCAGTCTCTGAATACCTAAAGGAATTAATTCTATAGTTGTGTTTCTGAGCAGTTACGTAATATTATTTCAGTATCTTAGTCTGATCTCGCAATGGCATTTAGGAAGATGTAGTGGAGGCTGCTGTTAATGGGGACTGTCTTGGTTTTATCCCTTTCCTTCACACTGCTGGTGCTAGCACACTTGTAACAGCACAGCTTTTTTTGGTTCTAATAGCTCCTGATTCAGCTCATCATACAGCTAAAAACCTACCACTCTCAGCATATTGGAGGCTTGAGTAGATACGAGCATCCATCTCCTTCGGTACCACTCCACACCTAGCTCAGCTGAAAGTGACCATAAAACCTTAGCCCATCTGCTTTACAGAAAAGGCAAGTGTTAGCCATGCTGTCAGACTCAATGGACCAGCATAAGCTAATTTCTTCATCTTTCAGGCTCCTAACCATTTTTGGTACTTCATTACTAGGAAGCAAGTGGTTATAGATTACTGAAGTAGCTTCATAAAACTTAACACATACTCAAGAGAATCTATCAGTTTCCTGGGATCAACAGGAGGTGGATAAACTACTTCCTCAATCTGTTTTCGATTGCAATGTGCATAGGCAGTTGAAACGTGCATGAAGACTTCCAGATTCTTCATTCTCTGTGCCAAGAAGAGGAGCTGTTGTGTAGCAATCACATTCAACTGAACAGCATCTCTGTTGATTAAACAGAAATTTCATTAGCAGAAAGCAAGACAAAAATCTAGCAAAAAGAAATAACTAGTCAATTCACTCCTAAATGCCTCAGTGATGAGTATATAAAGCATTCCTAAATGTGCCAATGCCCCAAAAAAAGCAGCACAGTGTCCTAACTTTCTGCTTAGAACAACATGCCACAGTCTTAATCTAGAAGATCTCTCAAGGTTCAGGATAATTTTCCCAACTTTTACCCCGTTCTTACTGGCATCCTCATACTTCATTATTAGAGTGGGAAAGTCAGCTAAATCCCAATCCTACATTTTTCATAATGTGAAGAAAACAATGCAACACAACACCTAGCTGCCGCATGAGATGCATCGCTGAACTTCCTAGTTCAAGTTGAGTTAGGTCAACAACTCAGAAGGAAGGCTTACAGGAGACTGGCATCTTCTTGTAGGAGGGCACAAAGCTCACTAGCACAACAGGATTATATAAAGAAAGAAAAAAAAAAAAGGGGGGGGAACGGAACCACCAAGAACCACACTTTCATCCTCCAACTGCACTGCTGCTCATTAATATAGAGGTCTTATACCTACTCTCTTACAGTGTTATTAAGTCTACAATTCCCATCAAAAAACAGCTTACTGACCAACTACTGTGATTATTTTATACAATTCTGATATTCTCTCCAGCCTATAAAACTACAGAAATTAGCTTTCTCGTACAGTGTACTAAGCAACTAAGTTTCAAGAATACAGCTAAATAAAGCTTTGTCAAAATCTTTGCAATAAAGTGTTACATTAACAACAACAAAAAAAAGTCTCGGTCCACCCAAATAAGCACTAAGTTTAAGACTGCTTTATCACATGTTATTACTGAAACATTGCAGGGGACAGAAAAGGGGGACCACTACCTCAAAGCAATTAACACCAATGGAAAATGTTACTTCTGAATAAATTAGTGGTGTGGTTTGTTGTTGTTGGGGGTTTTTGTTGTTGTTTTTGGTTTGTGGGTTTTTTTTTTTAAGCTATTGTTCTCAGTCTTCACTGCCTCTTTCAGGAAGTCAAAGACAGGAGTTCATAATCAGACCTGTACACACCATTTTAAGATACAGAAGTGTACAGAAAGTACCAATTAGGAAAAGTTCAGAAATAAGCTCAAGTATTTTGCTTTCTTGACCTTATTCCTACCGCTGTCCCCAAGCCAAGTATTCTGAACTCTACATTAGTTACTTCTGTTAAACATCTGATCAAGGCTGCTCTAGGTAGTCTTCAAATTTGTAAAGTTCCTCCAACCATTCCAGCACCTCTGTTAGGAAAGAGTTGAGGACAGAGCACCTAAGAAACGCTCGGATTTTCTATTTTGCTGAACAACATACTGGGCCCACCAAGAAAGCAGAACCTGCCAGAGGCTTTTATACCAAGACCCCATTCCAGTCTTCCAAATTGCTTTAAACTCGCCCTAGGCTGTCAGGTTGGCAGTTCCTTAACATTTCACGACCATAAAACAGTCACAAACACAGGCCACCTTATAACATTTCAGCAGACAGTATAGGATTCTTAGAGAGGTAGTGCCAGCCTTTGTAACAACTGAAAGAAAATCTGAGTTGAGAAGCGTTTTATCTCAAAGTTGCTTTATTGCCTCCCCTCCCACCATAAAAATTGGAGCTATTCCTTGAAGTTGTTTACCCAAATTGGATATTTATTCTATTGTTTCAACACTAAATCCAGTCATTGAAAGCAAATATAATCTTTTCTTGTATCTGGTACTCCTTTCTGTAGTATTTCCTTAATAAGTTTTCAGTACAATATAGAAGTTTTCAACTTTTAGTTTTCATCTTTCTCCCTGTGCAGCTACTTCTCCCTACTCTTTCCAATGCAAACCTTTGCTCTTAATGAAGGACTTTCTGAAGACATGGAGAAATGTGAGCAGTACTTAATCTCCTGTTTGTTCATCAGGTAGAGAGCAAGTGCTACAACTTCCCCCATATGCAGTTTTGGCAAAAAGTTATCCTCTGAAAACATGCATTCCCCTTCTAACAAGGAAGGCTAAGGGAGTAGTTTGCGTTCCCTTTCACACACTAGGGAAAAAGCTCTAATATTACTAGTGAGCACAGTATGTATAGCTACAGCTTATTCGTACTCTTTCTACCCATCCCAGAGGATCAGAGCAACACATGATGTTCGGAAGACTCAGAATAGCAACATGTTCCCCAGTCTGCTCAACAGCTTCCCTTCAGAAAGACTTTGAAATTCAGGCACAGGGATTTAGTTAAAAAAAAAAAAACAAAACAACAACAAAATAAACCCAAAACCAACAACAAACCAACAAAAACCCCACCAAAAAAAAACCAACAACAAACCAACACAATGACCTCCCCCCCCACCCCCCCAAAAAAAAACAAAGCAGAAAACCACCACACAAATCCTGAGAGGCCTATAGCAAAACTACAAGAATAATTCATTTAGCTTCTAAGTGCTAATAAGAGATTTGTCTTTTTGCCTAAAGCTTTAAAAAGAAAAATAGTGAACTTTTCCATTAAGAGAGTTAATTATATCCTCTAGCAAAGCACATCTAAATACTATGCTTACATCTTCCTAAGGAGAGCAAATGAAAACTCAACAGCTTAAGATAAGTTTTGGGGAAAAAATTATTACCTTAAGGGGCATCATGACATTTACCAAGCACATAAATATCAGAATAGGTGAAGTAGCCTGATAGGCCGAGTACTTGCAAGATTGGGCAGACATTTGATTTACTCTCCTCCCTTTGAGTACTACTGGTTTACCAGACGAGAGTATACAGAATTTTAGACTCACCTTAGCGTTTCATTGAATCTGACTGTAGCAGCACAATGAAATATAATATTAGTGCATTCTATAAGTTCTTCCTTGATTGGTTCACTAAGGTCCAGTTCAGGCTGTGTAAGGTCACTCGTAACTACTATTATTTTTGCTTTGAAGTCTGGTTGCTCATCTCTCAACTTGTCAAAGAGCTGTCAAAAAAAAAAAACCAGGACTAAAAATTCAAACTAAAAGCCAATGAAGGTAAGAGACATACACATTTCATTGAAGTGAAGAAAATCCCCACATTTTCTGCCTGAACATATTCAGCGATGAAGTTGTGCGCTGTATCCGTCACCGTGAAAGCAGTATTGCATGTGCTGTACAGAAGGTGGAAGGTTCAGAAGATTTCGATTTGCACTTAGTTTTCTTTTTTTACTACTCATCCCTATCCTTAAAACCAGATCTCTATCAATATCATAAGAAAGAAGGAACGGTCTCTATTAGACACCAGGACTCAAAGAAATTTTAAGGAGTAGTCTGAATACTGTAATCTCTTTTCTTTGAGCAAAAGGAAAGAGAAAGATCTACCCAATTCCCAGGCTTGATAATAACTATTCAAATTCTTATAGACTTGCACACGTCATGCTAGTTTTTAGGGTTAGAAAGCTTTCATCAAGCTTTAAAAATCTGAAGTGATTTAAGAAATGCTATCCCGGAATTATGCCAGTTTTTGAGGAAATTCCAGACTTAAAAATCGTTTTTCTGGCTAGTTAAAAGAAAAAAAGACAGGGTTAAAGGCTGCATATCGTGTTAGAACATCTGATCAAGTCTTAAACTGGTGTTCAACTATTCTCACTGAGAAAATCTCACCCATATTATATTCTACCATATATTTTCCTCATAATTAACTGGGTTCTAACAATTTAGCTTAACACACACAGATAAAAACTCTTGCCTTATCTTGCTTACATTCATTAGTATGCAGGTTTTCCTGAGCAAAATAGTACTCTGGGAATAAAACACACTTGAAAGTTTCACCAGAGCAGACCCCTCTTAATTGTACAGGGGTGGTATCCTAGCAACTGCTTCAACACAAGTCACCTAAAATGTATCAAAATCACAGCAGTACTTCCCACCCCCCGCTCCCCCAAAACATGCAGTTATACCAAGTGCAAATAGTTAAGAGACATTTCCTTACAGAATGAAGATAAGTAAGTCATTGTGAACTATAAAGCAAGCCACCTAAAGGTACAGTTTCATGACTCTTAAGGCAATGTAAGTTCGTACTGGTACCAAACAGATTGGTTCCTCTCCTTACTTCTTTATTTTCACGTTGCTTCTCCTGCATTGGCAATAGCAAGCAGCCCAATAGCTGTGTGACCATACCAGCTTAGGGGTCCAGCTGCAAAACACTTTTTTGGTAGATATATCTCAGCTCAACTGTGAGCTAATGCAGCTCACTGTGTGGCCACCTAAAGTAGGAGTGGTAATGCTGTAGTGAGATTATGGGACATCTCTAGGGATAGAGGTCCTGAATTGATTTCCCAAACATGAAACCTTAAAGGAGAAAGCTGCCAAGACAGCATTTAAAGCCTCTGCAATTCTTAGAGGTACAAGCAAACAGTGCTCACCTAAGGGGAGGAAGCCACCTGTCATTTTGAAAATAAGCCTGCTGGTTTTAGTTGCAATGATGGCACCTGCCTCCAAGGAACTGAAGCAACTACCTTTTAACCATATTAATGTGTCATACCACACATTATACTAGAAAAGCAGTCCCATGGATAAGCACTTAAAGAACCAGTTCAGTACTTTTAGTTTGTACATTATATCTGTTCTGTCCCTTTTTACATCTATTATTCCTACATACCTCATACTAGCACTGATACTAGTACAAAGAACAAGAACAAACACCTAAAGCACATGGCAAATTAACAGAAGAATTAGATATCTGAAGTCCAAAGCAAGTAGTAACCTCAACATTTTTTCACTAATTGCAGCTCAATTATTTTAATTATCACATTCACCCATTCAGATTTTAAACTCTTCAAGAAACAGAACATCCAAGCATCTGTAGAACACTAAGTGAGTCTATCCAAATTGTGAAAAATCACTGGCGAGGGCCCTTACAACTTAAGACAACAGATCCTATTAAAAATTTTCAAGGTCTTTTGGAAGAATCTTGATTACATTAATGCCAGTTAAACAATACAATTTCAATCTAATTTGTCTAACCATGTGATGAAGACAGAACAAACATCTGGCCCTATCTACATCTCTGCAGAGATGTACAAAACCATCCCTTTATGTCCTTACTCTAGGGACTAAGATGTAGGGCTACCTTGAGCAGTAGTCCTGCTTACCAGGACACTGTTACCTCAGCAGGAGTTGGTACAGACTGTAAGCAGAAGATTTGGACTCAAATTTAAAAGCTTTTTACAACCCCTCAGTTTCCCAAAAGCTATACTGAGGTTTAAGTCTTACTGAAGTTTAAGTCAGTGCACACTACTGCTGCTCTCCTCACTGACAAAGTATTCCCCACTTTTTATGTGGGTAATAATGTATGCAAAAAGGGGATTGAGAAGCTTCTCCTTTCTCATCTCTGATTAGTCTGAAGATCTGGAAGGCTGAGGGACTTGGGTCTTTTTAGTCTAGAGAAAAGACAACTGAGGGGGGATATTATCAATGCTTATAAATACTTAAAGGGAGGGTGCAAGGTGGATGGGAACAATCTTTTTTCAGTGGTGCCCAGTGATAGGACAAGAGGTAACAAGCACAAACTTGAACATAGGAAGCTCCAGCTAAACATGAGGAGGAACTTCTTTCCTTTGAGAGTGGCAGAGAGTTAAGACAAACATTTCTGTTCCGTTTACAAACATAAGCTATTTAAACAACCTGTTGAGATCACACATTCTTGCTTACTGGTAGATCCAATAACATATTCAAGAAAAAGCAAGTACTAAGCCTCATTTTGAAGAGAAGAAAATAAGGCACAAAGATAAAAAGTGACTTGCTTCAGATCTAAAGAAGGGTCTCAATCCCATCTTATAACTCCCAGTCCACACTGTTTCTTGCATTTGGTTATATATGCTCTTAACAAGTTTTAACTCAGGTGTTTTACTTCTCAAATCTGCATTACAGCTGAACATCCTCCTCCTGAATTAAATACAGGATAATTTTCCACTACTGGCTTTGCTAGAGACTAACAGCTTGAAAACCAGCTATAGAAGCACTGCCAGGTCTTGGATTTTATGTTTCTGTTAGAATGAAAAAACATTTAACAACAATATTTTGCTATAGATAAACCAAAGTTGTTCTCAAAATGAAATGGGAACATTATAAAGGAAGATAAAAGTGTACTTCGTGAGCATATGACACATACCTTACAGCTTGTAATCTCTTCTATTCGAGCTTCAGGTGTCTGCCCTACTTTGTGTCTTACCAACACATACACTGCTTTCACTGTAGGACAAGATCTGAGCAGCTTTTCCAGAAGCACTTTTCCCATGAAGCCTGTAGCTCCTGTCAGGAGGATGTTCTTTCCTTCATAGTATTCGGGGATGGAAACCATGATGACCTTAACAAAAGTTAAAAACAAAGGTATATTAAAGAACTTCTGGGAGTTCAGATTTGCAGAAGGTATAAATAAACAGCAGAGGTGCAAACATTCAATCTCATACCTGAAAGAGATGCTTAACAGGCCTTTTTTTTTTTTTTAAACCTATAACGAGTAATTAAAGATGTCTTTTTTCACCACATTCCAAGGGAGTCCCACAGGGTCACTACAGTCATCCTAGAACTTCTTGTAAACTGTCACTGTTAACAGACTCTTAAGGAATTAGATGCTCTGTCTAGCAAAATGGCTCCACTTCAGTCTATTTTTACCTCTATGTGCATGGTCCTTTACCACTCTAAGTGGCTGTTCCATGCAAACTAAAGGTCATATCATTAAAATATAATCACACGTAGATAATTCAAATACGTTGACAGAAGACAGGGAGCCAGGCATCTGCCAATTGCTGGCCCTGGTATTTTGCCTGTGTCAGCAAAGTCCCCTGTCAGTGTTAGGCTGAGCCTTCCTACAAATAATGCTAGGCCAGAGAGAAGGTATAGTTAGTTGCTTGGTACAAGATCTGCTGGTTTCATATTGACTACAAAAAAACTGTACAGTTCCACAAAAGATACAGGTTTCCAACCTTTTCATCAATTAAGTCTGTTGGGTTTTTTCCCCCCCAGATAAGTGATTAGAATTCTCACACTAACGAGATATTTGAGTTAGCCAAATACACCTCCTAATAGAATGAAGTGCAAGGGATTGTTACTCAAATCCAGCACAAAGCTCAAAAGTGTTGTAGGTTTTGCTTCAGTTAAGAAGTTATCCATGAGAATTATTATTTCTTTCCCCTCCCTTGATCAACTACTTGGAAGTTATGCCTAATTCTAGATACTGGAAACTAAAAGACTTTCTAAGGACAAATATACTGCTATTTCTCACACCAATGTGGTTTTTGAACCACAACCTTTAGGACTCAACTGGTGCCTCAGGCCAGAGTTCAAGCCGTTCTGTGAAGTCTGATATACCAACATCTTTACCGTAACCCTTGAACGGCTCACTTTGACTGTAGAATACTGTAGCATATGGATACATTTCCACCACGCTTTACCGATCTTTCTAATTAGACTTATAAAAATAAGCTGATATAGTGAAAGTCTAGTTATAGTCTCCTATAGCAGATCCACACACAAACCATTATGACCAAGCCACTACCATAAAGGACAGATTCCATAAAGCCATGATACTAAAAAAAGAACAGAAGTGAGTTTCCTTAAACACAGATGTAATGTTTCTTAAGCAAAGAAGAATTAAGAACCCTGAATACCTAAACAGGATGAGAGCCTTTCTTCACCTACCACTCAAGAATAAGGAATGCAACTTCTAAATATGCTTAGTTCTTTTGAAACAGCAGGCTACTGCAAGAAGGAACTTACCAGGGAATACATGCGAGATTTTGTATGTTAAGAGTGAACAACTACAGACTTAATTTGCACGTTTTGCCTGAAAACTAAGTAAATATTTTTGGAACGCTTGTCTACATCTCCAGTACCTGCCATAATTAAAGCAACTGTGCTGCATTTTTCACATGCTCGCACCACGATGAAGCTTCTGAACAAGCTCTAAATGATTACTTCCCAGAAATTAGTTATCACCTGCACAAACCCCAGTTTCAGAAGTCTGGGTATAAAGTCTTATGGTTTTTGGTCCAACACTCCAAATCTTATTTTAAGTACCTTCTTTGAAAAGGTTAGCTCCTGCATTTATTCATGAAGCATCTAAAAACTGATAATGGGATACAAAAGCAAGTTTAGAACAGAACTCATCCAAAATTGTTTCTTTGAAGGTTGGAAAGTGCTATTTTTCTGGCTTCTAAACCACTTCTGCCACATAATTAAGAGACTTTAATGCAAATTTCAAAGCACACCTCCTGCAATAAAGCATGGAGAGCAAGACACAGCATGCTTATGAGTCATTTTTTCCTGTTCACATACAGGCCTGTTGTCTTCACTGTGGCTCTTGAAGTCACAATTAATGCTCTCTGCTATTCAAGTATGTCCTCCCATAACTTTTGTTTTCGTGGTCTTTGCATACACCATTCAAATCCATTTCCTCCTAAAAATCTGTATGCTTGCTCCCACATATAGGATAAGACTTCTGTTCCCTCAAAGAGGGAATAGAAAACTCATGCAGCCATTACTGTACCAATTTTCTCACCAAGATTCAGTTTTGTTATGGTTCCTACATAATCTTGTTACTAATTTACCTGCCTAGCCATAATTCATGCTTTTTACTGAAACAACAAAAAAAGTTAAGCTGCCAGTGGATGCATCTGTGTTGCTATGGTCCAGCTTTTTAGCCAACTGAAAAATCTGGCAATATTTAGGGTCATATGATGTAAAGAAAACTAGAAGCCAGAAAGATCAGGAAGTTTCCTGCCTCAGTTTTTTCTGACCATATTCCTTTGAGTACAAGGTTGGTATCGGATCAAAAATAATTATATTATTCTCCTGAAACTCTTACAGAATATCAGACCTACACAATATCCAGATCCAAAGCTATGATTAAGTATAATGATGAAATGGGTTCAGTTAAAAAAACATGAACATGCATAAATACTAGCATTTGCACTTGAGAGGCAGCAACACCTATGTATTTGCAGGCTAACTCCACCCCCAGAAAGGACTGACAGAAACATTTGAGAAATTCTCAATACCATTTCCCCTTAGGCTGCTCTCCTGACAACTAGCCTCTGGTAGACTTCATTCACAGCAATTTTCCACACTAAGTTTGTCTTCTACTTCCATTGCTCTAGAAGATTCCAGCTAAAAGACAGAATTGATAACCTTTTCAGAAGTATACACTGCTGTCAAAGTTACAGCAATAAACATTAGGATTGTGAGGGAACAGTCTAGAAGCACCAAATTTGCATTAAGGGTAAAACCCATGTATGGAATCTAGGTGTGAACAAACAAAGTCTGAAATCAGCAGCCTATGTTTTGCCCTACTAGAAAGAAAGGTTATCTCAACCATAAGAAAGGGAAAGAATGTTCCCATTCTCCACCTACCTTTCCCTGCCTTCTCTGAGAATGCATCTCCACATGCCAGATAGCACAGCAATGCTGGCAACTCCTAATTTCAAGCTCAGAAGGGACTTATCACACAGATATAACATATTACCTGTGTTGCCTTTTAAAAGTCTTTATGGCAGCAAATTACTGAAGAACTACATCATAACTGTGGTGGGTTTAAAAAAAAAAACAAAACACAAAAAACCACACACACAAAAAAACCACAGTTAAGAAATAGATGTAGTTACCAGTGGAAATTTAGTTTGACCTCTAACACATAAGATTGGAGTAGATCCAGAAAAAAATACCTGCCTTGCAAGACAACATAGTGTTACAGTTTGGGCTGACACATAGCAAAATCAAATTTCGCATTTTAAGGTTGATATTTAAGAGTCATTTTATCTAGTTTTAGAATGCAACTTGATACGTTTGCAATAGCTGAATTGTAGCTATTAACCAGCAATACATATTTTCAACAGTTATCCAATGACTTGTTAACAGCTACCTCTTCAAACATGCAGACAGATAACTCCTATCTAGCACACAATTGTCTAATGCACACTTTAGAATACCTGAATCCCTGTTATCACACCTACTTTTTTGAGCTAATAAGTAGTAACAGTCAAGAAAAGAAGAAATCTGACAGTTGAAAGGATTAATGAGAATTCTGTAAAAGAATCTTGCTCTAGAACAGAGATGACCAAAATTACCTGACGACTTGTAGGGATAAACAGTCTTTGGTAGTGGAAGCGTCTGTTGAGCTGCTACAGAGAAACTGATGCTAGGATACTTCTGAATTCACAGGTTCAGGGCTAAACTAATAGTGACACTTTGAAGATACCGCTTAGTTGAAGGGTGCTGTCCTTTGATAAATCAAAAGCTCCTAAGCACTTCAGTAAAAGAAAAAAAAAAACCAAACAAAACGGAACAGCACCACAAAACACACCCCACACTCCAGGATCCTAGCCAACATTCCCCATCTTTTTAAAAAAAAAAATAAATTCTAGTGTCCAAGGCTAAGCAAGTGCTATTATGGAGCAAACAACGGCAGCTCTGTTTGCCTTCAGAGCTACTGCAGCAATATTTAACTCATTGCTTCAGACAGAGGTCTCAGTCTCAAAACAAAGACAATTCTGTTCTTACCAGGAAAAAGATAAAATTCTCAGATTTGTCCAAACACAGATCAAGATGCTTAAAGATTTACTTTCCTAGCACCACGGAAGCCTGCTGCAGTTCCACTGAATGTTTAAATGCTGAATCCAGTTTTTTTGGGTGCATGTATGTCCTTGTTAGAGATTAAATGGTCTGTTTTCTAGTTTATCACTGGCAAACATCAGGGCAACAACATACTCCCTCCAAATTCAATCATACCAAGATTATCACTCACAGGAAATAGAAAACATGCATTTCCCAACCTCTCAAGCTTCAGCAACAAGCCACAAAGTTCTGCAAAAATACAGCCTGACAAATTAATTTCCCCCTTCCCTCCAACAGCTTGAACCTAGTACTAGCAGCAGCACAACAGAAAAAAGTCTAGAAGGCGGAAGAAACATTTTTTTAATGTATATTCAGGTGATGAAGTCCATCTAGTCATCAAATCTGAACACACCAAATATTTTTAAACGCCACACACGCATGCATCCACACCAGACAAAAATCATGAAGTCCCTCATATACAGCTTCAACTGCCACATTGCAAGGACACTACACCAAGGCCCTCCCCCCCCCCCCCCAAAAAAAAAAATTAAGAACTGGAGAAATTGGAGAAATTCAGGCAACAAAGGAAGTAATATTTAACTCATCTAAACAAGGTTACTGCCAGAAAGACAAGTCTGGGTCATATAATGATATCATGTCTCGGTTTATTTGGTGCCTAGTTTCCACAAAAGTAAATCAATGAATGCTATCAGCAGAATGTCCACATTTTCAACCACCACAAGGGTCAATGATCTGCCCTATTTGGACAATACCTATCCAGCATATCACCAAAGGATGACAGTTTGTTTGTCCTCATGGTCCAAGGTTATATCCATTGAGAAACCTTATCTGTGAAAGATACTGTTTTAAAAGATGAGTAGAGACTGAAATGATGGAACAGAGTATTTCCTGTTATAAACAACTTTTGGTATAAGTTAACCTTAAAGCATACCTATTCCAAACTTCACAATCACATGGAAGATTCGGGATTCTTCCCACAGCTAGCAGAAAGATGAAGTCTAAAACATGGATAAGCTTGTCAACATTCTTATCTACTCTCTGCAAGGTCATTTTCTTTACTAGCTGTAAGCTACAGTCCCCTGCAGGATAAACCTGCCAAGGAAATTTAACACATCTCCAGGAGCTGGAAAACACATTGCCAGGTTTGGAAGCTAAATAGAACCACTAAGCTTTGAAGAACTACCAAAATGGGTCCACTAATTTAATGTTAGCTTCCCAGTCTTTGGCTCATATCTAGTAGTATGCCAGATAGTAAGTGTCTCACTACACACTTTCCAGACAAGTAACTGGAGTGGATTCAGGGTAAGTTCTGTTACGTATACCAAGATGCCTTTATTGACGATCTCGACAAACAAGTGAAACACAACAAAACTAAATCCATCTGAAAGATTATACCTAAGTCATCACAACTGCAGTATAAATGCCACCAGAAAACCCAAAGCTGTATGTGGACTACAGCAAACCCGTGGCTGATATTTGGTTTATTAGAGAATTTCTGAAAAATAACAATAGACATTTTAAACTAGTTCTATTCTTCACTCTCAAAGATATTCAAAGAGACTAATCTACTACCAATGAAGAGATGTGTGCACTTTAAATCATCTATCTATTAAAACACCATACCAGTTAGAGTAACTAATATAATCAGGTCAAAGTTTATATTAACTAAGTGTATAGCCTTATGTCGACATATAAAGTAGACTTGCTTTTAAAAACCAATTCTGCTCCTCACTATTCTTAACCACAGAAATGTGCTAGATACTGAAAGTTTTTCCTGGACTGTATGGTCCTCAAGTTACATTCCTCTTGGATATGCTACCTCTGACAGGACATACATTCAAGGTAAGGAGCACTATTAAATTGATTTAGGTGAGGCTTAACTAATACTGCATATGAACTATTTAACAGCACTACAGCATTTTGATACCAAAATCTAGATTGATACCAGACATTGAAGTAGTTCTGTAACCTCCTTTAAGACAACAGTGACAAAACCCAAGTGTAGTATTCACTCAGCTGCTTTAGAAAGACAGTGAATTTGGAGCGACTAACCCACGATCACCCAGTAATTTGTTGGCAGAATTCAGCCCAACACACAAACTACTTCATTTGCCATTTGAAGACACCGTTGTGAAAGCAAGATACTTTGAAGTCAGGGCTGTGCCTGAAATCATGAGGTCTTTAACCTCTTCTTATCCTTCCCTTACTGAAGGGAAACCTGACCTCAATGCAGGCCACTGTGGAATTGACCTCAGCAAAACTTTGTCATCAGAGGTATATAATGCATGTGGGTACACAGATACTTCTCATGCACGTGTTCACACGCACCTTCTTTCCACAAAAATTCTGATTTTACTACAAATTTCCATTCACTTATGCTTCTATTCAGAGGTATTCTGTAACCGATGACTTTGAAATTACTTTTGAGTAATTTTTTTAAGTCAAAGTACTAGAGTGGTCCCTTGATTTGCTGTAATTACATTTCTTTTATAGTAAGTCCCTCCTTTAAAAATGAATTAAGAGAGTAAAACGTTTTTACTATACCTTTATAACTAGGCTGTAAGTTGATGTTTTTCTGAATTTTCTACTGTTTGAGCTTAGTCTTCAAGTGCATGTTGAAGGAAAAAATAAAATAAAATCTCTTTTGGTATAATTAACCTCATTTCTCCAAGTTACACAGAACGCATATATCAGTTCAGAAATTAAGTTATTACAGTAAAGCACATACCACATAAGAACATTTACTATACTCCATCTCCAGGTCACGTGGAAACATGTTTAACACATATCCAGAGAGCTTTCAAACAAGTTTTAAGAAAACAATCACCATCACCTTATTTAAAACAAAACAAAAAAATAGAAAAACCAAATACATCATACAAGTTTCCCTTTCCATTCTTCCAATACATACATACAACAGAGGTATTTCCTCCTGCAGCAGATGTTGATCATGTAGATGCTAAGGGCTCCAACCTTAAGTTCTATTCACACTAATGGATGTGTTATTTGGATCTATCAATTACGCCTACTGCACAAGAAGCCCTAAAAATTTACAAACATCAAACTGAACAATGACATGAAAAGGCCGGCATAATGTAGTGAATATATAGCTATCAACATTAAGTGGCAGCTTAGCAAGATCTACTAAGCATAGTCTTTCTGATCACACCCAGAAGAAGAAAGCAAGCTAATGGAGTCACACATTCACTGAGAAAGTTTGGAAAAAGCTTAACAAAGGCAAAGAACAGTTTTATAAAAGGGCCTTGCTACAAACCCTAGGTTGAAGACACTCAGAAGAAAAAAGCAAATAGGAATACCCAGTTTAATCAGAGAGACAGTACTTGTTAGGACTGTTTGCAGCTTCCAAGTTTTAGAAGTGCTGAGGTTAAATAAAGCATAGCTGGAGGACTGTAATACTTCAAGGCTCAGAATTAGCAACCAGGAGAAACGCTATGAAGGTACATGAAGGTACTAACAATGCCCAACCATTAAAGGCTTACATGAGGTAAGTCCTCCACCTACAGAAGAGTGCCAAACTAACCAAGTACACGTTTTGGTGATATTGGTCCCTTTTTCAGAAGTTTTTGTTTGTTTGCTTGAAGTCACCCAGCAGCTCTGCTTCACACAGACAAGTAACTGGCATATTGTACTTAACACAGACCCCCCTCAAACACTGAATATTCTGTGGCAAAAAAACAAATGCACACAAAACACACACACAACTTCTGACTGGAGAAGTTAACTAAACCTGAAGTCACTGCAACGATACAGCCGTGCTTTCAATGACTTCTAGCACATTTTCTAGGACCTGCTTAAACTCTCTAAATTGCTGTATAACCGTTTTAGTTTGTTAGACATCCCTTCCAAGCACTGGAAGCACAGTACCAGTGAGGAACTGTGAGTTCCTACAAGAGCCAGAACTCAGAAACAGGAAGATGACAAAGGACCCTTTGCTTCTAGTAGTCAGGAGGAGATTCAGTTTGGCCTCTCAGGAGCTAAGAGGTTCTATGGATGGACTGATTCTCCATTTGCAGGAGAAACATTAATACAGGTATTTCAAGACATCTATTACTCCAGCTTTCAAAGATGACTCTCTTAAGCAGAATCATGTCATACTGTCAGGAGCTGCACTATAAAACTGACACCTAGTGATGCTCTCGGCTCACATCTGGCTAGTAGGCATCCTGTGCCTTTTCAAAGTCTGAGGAGCCCTAAATACCAAATGAGGAGAATTCTTTGCTACTATAGAAGTTACAGTTTTGCTTCAATGCTAACTTTTTACTGACAAATATCAGCTGCTTAGGATGACTAAGATGTTGACAGGTTGGGTTTCTTGTAACTATAGGAAGGAAAAATATTTATCATGTCCAAAACATACCTCTACATTAGACAGTCACACTTAATGGAAAACAACAGCCCCACTGTGCTTCTACTGTTAAAACTGTCTCTAGTAAAGCTTCATTGGACCTGCAGTCCAGCATAAAGTAGATAAAGACTAAGTACCTGCAGTAAAAAGATAGACATCTAGATTTGCGTATTACTTTATAGCTCTGCAACAGCTAGGATTAAAAAAAAAATAACAAAACCCCAAAAAACCACAAAATCCCCCAAACCTGTAGAGTCAGTCTTTCATATCCAGTTGTGGGATGTTTTGGATGGGGAAATGGCTGATTTTTAAGCCATCTACATTTGGGAGGGTATAAAAACACGGTAGAAAAGCTGAAGAGTAAAGATCCCAGGTGTATATATCTAATACACAACCTCCAAATTGCTGAAATAATGGTAATGGTTATGAAGCACAGATGTGATATGCAAATTGGGGAAGTTGGGGGTTAAGAAATTCTAGCCTGCTACAGTACAAATGGATGTCACGGATAGTAAAACTCCTACATGTTCCACTTCTGGTTTAATTATCATTTAAACGGTTATTAAAATATCAAAAATCTTTTAGTTGCTAAAGCTATAAAGTAGGTTAAATGAAATTAAAGGTTTCTATTTCCATGGGATTCAAGCTGGTTTCAATTATAAGTTTGCTACCAATCAGCATATCTCTGTCATTAGCCACATTTTAAACTTCACTCAAGACAGTCTTTCTGTAGACCCACGCGGCTCCGGCTCCACAAGGACTCCAACCCTCTCCCCGGAGCCGGGGGCTGCCGCACACACCAGGAGCTACCACAGCTCTCAATCAACTCTTTCCTAGCACATGAACCCAATGAACTGGGACTCCTGTTTGAAGAAACGGACCGTTTCGGTTCTCTTCCCCATGCATTCTTCTAAGCGGGAGAGAGAAACTCGCGGCCTTTTCCCGTAAGACTATTCTTTGCCCTAGCCGCGACCACACGGGCTCTGAGAAAGGGGAACTACTGCGGCGGCAGCCGGGGGAAGCGAGCTGTTTCGCAGGAAGGGCCGGGGCGCCGCTGCTCGCAAGAGGCCCATCCAGCGACGGCAGGGCAGAGCGGGCGGGCGAGGGCGAGCACAGGGAGATGGGTGGTACCCTGCGGCTCCGGGCGCAGCGGCAGGTGGAG